>NC_035107.1:141384915-141696024 GCF_002204515.2 Aedes aegypti
AGAATAAGTGGCGAGGGTGACAACGAAAGGCTGGCAGAAATCGTGAAAAATATGCGCGTCAAATAAGGCACCGGGACTCGATACTTTTCCCGAATGTTGCCTTAAAACAACTATTGGTACACCGACCCTAAAGACAAAATTGTTTTCATAGTTTACAAAATTCATTCATACTAGTCATATCAATACTAAGCATCATCTTCCCTTTTGGTTAAGGGTCTAAACCTTGTATGCCATTTTGGGCACACGCCAAGGATAAATACGCACACGAAAATAATCACTATTTTACAACAACATTTTCTTTAACTCCCAAAGGCCACATCAAAGAAATTGCATTCGTGATGAGCAGCTACCCACTACTTTGACTTTCTCACAATCTTCCGAAAGACATTCTCCACCCAATCTGAAACCCAGTCAGGCTAAGAAAAGACATAAAGAAAGGCGGTAGCTGTCGAGTTTAAGTTTGTCAGAAACCGTTAAATGCCTTCATGCGGGCCGAGTGGTGGTCCCTTTTCTTGTATCTCATCTGTACAAGAACAAGAATACGTAAAACGGTAGAAATACAATGCGGCAAATGGGACGAGCTCCCCCTCAGCTTGAGCTGACACTACTGATGGCTTGACATGGAAAAGGCGTGAAAAATTTTACTGCGTGCTTGTTCGTACACCATTTTTATAGTCTGCAATCGTCAGCCAAACTACAACTTGGTACAACTCAGAAGGGGAAGTGCAGGCTGGGCCGTGATTGGGTACCACCAGCAGCTCATAAAGGATTATGAGAACAATGGTTTAATTTTCCCCATGACTGCCTGTTTTCTCGAAGCCAATACATTGTGTGGTAATGAAATAGGTATTCTAGTGTTTATGTAGCGGTGCTTGTTCATAGAAAGTAGGAAGATTCAATTTCCTCGCTACACGGTTCATATACATTCAGATGCGAACTATTTTTCGAATGAACTCTAAATCAAAATCGTCCTCAACCTAATCGTGAAGACCGATGGACAGCATGTCGGTCAAGACACGTACATATCTCGCATAACTTATGATCTCGCCCTAAAAGCCATTGGTAACCATGTGTGTAGCTCGTTATCTCTGAGCATTTGACCGGATTTACACGTTATTTGACAACGCTATGGTGAAGAAAAGATTATTCTTTACCTGCCAGTGGCATTGGTTTGAATGCTTATTCATTCATTTGCTCAGAAACAACGAGCTACACACGTGGTTACAAATGACTTTTAGGGCGTTATCCCAGATCAAGCGAGATATATATCAACAAAACGTAAACATTATCATCATCATCCCCAAAACAAGGAAATAAACACCGAAACGTAGAAGAAAAAGTCGTCTTAGCTGCCTTACTAGACTGGAAGAGCCCAACACTGTTGAACACTAAAAACCAAAAGATTATGTGCCTCTTGAAAATTTAAATCTCATGTAAAGGGAATCCTTAAATATGTAAGCCAAAAATACTTGGATTTATAGGTGGCGTAAGCTATCTGAAGGTGAATATTATAATTTATAAAGTTATGCAATATGGGCGTCAGTAAAGTTCACATAACTTTGTTGATTTTCAACAATATTTGATTCTATTAACAGTGTTACTGCATAACATAACGCCGCACTTCTTGAGAGAAAATTTATTGATATAACGCTTCAAGCTGGATGCTAGAGAGATAATAGTCCAGCAATGAGATTGTAACTTTACCTTTTACATACAACATTGTGCGCTTTCTTCGATCAATCCATTGATGCAAGCTTAATGCGTGAGTTTTCCAATTTTAGGCTTAGAATGCGTGAGTTTTCCAATTAGGGATGGCTATAGAATCAGGTATCAGAAGGCCGGCTCCAGAGGCACGTTTCCCACCAGTTGGGAGATTTGTGACATCGTCATATTGCAGCCAATTTCAGCATCTTCCCGATGGGAGAGGAAGGGGAAGGGAAAGATGGGTGGAAATAGGAGAGGTGTCCCTTTAAGAGGGAAGATCGCATAAACGACATGAGAGCATGCAGCTCCATACCACAATGGGTTCGAACAGCGCCCTAAAAAGGGCCCTGCAAAACGAATGAGCGTAAAGAGAGCCTATAGCTCATTACCACAGCGGGTTAAGCATAACAGAGTGTCCTGAAGATTCAGGCTTCTGAATTCAGTTTCACTTAATAAGTATTTACCAAGTAATCGGAATCGCAGTTGAGCAAAAACTTGTCAGTCACATATCAGGTGATACGAAGTTCCATAATCGGAGTCACAACAAGTGAATCAATTGTCACCCAACACGCAGCAACAAAGACATTGTCATCTCCTATTCTTGTTGCAAAAATTTTATTCCGCAACATCAGTTTATCACCACTTGAACAGAATATGACATTGATCGAGCACTATGTGCGCAGCAATTTTCTGGGCTTCGCATTGTAATTTTTGAGAACATTCTCCGTGTTGGTAAACACTGACACACTATTGAATAGAATTCATGAAACAACTTTGGTTTTGTGTTTAAAATAACTGATTAATCACGAGTTGAAAAGGTTGCACCTATGTTGCGCCCTGTGAATGTCATGACAATTTTGTTTTTGATTATTTCCCTATCCGCAAAATTTGGGACAAACGGTTGTGAGCGAGCTTGCTTTGTTGTTTGTTTTCGTCTGTTTTGATGACAATTTGATTCACTGGTCACAATTATCATACACAAATGAGTCAGCACGCTGAATATTTGCCATGTGGCCTGTCAACGCTCTGACCAAGAGACTGCAATTCAGCTTAGCCAGATTTGATAAATACTACGCCACACTTGGAGATGGCTCAGTGATATATAATTTTGCTTGACGACACGATTCCAAACTATTCCAATACTACTTATGCTGAGTTGCTGCCCAACAATTTATCTAAAGCTTCACCAGGCACTTCGAAATTAGAATAGCTGGCTGAGGGCCAATGAAGTCATGCGATGCTCCATCGCGAGGTACACAGTTAACAATAATGAAGATTACACGTCATGTAAACTACATTTATGCGATGCAAACATGACGTCATGTAAATTTCAGTTTGAAATCATGTAAAAATGTGTTATATGTCAGGATTCTGCTAGATTACATGACATATAATTGAAGTTTACATGACATATCATGTAAATATCCTTGATATTCCACGCTCCAATTATGTGCATTATATGTCTCAAAAATTTAAACGTTTCGTTCGAACTGTGTAGCTCATCAGCCAATTCATTTTCAGCGATGGAAGAATGGCTAGGTACCCATACAAGGTTTACAGAGTTGACTGAATTCAATTCCTCAATTTGAATTCGAAATGCGATAACAAGCTTCGACCTTGAATTGGCCGAAGCAAGAGCTTTTATAGCAGCATGACTATCTGAACAGAAGTATATGACTTTACCCATTACGCGCTGTTGAAGTGCTGATTGCACTCCACACATAAAAGCAAATATTTCCGCATGAAAAATGATAGAGTTTCTACCAAGTGAGAAAAACGGATTCAGCCTTAGCTCACGAGAATATACTCCTGCACCAGCTCTACCTTCAAGAAGGAAGCCATCAGTGTAACATACTATATTGTTTGATATACTTCTTTCCAAATAGTCAAACGTCCATTCTTTCCGTGAAGGGAATTGTGTGGTAAATGTCCTGTAAGGAAAGTGACAAGCAATTGTGAGATCACTTGAAGCAAGGACAATTTTGTCCCAATTCACCAAAAGCGGAAACAACGAAGTGTGTGTAGATCTATGATTCACCGGATTGCTCTCCAATGGATCCAGTACTCATAAACGGTAAGAGCAAAAAAGTGTTTCTTGTTCAAGATATATGTGTAGTTGAGCAACGTCGAATAAAGCCTCGAGCGCTGCCGTGGGAATTCTAAACGCACCAGACATCGCCATCAAGCACATCCTTTGGAGATGGCCCAATTTTGATTGGAAGGTTCACCGGCATTGACCGAAGGCCATGCAAGCTTTTTTGACTCTAAAATCAATGTGAGGTGTCCATGAAAGTTTGGAATCTTGAATGACTCCGACATACTTTACTTGATCAGTCACATTAACCTCAGTGCCTAAAAGACGTAACGGTCGATTTCCATCACGGTTTCGTCTTTCCGTAAAAGAACAATTGATGTTTAATTCGGGTTAACCAAAAGGCCATATTGGCGAAACCAACTCTCGACTACCTGAAGAGCACTTTGCATCAGGTCGAATAGGGTGCTTATGCACATACCAACAAAGCTAGATAGTCGTCGGCAAATCCATAAGTTGGAAAACCGCTATTATTGAGTTGCCTCAATGACAAGACTCCCCCTTGGGGACACCCGCAAACATTCAATTTTCGAATCGCTGCTTAACGCGATGTCGAGAAGAGATGTCGGTTTATGAGCAATTGATGAATCCAATTGATAATCAATGTGGGTAGCCCATGGTTTCGTGCGGTTTCCAATAAGGCATCGAAAGACACGCTATCAAAGGCACTCTCAATATCCAAGAAAACACCCAAGCAGGATTGCTTCTGAGCGAAAGCTTTCTCGATATCGTATACAACGTTGTGTAAAGGAGTCACAGTGGACTTTCCAGATTGGTAAGCATGTTGTGTCATATGAAGAGGCATGTTTGCCAAATAAACATTAAACATCATGGATGTGATGACCGATAATGCGTTCCAGACATTTCAGAAGAAAAGAGGTCAGATTGACTGGTCAGGTCATGTAGCAGCCTCCTGTGGTAGTCGTCATGGATAAGATGAATAACGTAGTGTCAGTAAGCATCTCTATCGCTGCAGAAATGCGACCGTAGACTCTAAGAATTTAATAGTCTTCCATAGTGGGAGCGCACTTGACTTCTTCAGCTTAATTTGTTTTCCGCTCGACAGCTCCTTATTTTTCAAAAGGACGACTACCTGTCGAGGTGTAACCTACTCGGCTTAAGCGGGGACGAACTGGTAGCGGTGCTTTCGCGTGCATGCGATGCGACCATGCCTAGAAAAGTCCACCCTAGGAATGGGAGACCACCGACGTACTGGTGGGCTTAAGCAATTGCGAACCTGCGCTGTGCCTGCCTACGGGCCAGGAGAACGAAGGGCGGTGTTCACCGCTGCCAAAGTCGCGCTGAAGTCCAAGATAAAGGCAAGCAAAAAGGCCTGCTTTGAGGGACTCTGTCAGAGTGCCAATGCGAATCCGTGGGGTGATGCCTATAGGATCGCTATGACGAAGACAAGGGGTGCAATGGCTCCTACAGAGCAATCTCCAGAGATGCTGGAGGGGATCATCGAGGGGCTCTTTCCGCGCCACAACCCTAGCCCATGGCCTCCTTTCGTAGGACAGCCGGGGATTGGGGCTGGCGATGAGGATAGGGTAACCGATGAGGAACTTGTAGGGATTGCAAAATCCCTAAGCATGGGGAAGGCACCAGGTCCGGACGGAGTTCCAAACCTGGCCCTCAAAGTCGCAATCTTGGAGGCTCCCGTTATGTTTTGCCTGGACGAGGAAGTATTTCCAGATGTGTGGAAGAGGCAGAGCCTGGTACTATTGCCAAAGGCGGGGAAACCACCCGGTGACCCGTCGGCGTATAGACCAATATGCTTGATTGACACGGTGGGGAAGGTGCTCGAGAAAATCATCCTCAACAGACTGTTGAGGTACACTGAGGGTGTAAACAGTCTCTCAAGCAACCAGTTCGGCT
This sequence comes from Aedes aegypti, assembly GCF_002204515.2. Classification (NCBI taxonomy): domain Eukaryota; kingdom Metazoa; phylum Arthropoda; class Insecta; order Diptera; family Culicidae; genus Aedes; species Aedes aegypti. The sequence continues at coordinate 141,390,587 of NC_035107.1, forward strand.
TCCGGAAAGGGAGGTCCACCGTAGACGCTATTCTGACGGTTAAGAAAACCGCTGAGATAGTACTCCAGCGTATGAGGAGGGCTATTCACTACTGCGCAGTAGTGACTCTGGATGTAAGGAACGCATTTAATAGTGCCAGTTGGGCGGCTATTGCTGATGCACTCCTGCGTCTGGGGATACCCGAGTACCTGTACAAGATTCTCGGAAGTTACTTCCAGATTCGGGTATTAGTCTATGACACGGAGGTGGGTCGGAAGTGCTTTCACATAACCTCAGGAGTCCCGCAAGGTTCCATCCTGGGTCCGGTGTTATGGAATGTCATGTACGACGAGGTGTTGAGATTAAAATTCCCGGCGGGTGTGGTCATCGTTGGCTTTGCCGACAATATTACGCTGGAGGTCTACGGTGAATCGATCGAAGAAGTGGAATTGACTGCAGCCCACTCGATCGCAATTGTGGAGGAGTGAATGAGCTACAGGAAACTGGAATTGGCTCACCACAAAACTGAGGCTGTTGTTGTCAACAACCGAAAGTCGGTGCAGCAAGCGGTGATCAGTGTAGGCGACTGCACGATCACTTCGAAGCGCTCCATCAAACACTTGGGGGTGATGATCGACGATAAGCTTACCTTCGGTAGTCACGTTGATTATGCCTGCAAGAGAGCCTCCACAGCTATTGTAGCACTGTCCCGGATGATGTCCAATAGCTCTGCGGTGTACGCCAGTAAGCGTAAGCTTCTGGCCAGTGTCGCCTCGTCCATACTGAGGTATGGTGGCCCGGCTTGGGGCACGGCTGAGTACCGATAGCTACCGTAGCAAGCTAGAGAGTACTTATAGGCTAATGTGCCTGAGGGTTGCGAGCGCGTACCGTACCGTGTCACACGATGCACTCTGCGTCATCACCGGTATGGTGCCTATTGGTATCCTTATCATGGAAGACATAGAGTGCTTCGAAAGGCGCGGCACAAGAGGCATACGCAGGACTGCCAGACTGGCCTCCATGGTCAAATGGCAGCGTGCGTGGGACAGTTCCACCAAGGGAGTGTAGACTCACAGATTGATTCCGAGGTTAGATATCTGGGTCAATAGGCGCCATGTCGAACTAACATTCCACCTGACACAGGTCCTTTCGGGCCATGGTTGCTTTAGACAGTATCTACACCGTTTCGGTCATTCGGGTTCTCCCGAATGTCCAGTTTGTGCAGGTTTAGAGGAAACGGCGGAACACGTTTTGTTCATGTGCCCGCGTTTCCGCACACTGCGTGACCGCATGTTTGCCACATGCTATCGGGATACGACTCCGGACAATTTGGTCCAGAGGATGTGTGAAGACGAGTTTGACTGGAATGCCGTTTCATCGGCTATCACCCACATCGTCTCGGATCTACAAAGGAGGTGGCGAGTGGACTCGAGGAGTGACTAGTGCAGACGCTAAACAACAGGTGGTACAAGGGTTCGCAGTCGGCTACGTAGATCATACCGGTGCCTTACGGTCGAAATCGACCCTTACAGCGATTAAGTGGCCGCGGGGAGAACATCCTGGTAGCGTTGCTGTCGTGGCGCCGGCCTACTGGGTTGGATACGAGCCTCTGGTTGTTCGGGGCAGGTGGAGGCCCCTTCGTCAGCAATCCCAGCTGGTGCTAGCTGATAGGGCCTGAGCCTTCAGTAGGTCAAATTGCGAAACCCGCAGTATCAGCTCTTGAAACCTGCGATGCAGCTGGCCGCAGGCGTAATGGTCGACTCTGCCCGCCTTCAGCGGGCAATGGGAGGTGAGGACCACCTGGGAAGCTGGCAAAGCGCCAGCATGCTACCTTGGTTGACCCCCCTTAGCGTGTCATCGATGTTCGTTGCTGCATGGCTACGCAGCTAACCTGGAGGATGCGATGTGCAATAGCCCCTCTCCGAAGCAATGCCTTCTTGGTGGTCCCGGAGAGACGAAGGGTTTGGCGGCAATGGGAATGGTTTAGTGGGTCGGGGGTGTAGTCCTGTTTACTGCTTGTACGTAGTAAATGGTCCCCAACCCCACACTCCCGGACCTCGGTCCGGAGTCTGTTGAGCAGATTATCCCCCCATTGCTTAGAAGGAAAAAAAAAAAAGCTAAGCTAAGATGGGGGCTACTTTGGAGTTGGACATTCACCTTTTGCATCGTAAAAATCAATCTGAGCAATTTTGTGTTTTCAGCACTTTATTAATCAATGTTTGCTCTACCACTAGGCATGATTTTTTTTGAACAATATCAACAATACCAGGATAAAAAAGGAAACATTTCAAAAAAGTCCGAACAAATATTCACAAGGAACAAAACATTGGATATGCAAATATTGTTTTAATTTTTCCCATGTCGTGAAAAGTTATTAGGAACATCACAAAACTATCGAATCGTCATGTTTCATAAAAATCTTGTAATTAAAACTGTTGTTTTGTTAGAAATAATTGATCGAAGGTCTTATTTTTACGACTTCTATTTTATTATAAAGTTTTGGTTTGTATATTTTACAAATGAAAAAAAAAGTAAGAGGTTGTTTCCTAGATACGACCGCCAAGTTGACGTTGGATAAAATTAGCATATTCTATTTCCTGGCTTAAGACCATCGCAAACTTATGAATGATGTCTACAGACAAAAATTCAATTATTTTTTAACACTATTTGTTGCATGCCAATTCTAACCTATTGCGGACATTGTAAATGCTTGTTAATTTGGAGCAATTAATTCAAAATAACTCTTTTCCACTGGTTTCGTGGCCCTGAAAGGGCCGTTTGGTTTCTTTGTTGGTTGGTTCGGTTAACACTTCACACCGGACCGGATAGAATCGGTCTATGGAAGAAAAAGCATGAGCGACAACTCTTGTTCTCCAAACAAATATTCCGGGTGGACAACCGGAGGTGTCAAGAAGCCGTATCGCTATCGGTCGGGTACAGTCGCTCTTCATGAGCTGCTGATTCGCAAGTTGCCATTCCAGCGCCTAATTCGTAAAATCGCTCAGGACATCAAAACCGATCTGCGATTCCAGAGCTTGCCAACCTGGGCCTGCAGGAAGTGAGCGAGGTCTATCTGGTCAGTCTGTTTGAGGATACCAACCTGCGCGCGATCCACACCAAGCGTGTCACCATCATGCCGAAAAACATCCAGCTGGCTCATCGTATGACACGAACGCGCTTTAATTGAATTGAAGCACAATTTCAAACAAATCTGCCCTTTTTAGGGCCACAAGAATGCATTTGACGTAAAAGAGTTACAACCAGAGACATCTATTACTAATTGATTAATTAATTTATTTTATTATCAATCAGGCGGATGGAGTCCACCGCTGCTGTAAGGAACACTATCCTTGGTCACAGTCTCGATACACACTACCGGAACAGAATTAGCTGCTTCATTCGCCAAGGATACGCAGAAAGTTTTCCTGCTTACTTACAACAGCACCTCAGAAAAGGGCAACGAGAACGAGCTGCGCTTTCAGTACACACCATTATCAATTAAACTAGCCCTATGTTACATGACACTCAAATCCTTTAACTTTTAATACCTAGGTAATTGTTATTTTCTAAAAGTTGCAATATCAATTGTTGTTTCCTTGACCTGAAAAATGGTATAACCGACAGGCTTTCGTTAAGTTTAAATGTAATAAATACTAAATAAATACTAAATCAATTATAGTTTCGATTGATTAGTTTTCATCGGAGAGAAATGGCAAACAACGTTTTACATAGCTTCCCGTCGCTCGGGTTGGGCGGTGGTAACATTTTTGCAGTCTTCTATGTGCGCTTATTTCGATTCGATCGACAATTTCTTACCAAATCAAAACGTCAAGCTGTTGCTATTTAGTTTTCGCTCTTTGTTCGACATGTTGATACTGATCGCTCTACCATGCATGTAGGAAGCGACGACGACAACGGCATTATTCAATCATCGCTAAATGCGAGGAAAACCGGGATGCATTCTTCCTCCTGCCGTCCGTAATTATCATGCACACACTGTCGTCGATTTCCCCGCGCGCGCACTGTAGAAAATTTATTTCTTGGCAGTGTGATTCTCGAAAAACATTATTCAGCAATGATGAGTGATTGTATGCAAATGACTGACCAAAATCTGAATTAATCACAGTCAATCGCCAGTAATGTCGGTAGAAAATTCTCAGAACTTTTTCAAAATAAAATGGTCGTCCTGAAAAGGACGGTTGGGGGTAGTCACTGTCGATCGAACTGGGTTGTCATTCCACTGTTAGATAGAAACACACCAAACGAGTAGCGAAGACGATTAAATTAAAATGTGGTCGGTAATTTTCTGCTTCCTTGTCAATTTTTGGTTTCGATGGATTGCTCACTCCTACGACGGCAATTATCAAGGTTTCTGGACGCGTTTGCCACGAATACGATGGGCTAGCTGCATGCCCATGATGAGCGATTTCGCGGAACCCACAGCTTTTAGCTTGTGAATAAACAGCTGCATCAGCAGCGACGAACGTGTAAAATTTACTCCGATAGGAGTTCGTCTCCGATTGCTGGTCAACAATTGACTGATGCGCACGTGGCTGATTGGAGTTTGGCTGGCTTCGACTGAACACGATAGAATAAAAAGAAGTAAGAAGAAGACCGAAAGGAGCGTTTCCCTTTGAATGACGAAAGTGGCTAAGATATCTCGCAATTATAATTATATTTTCATATTTCACATGAATATACAGTACAAAACAATTGCATCCTTCAATTTCTAAAAAAAAAAACTACTCTTAAGTCAGCTCTAAATTGCTAAGAAGTTAAAAGCAAATTTCAAAAGCAAACTTTAACTTCTATACGATCTTGAAAAACTTTAATTCATGGTGAATGCATTCTTATATGGTTTCTGATATTTCAAGTGGTCTTCTACGAAATTGCAAAAAAATGCTGCACGCAACTCGTTACGGAACTCGATTTTTACAGCACTCTTTGTATACCGTCGATGGGGGTGACAATGGGTCTAGGGGGTGAGATTGGGTCAAAACGGAAAAATATGTTTTGTGAAATATTTCAGCTAATAACGCTGATATTACTAAAATTATTAATTCATATGTTAGGGAACATATTATTACACATAATTCATAACAATATACATTTTTAGAAAAAGTAGCTTTTGAATACTACATCAATAAACTTGCATGTTGAAACTAGATAAAATTTACAACATTAGATTTCTCCTGTACAAAGTATCACGAATGTACTCTAGCCTCTATCGTTGTATTAGTAGAATGTTGAAAGTCTTTTCATTATACATCACAGGTATTTTCCGGAATCTGTTTGATTTTCCCATAAAAAAATCATTTTTTTCTGTACGATGTCTAAAACATTGAAAATGAGGGTGAGATTGGGTCAAGCAAGAACGATAGTTAATGAAATTCCAAGTCCACTTTTTGACATTTTACGGTGCCGGGTGTTCTCTTTTTTCATTAAGATATGTTTATTTTTTCTAAATACAGTATCTCTGAAAAAAAAGTCTACTTGAGTATTCCGTGCATTGAATAACAATACAACGCATTTTGACAACTTCTCAAACCAGCAACTGTGTTTCGTGCGCAGCAACATCGTAAATTTTTATCAAAAGGGTGTTTTTTCTTAATTTGATTATTTATCAGTGTTTTAATATTAAAGAAACATCTCACGGAAGTACAAATGAGTAGGATCGCTGAAATACTGGGATTATGACGTCAACTTCTGCCTGAAATTTATTGATCGTGGAATGTCGCACCGAAATTTAACTATTTGCGAAGGTTTAAAATAATCACTGTTTCAGTACACTTTTGGGGAAACTGAATGGGCTTTATAGTAATGGGGATGAGGCTTTGAAGACAATTTGAGGGAAAAACCAAGAAAATTTATGTAAACTTGACGATAAATGTTGGGTTTACGTATTTTTCTCATAGCTCTTCAATTTTCAGTATAATCTTTCTTTTAAGTGGGTTTATCATACTTGTGAAACATCTTAGATATTCAGTTGTGAATGGTTTTGAAATCATATTCTCAAAAACAAGTTATTTCAATTACAGTGACCCAATGTCACCCCCTCTATGGGTTGAGATTGGGTTAATTTTTCATTCACTTGTGGTGCCGCTCTGAATAAATATTTGTCTTTAATTTTTTAAACAGTTGTTAATGTACCATCAAAGTACATACACACCAAATTTGAAGTTTATTGGAGTTAAATTGCGATAGTTATTCAAAAAATAAATCGCATATATCCCTTTTTGACCCATTGTCACCCCCAACGACGGTATATGTAAAACTCCTGCTGTAAAAATCACCATTCTGCAACTTGTTGCTGAATAGTAGTTTACGGAACAAGTTGCAGAATGATGATTTTTACAGCACGAGTGGTAAATTTATTTATAATAATGACGAGTGCTGTAAATCGTGAGCTACGTACAACAGTTTTTGCAATTTTGTTGAAGACCACTTGAGGGCATCAGAAATTATATCGGAATGCAATCACCATTATTTTACAATTTCTGAAAAATTAATGTGTAATGATTCATTAGGCAACTCAAAACAGTTACGTCATGAGAAAGCGTTGCGTAATGAATCATTACAGCACTGATTTCAGTTGCGTAATGACTATTCCCGCACTGCATACTTCAGTGCAGGAAAGTAGGTCGTTTCATGAAAGATTGGCGTGATGAACAACAGCCTATTACGATGAGAAATTGCAAAAACAACTATTACGCAACTATTTGTAGAATGGTGAATTTTACAGCACGTACATTTATCACATTTAATTTTATATTTAGTCGTACATTCACCTACACGAGTGCTGTAAAAATCTAGTTCTGCAACGAGATGCGCACAACATTTTTTATTTTGCAATTCTGTAAAAGGCCACTTAAGTATAGTAGAAATCATATCAGGATGCATGTTCCATTATTTTGAAACTATGAAAGTTGTTGTGTAATGATTCATTATGCAATTCGAAACATTTGCCTAATGAAAAAGCGTTCGGTGATAGTCAACGGTATGACGGTATGTTCATTTTTTTAAACAATACAGACTACTCTCCATAACTCGATATTGAAAGGACTATCGAGTTAGGGAGGTATCGAGTTATGGAACACAACACCAGTGCAAATGCGATCCAAGGGACCATCGAGGTAGCCATGAAAACCAACTTTTACTATGGTTCTCTAACTCGATATCGAGGTACGGAATATCGAGTAAGGGAGAGTTAACTGTATCTATTTGTTATAAGACATCAACTTGAATTACGTCATGTAAACGTGCTGACTCTAATGAAGGTTCAGATATCACGTAATACCTAAAACAGCTTCATGTAATGAATCATTAGTTAATAATTCCTGCATCATATCGTATTTACCGATCACTGTCCAAATAGTCTAACTGAGTTCAAACATACACTGGCACTAATTTACTTCTTATGCTCCATTGCCCAGAAATCAATCGCTGTCGCTGCGAGCCATGTCCATCGTTATTTGCAATTGCTGTGCCAATATCGTGACAGTCCACGACAACATTCGAGCTCGCTGCTCATGGATGGGTATGATGACTGTGACGACGACACGACGGCTGCAGAGATGGAACTGAGAAATCTAATAAACTTCCATCTTCATTAGGACAAGAGAACAAAACAGTGAAAAAAATGAATCGACCCATCAGCGCGAACTGATGTGGTTGGTCTTTAGCAGAGTAAAATGGTACAGGGAGCAGAAATCAAAACAAAAGCATAAAACAATGATAATTGGAGCATAAAATCCTGTTTCCTCCCCTCGATGCGTGGTGCAGCATCTGGTATTCGTTTACTCTAGGGTGGATCATAATGGACAAAAAGACGAAAGAACAAACGTTGGAAGGTCAAAAGGTCGATGACTAAGCTGAGGGTGGTGGGTTTAAATCCTGCCGGTCGAGGATCTTCTCGTAAATGATTTTTTTTTCAACTTCCCATGGCATGGAGTATCTTTGTACCTGTCACACGATATAAGAATGCAAAAATGGTCAATTGGCAGAGAAAGCTCTTAGTTAATAACTGTGGTGCTCATAAGGACACCAAGCTAGGAAGAAAAAAAAATTATGTTCGTACCTTGTGAATATTTGATCGGGATTTTTTAATAGTTATTTATGCAAAAAGTTGCAAAACGATGATTTTTTCAGCACGTGTCGTACATTTGTCCAACGAGGCTCGCCGAGTTGGATAAATACGATGAGTGCTGAAAAAAACAAGTTTTGCAACGAGTTGCATACAACATTTTTTTGCAATAACGAAAAATGCCGTTAAAACCAGTTCGTTTTGGTACGCCGTCGCGAGTAGATGTATCATTCGTTATAGTCCGCGAGTAAGGGTGTTCGTTGCCGATTTTGCCACTCGAGACAATGAAACCAGGATGTGACATTTGTGTGATACACTTCATAGTTATTATGTTATATGATTTGGCCATATTAGGGTCGATGTACCAATAGCCGCATAGCTAAGAACAAAAATTCGTATAAAATCGAAAAATAACGCTATCGTCATTATTTTTTCATCATCTGAAAGCTTTTTATCTTGGATTTGTGAGTAACCTTGGGGAAGATCGGGTAACCAACCCCCGGTGGGAACTTTGGTCGTATGCTGACAGGGAAGGGGGGGTTTGCTTTTGCAAATCTGGAGCGTCTGTACTCCACGTTAGGAGCGGCTCACAACAGCGTCTGTTCCCCATGTCAGGGGCGGCTGATCATCGTCCGAGTGCCAGAGAAGGACTCTAAGCTAAACTGCGCACTATGGCCCTCCGAACATTTAGGGGGAATGGTCCTCCGGAAATCTAGGGGGTTGGTGTCAGGCCCTGCAAGCCAACCGTAAAAACACATCAGCACAGGAACGTCAACGAGAGAATACGGACCGGAACAATCGGCAAAGACTACAGCGACGAAAATGGACTAGCGATTGGAAACTCGGTACGTGGAACTGCAAATCTCTCAACTTCATTGGAAGTACTCGCATACTCTCCGATGTACTGAAGAACCGCGGTTTCGACATCGTAGCGCTGCAGGAGGTGTGCTGGACAGGAGCATTGGTGCGAACGTTTAGAGGTAATCATACCGATTCTATGACACTACCCCGAACGCCACTACCCCGAATGCCACTACCCCGAACGCCATTACCCCGAAAGCCATTACCCCGAATGGGTCATTACCCCGAACGCCACTACCCCGAATGGGCCACTACCCCGAACGCCATTACCCCGAATGGATAACATTTTGAGACACATTCTAGTTAGAGAGTGGGGAGATAATTGTACGATTCCTTCTGAGTATTTTACGGGTTTGGCTCAAAAATGTATTTTTCAAATATTAGTAGATAAAAAAGCAGCTAGTTGTTCAGCAAATAATTTTTACATACTAAGTTTTGTCCTCTAATTTTGGGAAGATTCACACAGCCACATTGCAATGCTCTGAAGAACAGCCTATTTCGAAAAGAAGGGTGAATTTATTATGAGAAAGATAGCTATAATATGCACAAAATTAAGATGTAGTAAAGTCTCTTATTGGAACTCGGTAGCCACTTCCTTTACAAATTTTTATAAGTGTTGGGCATTAAGATTAAGATCTTCTTAAAGATTTTGTTTTGTAAACGATTGTAATGGAAGTTCACCCTGGATAGTCGCTGCAAGTGTTGTTCTATGGAACCCGCCTAAAAACCAACCTAATAGACCGCTATCGCACTTGTACACTTGTACATGTTAGAAAAATCGGCGGCCTCTGATTGACGACACAGTAAGAATTTTTGTTGATTTGTGGGATCATTAATTTGAATTTCTGTGAGATAACCACAAAAAAAAAAATATGATTCAAGATAATGAAGAAATGATGATGGCAGAAAAGTGGTGAGTAATTCCATAAGAGACCTGTCTGCTTTAATACAAGAAGATAAAATAAAGAGAAAATTTCCGATTAGAATTATAGCAGGAATCACTTTAGTGAATGCCTTCAAGATATATTCCCTTATAAAAAGCTGTTCTATATGGAAATATTAGTGACTAGCTTATCCACCAAAAACGAGAAAGAACAGCCTATTTAAAAAAGAAGGTCAAATTTCTGGTGAAATATGTGCAGCTATGACGTGAATGATCACTGTAACAACGTGATGCTATGACACAACCTATATTCATAAGAAAGAAAAATATTTGTTCAAAAACAAAATTGAAATATGAACACCACCAATAAGTCCAAATACCGGTGATTACGCATCTGTTAAGCAACACCATATTGAGGGTTATGGGTTCGAATTCCTTTCAATTAATAAAAGGCTTATTTTATTAAAGCCCATTCACAAATTTCGTAACGCTGAAGGGAGCAAAAGAGTTTGTGGGTGGTTGTCCTCAAAATGTTACAGCCCATTCACAATATGTAGAATTTCCATACAAAAAAAAAGTACGAGGGAGTGGATAGGTGTTAAAAATGGCAAGTTTTGGAGAAATTAAATTTGTGAATGAACCCTTGAATTGCGAAGGTGCCCACTGAGCTGATAAACAGGGACTGTCTCAGAAAGAATGAGAAGAATATAGTTGCCATCAAGATATTTCGAAAGAATAGCTGAAGGGAAAATATATGAAAGAAGGGAAAATATATGTTGAACATTTTACCGACGAATTGTACGTGGCATTAATTACCAGCCTTCATTAGAGACGCATTTTTGCACGCAAAACAAGATACTGTACTGTATCTCATACTATTCGGGGTAATGGCTCATTCGGGGTAGTGGCGTTCGGGGTAATGACCCATTCGGGGTAATGGCTTTCGGGGTAGTGACCCATTCGGGGTAGTGGCGTTCGGGGTAGTGGCGTTCGGGGTAATGGCGTTCGGGGAAATGGGATGGAGCCAATCATACCATCTACCAGAGCTGCGGCAACACACGCGAGCTGGGAACAGCTTTCATAGTGATGGGTGATATGCAAAGGCGCGTGATCGGGTGGTGGCCGATCAATGAACGAATGTGCAAGTTAAGAATCAAAGGCCGATTCTTTAACTTCAGCATAATAAACGTGCATAGCCCACACTCCGGAAGCACTGATGATGACAAGGACGCATTTTACGCGCAGCTCGAACGCGAGTACGACCGCTGCCCAAGCCACGACGTCAAGATCATCATAGGAGATTTGAACGCTCAGGTTGGCCAGGAGGAGGAGTTCAGACCGACGATTGGAAAGTTCAGCGCCCACCGGCTGACGAACGAGAACGGCCTACGACTGATAGATTTTGCCGCCTCCAAGAATATGGCCATTCGTAGCACCTATTTCCAGCACAGCCTCCCGTATCGGTACACCTGGAGATCACCTCAGCAGACAGAATCGCAAATCGACCACGTTTTGATCGATGGACGGCACTTCTCCGACATAACCGACGTCAGAATCTATCGTGGCGCCAACATTGACTCCGACCACTACCTGGTGATGGTGAAACTGCGCCCAAAACTATCCGTCATCAATAATGTACGGTACCGACGCCCGTCCCGGTACAATCTCGAGCGGCTGAAACAACCGGATGTCGCCAATGCGTACGCGCAGCATCTTGAGGCAGCGTTGCCGGATGAGGGCGAGCTCGATAGGGCCCCTCTTGAGGACTGCTGGAGGACAGTCAAAGCAGCCATTAACGACGCTGCCGAAAGCATTGTCGGATATGTGGAACGGAGCTCAAGAAACGATTGGTTCGACGAGGAGTGCCAGGAGGTTTTAGAGGAGAAGAATGCAGCGCGGGCTGCAATGCTGCAGCATGGTACGCGGCAAAACGTGGAACGATACAGACTGAAGCGGAAACAGCAAACCCGCCTATTCCGGGACAAAAAGCGCCGCCTGGAAGAGGTGGAATGCCAAGAGATGGAGTTGCTGTACCGTTCTCAAGAAACGCGGAAGTTCTATCAGAAGCTCAACACATCCCGCAAAGGCTTCGTGCCGCGAGCTGAGATGTGCCGGGATAAGGATGGGAGCATCTTGACGGACAGACGCGAGGTGATCGAAAGGTGGAAGCAGCACTACGATGAACACCTGAATGGCGCAGAGAACACAGGCACAGAAGGTCAGGACAGCGAAGGCGATGGCTACGTCAGCACAGCGGACAGCGGAAATCAACCAGCTCCCACGATGGGGGAAGTTAAGGATGCCATTCAACAGCTCAAGAACAACAAAGCCGCTGGCAAGGATGGTATCGGAGCCGAACTCAACAAGATGGGCCCGGACAGGTTGGCCGCTTGTCTGCATCGGCTGATAGTCAGAATCTGGGAAACGGAACAGCTACCGGAGGAGTGGAAGCAAGGCGTTATATGCCCTATCTACAAAAAGGGCGACAAACTGGAGTGTGAAAATTATCGTGCAATCACCATCCTAAACGCCGCCTATAAAGTGCTATCCCAGATTCTCTTCCATCGTCTATCACCTATAGCAAACGAGTTCGTGGGAGGTTATCAAGCAGGTTTCATCGACGGCCGCTCGACAACGGACCAGATCTTTTCCGTGCGGCAAATCCTCCAGAAATGCCGTGAGTACCAGGTCCCTACGCAACATTTGTTCATCGATTTCAAGGCGGCATACGATAGTATCGACCGCATAGAGCTATGGAAAATCATGGACGAGAACAGCTTTCCCGGGAAGCTCACAAGATTGATCAGAGCAACGATGGACGGTGTGCAAAACTGCGTGAAGATCTCGGGCGAACACTCCAGTTCGTTCGAGTCTCGGCGGGGACTACGACAGGGCGACGGACTTTCGTGCCTGTTGTTCAATATTGCGCTTGAAGGTGTCATGCGGAGAGCCGGACTTAACAGTCGAGGCACGATTTTCACGAGATCCGGACAATTTGTTTGCTTCGCGGACGACATGGATATTATTGGGAGAAAATTTGAAACGGTGGCAGATTTGTTCACCCGCCTGAAACGCGAAGCAACAAGAGTCGGGCTAATGGTGAATGCGTCGAAAACAAAGTACATGCTGGTTGGCGGAACTGAGCGCGACAGGGCCCGCCTAGGAAGCAGTGTTACGATAGATGGGGATACCTTCGAGGTGGTGGACGAGTTCGTCTACCTCGGATCCTTGTTGACGGCTGACAACAATGTTAGTCGGGAAATACGAAGGCGCATCATCAGCGGAAGTCGTGCCTACTATGGGCTCCAGAAGAAACTGCGGTCAAGAAAGATTCACCCCCGCACCAAATGCACGATGTACAAAACGCTCATAAGACCGGTAGTCCTCTATGGGCATGAGGCGTGGACTATGCTCGAGGAGGACTTGCAAGCTCTTGGGGTTTTCGAACGCCGAGTGCTAAGGACGATCTTCGGCGGCGTGCAAGAGAACGGCGTGTGGCGGCGAAGGATGAACCACGAGCTCGCTCAACTCTACGGCGAACCCAGTATCGTGAAGGTAGCTAAAGCTGGAAGGATACACTGGGCAGGGCATGTTGCAAGAATGCCGGACGACAACCCTGTAAAGATGGTGTTCGCCACGAATCCGGTCGGAACAAGAAGGCGTGGGGCGCGGCGAGCTAGGTGGATTGACCAGGTACACCAGGACCTGGAGAGCGTGGGTCACAGTCGAGGATGGAGAGAAGCGGCCATGAACCGAGGGAATTGGCGAAATATTGTTGGCGAGGCTTTATCAAGATAATTGATGTAAAGCTAAATAAGTAAGTAAGTTGTGGGAAAAATATGAAAACTACGAAAACTCAAATATTTGCATTTATTATCGCGTGTGCCACTATAGGAATACTTGTGCCTATAGTAGCACTATTTCTAATTTCTGTTCCTATAGTAGCACTAGCATCAAGGCGTTGGCAAAATACTTATCAAAACCGTATTTTTGCAAAACTTTTATATTTTTCCTACAAAGTGTGGATCAAAAGCTTTCGTTTGATGTAAAAAAAGTTTTTAATTCATCAATTATTTTGGGAAATAAAAAATAGTTTCTCTCAGTAGTGCTACTATAGGAACAATAGGTTTACTATAGGCGCAAGGGAGCTCAAATTTTAAGCAATACTAATTATTTCGATCATTTTTTGCACAAAATCAAGACGTTCATGTCAAAAAATGTTTTGAGAAGGTTTATAGTAAAACGGCCGTAAAAAGCTACTAGTGCGGCTATAGGGGACTGTCCACTAAGGGAACACCGACCCTATTGCTTGTTTTTCCTAGATCATTAAAAATTATCAGAATAAATTTTCAAGAGTGGGATGGAAAAGAATAAATTATCGCGTGATTATTGGGACGCTACTCCGTTCCACAGTGTGAGTGAAAAAACGACAAACCGAGCAGTATCCGAAAGTGGTAAAATAAGTGCAGAAGTGTTGTCTCGCCGATAAGAAAAATGAGCGGCGTCTTGTGCAACATGGATATCCGATGTTGTATAGCTTGAGTTTCGTTTTCCACGATGGGAGATTTCTATGCAGAGTATTCGGTGAGTTTGTTCCAATTCGCACAACGTGCAAACAAGCATAAACAATCTTAAGTGTTATGAATCGCGAGAATGATCGTATGCAAGTGCCTTGCATCGAGTTGTGTTGAGCTGAGCATCACTGCGTGGTTCTTCAGAGGTGTGTGATTTGAGTACGTATTGGTTGGACTGATTCAAGCTAGGACGTGGATCATTTGGTAGCATTTAGAAGAGGTAGCCTACCACACATCCAAGTTGAATATTCGTTAAGGAATGATAGACAAATTATGTCAAGCAAAATGTCAACGTTTTCGACTACTTCCACCAAGTGAAAATGCATAGAACTTTTGATATTTGTTTTATTTGTTCATCTTTTTTTCACGTCTGTGTTAAATGTATTCGTGCAAAAAAAAGTCGAGTGTGTTACGTTATATGTAGTCCATTTCTCGAAATGATAATATCGCTACCTCCTAACAAATTTACATAAAACTCACTAAATGAGCGATCATTTGATCCGAAACGTCTCGTTTAATAAACTATTGTAGTTCATTGAATTTTATTATTTTTCTCTAACAGCAGAGTTCGTCAGTAGGCTTTACGAGAGTGGATATCAAATAAATACTGCTCTAATACTAGAGCAGAGTTTCAAACATATGTAATGGATATTCTATTTATTTTTTTGATAAATTAAATGATTTAATACTACATTAAGTACATTATATTGTATCGTGTTACATGATGATTAATTATTTTAAATGATATTTTATGTACTATGTTTGTTTTACACTACATTATATAATATTATACCGTAATCCATTATATAACAGTTCCGACTCAATTTTGTCAGCCCTGTTTTACGTAGGCCTTTCGTTGTACAGTCGACTCTCCACATCTCGATGTTCTATATCTCGATATCTCTCCCTATGTCGATGATTTCCTAGGTCCCTTCATTCTGCATACAATTTCTCTCTCCATATCTCGATATCTCGATATCTCCGTATTTCGATGTGTGCCTGTTCATTTTTCGTTCTCAATTTTCTCTCTGTATGTCGATCCCAGTAAATACAAACTCGTATACGATAGCGCATAAGAGTACAAATGTGGAGGCTATATATGTACATGCGTCATAACGCTGCGTGCAAGATGTACGTATATCGCCTCCACATTTGTACTCTAATATCCAATCATATACGATGGTGGTTTACTGGGATATGACCAATATCAAAGGTTTCTAGACCAAATTTTTGGGGTTCAAAACAAATTAGGAATGCGCCATGACGTCTGATTGTTTATTATTTTCTTGGTAACGGAGTGTTTTCAATTTAGTATTCAATAAAAAATGGTTCTTTGTCTCGATCTCTCCCTATCTCGATGGTCCCTTCGATATCGAGATGTGGAGAGGCGACTGTAACTGTTTCAAAATCAAAACTTTTTCTACAAATCTTTTTGATCCTATTGAAATCCTGGAGCTGGAAAATGTTTTTTAAAAGGGGTTGACAAAATCGGGTCATCTATATACCTTAAAATTTATCGTATTGTATTGATCACAAGATTAAGCAGTATGTTTTCGAAAAATGTTATTATGACTAATGAGTTTTAAAAATTTTCAGGTGTTTGTGTGTTAAGTGTAGAACTAGCCCTCGTGTGTTAAATACACTCTAATAAGATATAAAAAAAAAAAAAAAAAAAAAAGGTGTTTGTGTGAATAAGAGGATCTTTTCCAAACAACAAATCTTCCTTCAAAATTTACCGTGTTCTTACTATATAAACTTTTTATTTCAGGAAATTACATTGACTTTTTATTACATGGTGTCGTAAGTCTGATTTTATGTGGCATAGTTATCATTATAATATGTTTTTCACCTTATTACTGTATTATTATGTAGTGTATTATATTATCTGACCATCACTGCATAGCCAGGTATTCCTTAACGCTTTTTTGGCACAACTTATTGTTATTTATTAATTGTTTTGAAGCCTGTAAGCTACTGAAATATGAAAGGTCTAAATAAAACACTGCACTTTACTTTCAGAGCTTAATTAAAGAGATTGAAATCATCATATCCATGAAACATAATAATCTTAACATATATATCAATCATATATGAAAAAAAAAAATACATTTTTATAAACATCTTTGCATGTATAAATGTTACTGTTATAAATGAACACTAAAGATCTTAAACTTTCCTTAAATTGGAATTGGATATCGGTGAATCTATGTTAGGCTGATATAAATTTGATTTTGGCTTTTTGTCCTCATTTTGATAAGTTTAAGCTTAAATTTTGATATTTGATATATTCAGAAACTTTATTAACAATTCAACGAGTTTTATTTTGTTTATTTTTTTTTTTAGTTTACTTGTTCAATTTTATCATCCTTCCATCAACTAGCCTAAGATCAGTAAGGCAAAAATTCAAAAGAAAAATATGTCAGCCGATATAATATTGCATGCTATATCATACTACATTCTATTGTAAAACGTCACATTTTTTGTTATCAAAATTTTATTTTCATATTTTATTACCATATTATTATATATTATAATTTTCTCAACTACATAGTGCCTTCCCGATTTTGGCAACACCCGCTTTTATCTACCTCCGATTTTGGCAACACCCGTTTTTGGCAACATTTTCTTCCCGATTTTGGCAACACATGGAAAAATATTTTCAATTGATAATTAAGCACTGAAACCTAATATTGTGAATTCAAAAAAAGCAAAAATAAGTCAAAATGAAAATGTTGGTGACCATCGCGAGCTTAGAAAGCTAATGTTGAATGTAATTATAAGTGAAACGCGCATATTTCAAAGGGTAATTGACATAAAGCAGGCAAGCTGTAAAAATAAATGCTACATTGTTTAAAAGGCATAATAATTTGGTGGAATAGGATAGTAATCAACAGTAAAAACAAGTGTATAACAGCATCAAATGTAAAGATGATTAGCTTTACTGTGTTGATCGTTAATGTTTTGTTATTGTTATGTGCTTGTAATTAACGTACACATCGGATTATGTGTGGTGGTTTGAAGATCCTCAAAATGTTTTCAAATTGTCTCGTGATCATTGATTAGTTAATCCGTAGAAAATTTTATTGAATAATTGATGAATGATTTCTTTTGGGTATTTCTGTAGGAATTTTAGTAACAGTTATTGAGGAAAACATGGAGAAAGTTTGTTCATAACACTAGTTGACAATTTGGGCAAACTGTTGAGAATGGGTTTTGAAGTAGTCATTGAAAAACTTCTTTAGAAGAATTCTAAGAGTGAGTAAGAAGCCCATGCTCAAAATTCTTTGGACATTGTTAACATTTATATGATTCTTCTCTACAATCAAAAAGAAGAAAAAATAAATGATTTCAGGTCGGACCTGATTATCCGGAGACTCGATTATCCGGGGACTCGATTATCCGGGATTCGAATCTCCGGAGTTTAAGACTCGATTATCCAGAATTTGATTTTTGATGTTCTTGTTTTTCAATTTTTATGCATTAATCTGAGATAATTTGGTATTGCAATATACAACATGAATGGTTTTGCAGTTTTGAAAATATTTAAGAACAGGGGGTTTAAAAAAGTGGTTTTTGTGTATGCTGGTCAAAACAAATTTTTTTTCTTATAAAGACTCCTACTTTTCCTAGAAATAGTTTCAGGTTACACCACCGCGTCATATAAATTAAAAAAAAAAGATAATATTTATGTTTTTTTTTATCGAAGATTTTATTTTTTTTCTCAGTGATTCGATTATCCGGAGAATTCGATTATCCGTAGTGAAAAAAAAATCGATACTCCGGATAATCGAGTCCGACCTGTACTACAATTTTTTTCCACTGACTCCGCATCTAAGCTACAATTTTTTGCTATCCGTTTTTATTTTTACGGATGTTACAGAATCTTACAGAAATCAAATCAAAACATTAGGGATACATGCAGCGATTGTATTTCTACCAGAAGCATCAAATGGTGAAATCCTTGAGTAAATTTATATGCACAATAGAGATTTTGCAAGCAGTTTCTTGACGAGTTCGTAAAAAAAAATCTAATAAATAAATCTTGAAAAATGAAACGCAATGAAATGAATGAATTTTGAAATTTCGGCAGCAAAATTTTCAATAACTTTCAGTTTGAATATAACTCCTCGCGTTGCTCTTCACACATTATTTCTTCTATAACATGATTTATTGTTTCAAGAAATATCTTCCAATCCTTCTTCTTCTTCTTCTTTACATTACGTCCTCACTGAGACAGGGCCTGCTTCTCAGCTTAGTTTCAATGTGCACTTCCACAGTTATTGACTAAGAAGTTTCCACGCCAAAAGTTGCTATTTTTGCATGCGTATATCGTATGGCAAGTACGTCCAGGGAAGTCAAGAAAATTTCCATTACGAAAAAAATCAGGACCGACCGGGAATCGAATCCACGCCTTCGGCATGGCTTTGCTTTGTAGCTGCGGACTCTAGCCACTCGGCTCAGGAGAGCCCCTCTAATAATTAAATTTGCAACTCTCAGCTTGATTTTTCCCGAATCTCAGCAAACGAGCATAATGCTTGATAAGGAACTCGTCATTAACTCTATTTCTGGGTGCATGGCGGTGCCAGTCTTGACAAAAAAGTTGGCATTACATTTCAACCGTTATAACATTGATAGTAAGAAGTTATTTAGAAAAACGTCCACTTTTTCCACTTAGAACCTTCTTCGCTATTAAGACGTGTGGTCACCAAAATTGCGCTCTATGTTCAAGAAATCTCTAAAATAAACCCACCCGAAAGGATCCTCAACCGAACCTGTATTCATAATCTGCTACTTTTGATATGGTCTGGTTTTAAAGCACATTTGCGCTCTAAAACAGTCGCAAATGGCCACTGAAAGTAATACCACGCTTGTACTGTGTAGAACAAGTGTGCTTTTCAGATGGCGCATATAATCAGTATATGTTTCTGCTTTTAAATCAAAAGCTGAACTGAAGAAAGCCCCCCCCCACATTTTTCACATCATTCGTAGTAATTGCCATGCATTTTCTGATACTTTTAGAGATTAGAATGATAAAAACACAAGCATTTCAAAATTCCTACATTTGGCAACATCCCAATTTTGGCAACGTAAAAATCGAGCCTTGGTGCCAAAATCGGTAAGTATATAGAATTTCACTTTTACCGAATATAACATGTTTTGGGAAGGGAAGGAGCATCAGGGCATCATTGAAGTTACAACTGGACAATGAAGTAGAGTGCCAATCGGAGTCAGGAGGAAAAGTGTCTTTCGCGTCTTGTACTTTTCTCTCCAACAGTTGTTAAAGATTTGACGCGCCCTTCTTCTAACAAACTTTTCAGTGGAAAGCTCGACAAATATTGCAAATTCTAATACTCAATCTGTTGGATCCTATTGCTGGAAGGAGATTCTCTATTTCCCGCGGGTTTTGCGTAAGTGTTTCTGCTTACGGGTCCGCAACCCCCCTTTTGGCCCTTCATACAGCGGTATGTTGAATGCAGATTGGTAATAAAATTTGACCTTACTGATGAGTGGAGCCGCATGCAGAGCAAGACTCAAGCAAGGATTGGTGGCTACCTAATTGAGATCAAACTGAGATATACTTATTTTTGTTTAAAAATTCCCCATAACACGCTATAAACCGCTTTAACACTATTATTGGACAAACAATACCACTAGAGCAGCTACCCTAATGATCGTCATTGTGTAAAATTTATGGATGAACTATTGATGTCGCAAAACTCCATAATGGGAATTCTGGTGTCGCACATGACGACAACATTTGAGAAGGAAGAACATTATTCTATTTAGTTTCACTTTCCCACTGGAGCCTGGCCTGCCTCACGTTAGTATTCCTAGTGCATATTCACATTTATCGATTGAATGGCTTCCTATGCCCACTATTGCATGTATTTGTATATCTTGTTTAAAGTATAAACATACACTATATCCAAGAAAAAAAAAACAGCCGAAAAGATTCTCGAGCAGAGCTGAAATCGAAATCGTCATCTTCGGATTGGCAATCGTAAACTACACTCACTATGTTAACTGGAGACCCAAATTGCAGATATATTCTACAAAGATAAAAATGCGAATGATATGAGTTTGCTAGTTTCCATGTGTCTTTGAACATAAAGAAGCTATATTTCCGACCAAATGTAGTTGAGTGAGCTTTGCCAGTCCCAGCTTGCGACGCAATAAATGCTATAGAGAAAAATGCAATGATCAAATACTTGCCAGTTCAGTTACCAGTTCGTCATTTCATATTAATTTAATATCCACTCATAGCAAGAAAAAGAAAGAACTGCACAACCGCCCATCCCACATGACTGAACTTCGTGAATGTGTTGGTACACTCTCTAGTTTTCAGATTCGATTGCGTGGATTTTCCTTCCACTTTCCATATCCACTCAGCTAGGACTATAGTGTGCAAACATCTCCAGTCTCCACTCGGAGTCTCACCAGGCGGCGACATCAAGTCATTGCACATTGGGTCAGATCTCAAAGTTAGGAGAGAAGAATTATTTTGACTTTGAAGATGATGTTTTAGTGAAAAAATAAATATCTTCCACACAATACTGAATAGTTATTTATGCAATTACAACTCAAAATATTTTTTCCTCCTAATTTTGCGATTTGGCCTAATGTGCATTGGAAGCATTGGAAGCCAGAATGAACGAATATAGTATGTAATGCAGACGATGACGACGACCGGCGCGTTATCCCAAGCATTTTGTTATGATATTATGTGTATTTTACGCTCCACTGGCGCTCCGTAGACGTGTAAAGATATACAGCTTCTTGTACACACTCTGCATGTTCTCCCCCAGAAAGGCGCCTCAAATGGCTACACTGCTTTTACGAGGTTGTACTCCGCCGAGGCTTTCATCGAAGGGACCAAAACTAGGCACCAGGAGTCTTTCCTCGCTCCTCGATCCGAACAATCCCGACATGAATGGGGAAAACATTGCTGAGCATACATTTTGCTTGTACCTACCATGTGATTATATATTTATTTTATTTTCTAACAGCAATGGCATAGGGCACGGGCTTTTGGAGTAAGGGAAAATCAAAAGAAAGTAACGACGGCAAACTGGCGAGTCTTTTCTGTGCTGTTAAGATTCCTTTAAAATTTCCAATTATTTCGTGGTTTACAAACCAGTTGAAGCGATTAACTATACGTTATTTTTTTTGCAACGGTTCGCATTAATCGAAAGCTGTAATTTTTTCTTTTAATTATTCATTTTCATTTATTTAGTTAACATCTAAACAGATAACACTGAATCAAAAATTTCACGCCACTATACTCGGTTCGTGGCCGCATCTCTCCATCCTCGGTTCTGTCCCACGCTCGCCAAATCAATATGCACTTGATCCGCCCACCTAGCTCGCTGCGCTCCACGCCTTCTTGTACCAACCGGATCCGACGCGAACACCATCTTAGCAGGGTTGCTGTCCGGCATTCTTGCAACATGTCCTGCCCATCGTATCCTTCCAGCTTTGGCCACCTTCTGGATACTGGGTTCGCCGTAGAGTCGGGCGAGCTCGTGGTTCATCCTTCGCCGCCACACACCGTTTCCCCGCACATCGCCGAAGATCATCCTAAGCACCCGACGTTCGAAGACTCCAAGTGCTTGCAAATCCTCTTCGAGCATCGTCCACGTTTCATGCCCGTAGAGGACTACCGGCCTTATGTGCGTTTTGTACATGGTACATTTGGTGCGGGCGTGAATCTTTTTTGACCGCAGCTTCTTCTGGAGGCCATAGTAGGCCCGACTTCCTCTGATGATGCGCCTCCATATTTCACGGCTAACGTTATTGTCAGCCGTCAGCAATAGACCTATTCATATTTTCAAAAATGTCTGGAAACTCCCCAGTCAACCGATACTTCCATTTTTCATTGCGAAATGAACTTCTGGCCAAAATTTCATTCAATTTAGAGTGAAGTTAGTTGTGCTTCAAATCAATTATGTGTTTTTCATGCTTTGTTAAACGGAGATAATGGAAGTGGATCTGGTAGCAGAATTCAAATCGATGACGATGGACAGGCTATGGAACCTCCAACGCTAGATGAGGTAAAAAAAGCTATCAATGGGCTGAAGAACAACAAGGCTGCTGGGAAGGACGAGCTCCCGGCCGAACTTCTCAAACACGGAAGTGAGCAGCTGCACGAACTACTCCACCGTATCATATTGAGGATATGGGAGGAAGAACAAATGCCTACTAGTTGGTTGGAAGATCTCATTTCCCCTCTGTACAAGAAAGGGCATCGACTGGAGTGCGCAAATTACCGAGGGATAACACTCCATAATTCGGCGTACAAAATCATGTCTGGAATTCTGTTCAACAGATTGAGACCGTATGAGGAGTCCTTTGTCGGCGAATACCAAGCTGGTTTTCGTGAGGGCCGATCAACGACGGATCAAATGTTTACCCTGCGTCAAATCCTAGATAAATTCCGGGAGTACAACTTGCAGACTCATCATCTGTTTGTAGATTTCAAAGCAGCGTACGATTCAGTGAAGAGAAACGAGTTGTGGCAAATTATGTCCGAACATGGCTTTCCGGCGAAGCTGATTAGACTGATTCGTGCAACGCTTGATGGATCGAAATCAAGTGTGCGGGTGGTGGACGAGATTTCGTCATCGTTCGTAACCTTAGATGGATTGAAACAGGGTGACGCTCTTTCTAACTTGCTGTTTAACATAGCGCTCGAAGGTGCTATCAGGAGAGCCGGTGTGCAGAGAAGCGGTACCATTATCACACGTTCTCATATGCTCCTTGGCTTTGCGGACGATATCGACATCATCGGGATTGACCGTCGGGCAGTGGAAGAGGCGTTCGTGCCTTTCAAGAGGGAGACAGCGAGGATTGGGCTCACGATCAACATCACAAAAACGAAGTACATGATAGCTGGTGGTCAACGTGGGTCCGGACGTGTTAGTGGTAACGAAATGGTGCTAGGTGGTGAAAAGTTTGAAGTGGTGGAAGAATTTGTGTATCTTGGAACACTAGTGACATGCGATAATGATGTTACCCGCGAGGTGAAAAGACGTATTGCAGCTGCGAGTCAGGCTTTCTACGGGCTCCGTAACCAGCTGAAGTCCCGTAGCCTGCAAATGAAAACAAAACTCGCGTTATACAAGACACTGATCCTTCCGGTTGTCCTATATGGCCATGAATCGTGGACATTGAAGGAAGTCGACCGGAGAGCTTTCGGGGTGTTAGAACGTAAAGTGCTGCGAACAATACTCGGCGGTAAACTAGAAAACGGCATCTGGCGGCGTCGCATGAATCACGAGTTGTACCAAGTGTATAAAGAGGTGGATATTGTCAAGCGCATAAAACACGGCAGGCTGCGTTGGGCTGGTCACGTTGCCCGTATGCCGGAAGAACGACAAGCAAAGATAATATTCAACAGAGAACCCGGACGAGGCCGCCGACTTCGTGGTAGGCCGCGCACACGATGGCTTTTTGCGGTTGAGGAGGACTTAAGGGCACTTAACGTTCAGGGCGACTGGAAGCGATTGGCCAGGACCGAGCCCAGTGGAGAAGACTCATCCATTCGGCGCAGATTCATCTTAGCGAATTGTAGCCCATCAAGTATCAAGTAAGTATCAAGCTTTGAAAAATCATAACTACCGAACGAAACATCAAAATTTATCGGAAATACCACTAAATAGTAGTTCATCCAATTCTACGAACTTTTGCCGAACACGATCTTATGATTGGAACAAGTTTTAACATAGTTTGGTTGAGGTTTGTATCTCGAGGTTCTTGAAAATCTCTTTTTTTCGGGAAGTGTTCTCACTGAACAGCATGCCTGCATGAAAATTTCGGATTTTTATTTTCCAGACATGATCACAATGCAGGCAATCCTGTTCAAAGTTACCATTTATCTTACGAAAATAAATTGTAAAAAATAGGTAATTATGAAGCACATTTCTAAATCCACTGTGGATGAGCCAAGAGCACCACCGTGAGCTTCAAAGAATACAAAAAATTAACACGTTAGCACTGCCTTTTCTCAGTCGATGATGATGATGTTTTCAAATCGTTCTAAATGATCAGTGAAATGCGATCAAAACAATCATCATTCGGAAAAAAAAAGCAATGCTAACTTGTTCAATTCATTCGTTTCCGATACATGTGTCATGAATTATTTAACTATCATCAGGTGGCGATGCGGTGCTCGATCTTTGGGCAATTATTGTAATTTATTGCCTTTAGCAACATGTAATCTGTTGATGGTCAATGAATTCATAAATGTATTATGATTGATTCCCGTTGACTAGGGCTTGAAAAAGTAATGCCAATGGTTGTTTTATATACAATGTATATTGAGGAAACTGTAATTTCTGGGTACTGCGGAGTACAAATTTGGATCAAACAATGTTAAAACTCAATTTAATCTTATTAGCGTGTTCGACAAACTTTAACAGAATACAATAAGCTTTCAAATAGTGGTAATAGTAAGTGGTTTTGATTTTCCACATGCTAGTTATGATTTTTCAAACCTTGAAATAAGCCCAAAAACACATTTTCAACTTGAAGCATACTGAAATCTTTATCAAATGAGCTGAAAATTTGACCAGACATTGTTCTTAGCATGAGAATTCCGAATACTCGTTGACCGGTAGATTTACAGACTTTTTTTAAATATGAACAGGTCTAGTCAGCAAGGATCCAAGGTAGACGAACTCTTCGACCACCTCGAACGTATCCCCGTCTATCGTAACACTGCGAGCCCTGTCGCGCTCGGCTCCACCAGCTAGCATGTACTTTGTCTTGGTCGCATTCACCACCAGTGAGCGGTTCCACAAAAAATGACGACTTTTTTCCCAAATTTCATTTTTATATTTTTTGATTTGGATTGAATTTTTGCACATGCTCTCTTTATGTCCACAAATGCCTTTTTGCATCATCGGCTCGCCATTTTGACTCTAGCCTTACTTTTGAGAAGGGCCTAAGAAAAAAATCCTTAATAATTTTCAAAAAATTATAACCTAGAAACGGTTTGTCCGATCAGTTTGGTGCCTTCCGCAAAGTTTTAGGTTATTGTTGGGACTATCTGGAAAAAAATATACACTGTAAAAAAAAAATTGTAATTTTTTAGATATCGAAAATAAAGCTTAAAAATCAATTTTCTCAAAAATCGTATTTTTGATTTTTTTTATTTTTTATATGTTAAAGTAGACAAAAATTAAGTCTTTTGCGCAGTGGGTCAAGATGGAGAAATCATGGACAAAAAAGTTATGATTTTTTGAAGATAGATGAATTTTTGAAAATGGTCATAATAAACTTTTTAAATATTTTTAAACTCGATTTTATGAAAGTACGTAAAATTTACAATAAAAAAGGTTAACGGAAAAATCAGGCTAACCTCTACCGTTTTAAAGATATAGCGATTTTAATACAAAATTATGATATAATTTTCAATTTTCGGTCATTATAATATAACTTAGAAACGGTTTGTCCGATCAGTTTGGAGTCTTCCGCAAAGTTTTAGGTTATTGTTGGGACTATCTGGAAAAAATATACACTGTAAAAAAAACGTTGTAATTTTTTATATATCGAAAATAAAGCTTAAAAAATATCAAAAATACGATTTTTGAGAAAATTGATTTTTAAGCTTAATTTTCGATATATAAAAAATTACAACATTTTTTTTTTCAGTGTATATTTTTTCCCAGATAGTCCCAACAATAACCTAAAACTTTGCGGAAGACACTAAACTGATCGGACAAACCGTTTCTAAGTTACATTATAATGACTGAAAATTGAAAATTATATCAAAATTTTGTATTAAAATCGCTGTATCTTTAAAACGGTAAAAGTTTGCCTGATTTTTCCGTTAACCTTTTTTGTTATAAATTTTGCGTACTTTCATAAAATCAAGTTGAAAAATATTTAAAAAGTTTATTATGACCATTTTCAAAAATTCACCTATTTTCAAAAAAATCATAACTTTTTTGTCCATGATTTCTCCATCTTGACCCACTGTGCAAAAGACTTCATTTTTGTCTACTTTAACATATAAAAAAATCAGAAATACGATTTTTGAGAAAATTGATTTTTAAGCTTTATTTTCGATGTAGAAAAAATTACAACATTTTTTTTACAGTGTATATTTTTTTCCAGATAGTCCCAACAATAACCTAAAACTTTGCGGAAGGCACCAAACTGATCGGACAAACCGTTTCTAAGTTATAATTTTTTGAAAATTATTAAGGGTTTTTTTCTTAGGCCCTTCTTAAAAGTAAGGCTAGAGTCAAAATGGCGAGCCGATGATGCAAAAAGGCATTTTTGGACATAAAGAAAGCATGTGCGAAATTTCATCCAAATCAAAAAAATACAAAAGTAAACCGACATTCGAATTCAAATGGAACCGCTCCAGTCCAACTTTTGCTGCCTCGCGTTTCAGACAGATTCTAGACAGAGTCTAGTACACGACACTGAAGACGGCCTTACAGTTGAGGTCGAAATACGCGTATCTGTCAAAGGATACAAACTCTAGTGGAATTAAATGGTATAGTACTAAATTCGGTTTTTTTTTTTCATTTCGTGTATTATTTCGTAGCTCGGAAATCAAAATTATTTTATTTTTGGCTAAGTCAAGGTTTAGACTTATATATGAAAAGTTTTCTATGACCTTTGAAACATTTTTGTATTTTTTAAAATTGTTTAAAAAATTGTATTCTTATGTAACCTACAAATGCCTGGGGTTCATTTAACGTGTAATATAAAAAAAAAATACGGCTTATTCACAAATTTCATAACGCTGAAGGGGGTGGGTGGGTGTCCTCACGATGTTACGGCTCATACGAAATTTTTAGAATATTCATACAAAAAGCGTTACGAGGGGGTGGGTGGGTGTCAAAAATGGTCAATTTCGGCGTTATGAAATATATGAATGAACCCTTACCTTTTATATTTCTCTACAATCAGAAAAATCTTGGTGGTATTAAAATAATTTCAAATCTATTTTACCGTTAATTAAACGGAAAATAGAAAAACTCTAGAAAAAATAAATAAAAATTTAGTATTTCTAAAAGTACTGTAAAAACTTGAATTTTTATTATTGCTAAAAATCAGTAACTAGAAGAGGCTTCAAGAAAATATGAAAAAGGATATTTCATTTTATTTTTGAACATCTCCAAAAATTTTATTTTTGAACATCTCCAAAAATAAAATTTATAAAAATCAAAAACCAAAATTCATAGACTTGCGAATAGAAATAAATCATTGCCCTAAACGTGTTGAGAATGGTTTTAGATAACTGAAAATGATATTTAGATCGAAAATAAAAATTTGGGTATTAGAGGGTTAATACTCATTCAGTTTTAATGTATTGACAGTATTGATAGAATCTTACCTCTGTTCGTGAACGAAAAATCATCGATGGCATCATATCTCTGCAGATAGATGAATATTCAAACTATGACTTGCATCCCCATAGCGGACTTTATCCCTAGCGATCCACGAAACGTCCAATCATTTCATGTACAGATTCAAGGAAGAAAAAAGTTTGGGGTGCCCGCCAAAAGTTCTTCTACCTCAGCTCAGCAGTATGCCTTCTTCATCCTTTCAATAGCACATTTAGATGAATGGTTGTTGCATTAAAGCATGGAGTATGTGAACCGAAAATGGCCCGCTCTGTGGGAGGAAGTGGATGCCGAATCATCGTGATCAAAGGCTATCATAACTTTTTTAATTTCAAAGCCAAAAATCACACAGCGGGGGAGCGCATATTGCCATTAGGTGGTGAAATTTATTTGATTAGGAGTTTTTCTGGTTCACTTTTCGGTGGAATTGTTAGCAGCCGGAATGCGGAGATTCGAGAACGATGAGCCGTTGCATAATGGCTTTCCTGTATCTGCTTTTGTACTTTGGGAGCGAACGGCTATGAGCATGGATTCATGTAGTCAACTGCAGGTCAGCTTGGTATATCTCCAAAATATTTTCCTAAGTTTATTGCAAATAATGAATACTATCGACAGTGTTAGGAATATGAATAAAGAGAATGAGATTTTGTAGAAACTACGTGTTCCGGTGGCGATCGAACCCAAGACTCCCTCTTCGCTATAATTTAAATGTACTTCTTACATCCGAAGGAGGTTTAGACTGCGAAATGATAATTCCATGTACCTCGGTCATGCACCTAATCAGCAATGCGTTCAATTTCTCGAACATAGTCCACTATGTTTCACGCCCGGTCAAATGGGTTGAATGAAATGGGAATACTTCCGCCTTTTCCGTCATATGAACATCGTTCCATGTGTTTGATTCCAGTTGAAATTTCATCCGAGTCTGGCATATAATCCCAATTATTGAACCACAAGACCCAAACAATGCCACGAACGACTAATAAAAACTCCTCTCGCAACCGTAAGGGAATTCAGACTCATCGGTCCTAATGTCCGGAAATGGAAATCATGTTTGCGTCGAAACACACCCACGTAGACGACTGCCCGGGGGCGATTCGAGTTCGGAATCAGATTGCTCCTTCATCTCTGTTCGGCCCACAAGTCGGCTCCCTTTCTACGCAAAATGATAATCGAGCTGCCTCCGATCAGCCTTCAATCTCTGTTGGGACGGATTCAAATTCAAATCCGTTTGAACCTTCTCATCTGTTATTCGTTCAAATCAAGCTTATCATTTCATGCGATGGTTACGGCAATACGGCATACATCAAAAGGTTTCTCTCGCTTTTTCAAAACACTCTGCTAGGCTTTCAGAACTTCTGACGTATAATGGCAGTTATGCATCCAGCTTGATGCAATATAGTTCAGTTTTCGGTGAGTCAATGTTAAATGCAATCGATACCACACAGATCCGAGTAAATACGTCGTATTCAAATGATACTCTCCATTCCATGTAGAAAACCAATCGAACGCACCGCATACATGCTGATTTGGAAGGGGTTTTATGGCAAATGGGAAACGTAACCCAAGTTGGCCTCAACTTAATTAATAAACAATGACTTCTACACAGTATTGAACCTTTGACGCTGAATAAATATTAGAACAAAAATCGATACGGGTTGGCGAAGGGGATTCGTAGACAACTGAATCTGCTAGACACGGAATAGATATGCGTTAGACAGTTGTTTAATTGTTCTCAAGAGTTTTGACATAAGCCCAACAAACATTTTAGCGGAACATGAATTCATGGTATGATGGTATTTCAATTGAGCAAACTTTCTACCCAAGCTGAGGGTCGTGGGTTCGAATCCCACCGGTCGAGGATCTTTTCGGGTTGGACATTTTGGACTTCCCAGGGCATAGAGTATCTTCGTACCTGTCGCAAGATATACACATGCAAAAATGATCATTGGCATAGTAAGCTCTCAGTTAATAACTGTGCAAGTGCTCATTAGAACACTAAGATGAGAAGCAGGCTCTGTCTCAGTGGGGACGTAACGCCAGAAAGAAGAAGATCTGTCAGTGTAAATCGCTAACAAGGAGTAGGGTCAAATGGTCCAAAATGCCTAAGGATTTGTGTCGTTTTCTCCTAATGAGATCCACATTTTAACGCCATTCGAAGTCCTAACAGTAACATTTCCCAAATTTGAGTTTTCTAACGGGTTTAAATCGTGTAGAAAAGTTGGTTGAAAAATGGGGGTGGTTCAAAATGACCAAATGGATGGGGTAGAATGCCATTTAGTATAAAGAACTAGTAGTTAACGACCATGTTTCTCCATGATTTTGCTTAGCGGTATGGAAACGCTTATTCCTCGATGAAATCATCGGAAAACCTTAATGTTTAGCCGAAAAATGTTGAACTTCACCGGAAAATTTAGGGAAAATCATTGAGTCCGAGGGTTGTGGCGGCAACTCTTGGGTAAACATATTTTAACACCGTTTGGCAAAAAAATAAAAAAAATTAAACGTTCTAGGAATGATTTAACGAGGTGGGCCATTTTACCCCATCAGTGCGTCTTGGACCATGTTCCCCTACACTGAAACTATAAGAACTTAAGCGTACACTACCCGTCATAAATACGGACTCACTAAAATAAATATGGCAACACTCAGCTGAATCTTGAATCACCCCCCAAAAAGTTTAAGTATCACCTCAAAACAGGTAAATTCACATTGCTATGTCTCGAGATCCTGTAACCGTCGGTTCCATATTTATCTTGTTGGCTCCACCACAAGTCTACAATTCTCATCCCATAACCAAACAAATGGAGCTAGCAGCACTCATACATTAGACTAAGCAAAGATGTTGTTCGCTTCGGATCCGGTTGGTTCAAGAAGGCGTTGATCGCAGCGAGCTAGGTGGGCGGATCAAGTGCGCATCGATTTGGCGAGCGTGGGGCAGAACCGAGGTTGGAGAGATGCGGCCACGAACCGAGTATTGCGGCGTGAAATTGTTGATTCAGTGTTATCTGTTAAGATGTTAACTAAATAAATGAAAATTTAAAAGAAGTAAAACAAAAAAAAAACTTTAACGTGTTGTGCACAAATTCGCGCAATTTTCATGGAAGTAGTAGACCTTTTCACCGATGATAAATGTGGTGAATGTCATCTCTTGAAGTGTTATTGTTCCAACAGATTCAATGAAGTGGTAGTGAGAAAAGCGATCAAAACCTGCGTCGGGTAAGCAGTCACTGGATAGAATCCTCACTATGTTCAGTGACACAAATAAAATTTTCAATATAAGAAGCGAAATATACCTTTACATATTGATAATAGTGACAAACCTCAAACCAGATGCAGGAATTTGAATTAATGCATGATGCAATACCTGAAAATATATAAGAAAAATACATCATATTAGTAACATTATACAAAATTTCAAAGAACTACTAACAAAGCAACATATTGACCAAAAACGCTCAGGATTACAAGCACCACAATTGGCTTTTTCACGCCAACATAAATGCCAGTGCTCTTCTTTGGCTTCCATAAGATTTTAAGGCCATCATGCTAAACACAAGGCTCGTCATATTTTAGTGCACCGGTACCGGAGTGGCTCACTGTCTTGTAGTCTGCATACCTATACGTTTGTTCATTCATGAATAGATCGTTCCCCGGAGGAAAGGTTTTTTATGGAGTGCTTTCTGTGCATCGAAAGCATATAAAAGCATACATCGGAGCTCTCAGTATCGGGTGACTATCGGAGGAATTTCACTTCTGGCCAGCTCGTAACAGGGACTGAGCAGAAGGTTGAAAGATATATACGAAAGGCTTTAGCCATTAATGTTTTCTTGCCATTTTATTGATGTTATTTTATTCATTTCGTTCATTTCTTATTCATACATGAAATCCATGTGCCTGCTCATGGAATAAATTTTTGCTCGGCAGCTTTGTACGCCGAATGACACTCCGATACCAGTCAATACAAGTCTGATTTGAAATTCGGAGACAGTTCCTTACAATGCAGTGGTACTGGTTTATTTTCGATTGCTTCTCCGGTGAGAAGAAAATGCATTTTTGTGCATTTTGGATGGTTCGATCGTTCAGAAGATTGAGAAACAGTATCAGAGCACTCCCAAATCGCTGCCAGTCAATGTTAAGTTCAAAATTCGAAAACAATTCTGAATTGAGGTACCGTAAAACGGGGTAGCTACGATAGGTTTTTGGATGAAAATCTGAACCAACCGGGAATTGAACCCAGACACCTTCAGCATGGATTTGCTTCGTACTCGGCTCATTGGGCTAAGGAAAGTTCACAAGGTTCGAACTAACAGATATTCTCGATTTCAACGTAAATAGCTCTGACGTGATGAATCATACTAATTCTTTTTACTTTTGTTTTCGTTTTGTGTTTAACAGATTTACAGAAATTATGTACTTTCGTTCATTATGTTATGGTTCCCGCACCATCAAAGTTACCCGCAATATCAAATGTACCCCATTTTACGGCACTTCCTCGTCGGGGGGTTTTCGTCTGTCGCTGACTGTGGCCCCCTCGAACCTGGGCTGACTTCGTGACTCCAGAGAAGCTTCACTCAAAAAAAGACAAATAGCTTCCAGTTTCCCATTCAGCAGCCATTAGTCTGGGATTGAAAAGTTTAGCTTTCACCAGAAATAACAACTACCCTAATCCTCTTGGCTCAACCCCGACCGCCACCGACTTCTTATCCAGGGTTGAGTGGGTTCGAAGCTCGCCATCCTGGTTCTCGGGAAATACATTGCAATGGGAGCGATGCACAGTAATGGAACAGATGCTACCAGTCGAAGAAGAAACTGTCATCATCGTCGTCGTCCTAGCTGTAGATTCCGTTCCTTCGTGTATACGGTTCAGCACTTTTCCTTATTTTATTTTCTGGCGAGCCTTTTGTCATCCCGAGAGCTAAGAACCGGAGTCGTTATTGTGAAGAAAGATGTCACTTGTGTGATTGAAGACCTGGCAGTGGGAGTTTGCAATTTGCGTTGCGAAATGAAATTGTATCGTTGAAGTTATGAATATATTATTGCGCTTCAACGTGCGTAATTGCATAACGGATGTCAAATGGAGAAAGAAAAGGATTTTCCTAAGAAAGATGACTTTTGCCAGATATTTATTCCAATAATGTTTTTCTTGCAGGTTTTTGTGTGTCGATTCTCGGAACTGATTGCTTCCATCTCCGATGGTATGATTTATTCACAATGCAATTATTGCTGAGCAGTGAGCATTTATTAGCATGGAAAGCTATATACAATTTTCTATCGGTTCGATCGAGAAATCAACGATGATGAATAAAATTATCGTTTTATGTATTGTCAGTTGGAGTTTCAATCGTCGAAAGATAATTACAGAGGCGGGCATTCCTTAGCCGAGTGGTTAGAGTCCGCGGCTACAAAGCAAAGCCAAGCTGAAGGTGTCTGCGTTCGATTCCCGGTCGGTCCAGAATTTGACTTCCCTGGGTATAAAGTCAATTTGGGGTATTCCGTAGCTTTCACGATTGAAAGGGATGCGTGTGGACGGTACTACGGTCAATTTTTCACTAAAATCACATTACCTTACATTGGATCGATCAGATGCTCTTCAGTGAACCTCTATATGAGATGAGTGTAGCTACTGTATATTACAGATTGTGAGAATGAGTGGAATGATTGGAAGTGATTGAGGAGCATAGCTGTGTTACGCCACACTGCTTCCCCTTTACCAAAACCTACGAGGAATCTTAACATGACGTCCTGATTTGGTTCTGTAGTACCATACAATATAATCTCTGCTAGATGGAGACGCTGGGTCAAAGGTAGTTGCTGCTGGCTGTATTGGTTGCTGTTCGGTGGTTGAGATGTGAGCTGCCTTGAGGCGATCGATGGAGATAGCCTGCTTTTTACCCTTGATCCCGATGATGTAGGGGAACATGGTCCAAGACGCACTGATGGGGTAAAATGGCTCACTTCATTATATCATACCTAGAACGTTTCAATTTGTTTCCTTTACCAAACGATGTTAATAGTAGTTTACGGAACAAGTTGCAGAATGATGATTTTTACAGCACGAGTGGTAAATACGACGAGTGATGTAAAAATCGAGTTCTGCAACGAGCTACGTACAACATTTTTTGCAATTCCGTTGAAGACCACTTGAGGGCATCAGAAATTATATCGGAATGCATTCACTATTATTTTACAATTTCTGAAAAATGGTTGTGTGATGATTCATTACGCATCTCAAAACAGTTGCGTAATGAGAAAGCGTTGCGTAATGAATCATTACACAACAATTTTTCAGAAATTGTTAAATGATGATGAACACATTCCGATATAATTTCTGACGCCCTCAAGTGGTCTTATACGAAATTGCAAAAATTGTTGTACGTAACTCGTTGCAAAACTCGATTTTTACAGCACTCGTCATTCTGCAACTGGTTCCGTAAACTACTTTTACCCAATAGTTGCCGCTATAAGCCTTGGATATAAACTCATAGATTTTTCCTTAATTTCCAGGCGAAATTCAACATTTTTCACTTTTTTGCCTAAATATCAAGGTTTTCCGATGATTTCATTAAGAAATAAGCGTTTCCATACCACAGAGCAACTTCATAGAAAAACTTGGTTGCTGACTACTAGTTTTCCATACTAAATGGCATTCTACCCCATCCATTTGGTCATTTTAAACCACCCCCATTACTCAACAAACTTTTCTACACGATTTATTACCGTAAAAAACTCAAATTTAGAAAACGTTTCCACGATGGTAGCCAGCAAATATTGTAAAGTAACTGTTAGAACTTCGAATGGTGTTAAAATGAGGATCTCATTAAGAAAAAAACGACACAAATCCTTAAAGTGGCATTTTTGACCATTTGACCCTACACTTTCTTTTTCCGTCGTAGTAGGCGGGCTAGGGGCAAGAAGGACACCTTAAGATATAAAGATTCAAATCATGGTTGATTAGCACAATTTTTGAAGATTATTCCAGTGTAGGGGCAAGCTCACCTCTTGTTCTCAATGATGTTATCGATAGATTTCAAAAATATAAGAAACACATACTGATTTTAGGTTTTTGAAAATGTTCCTTCTTATGAGGTTTTTCGACGAGGCACGGGGCAAGATGCCACTCGTATGGGGCAAGAAGACCACCAGAGCAAAATGCCACAAATTCTGTATATTATAATATCCTCGCCTAAACGATTCATTCTAGAGTAAGTAAAGATAAAAACTGAGGGATAAAAGTGTTCTAATAGTTAAACAGTTATTTTACGAAATTAATTCAATTCCTATCTTATTTGACTGTAACAATAATAGTAAAAATTGTCAGAAACCATTTTGAATGTCCAAGATGGTTTGTTTTGATGTTATTTAGTAGGAAACATTGATTTAATGCAATATTAAACAAGAATAATAAAAGTTCATTGGATTTTATATGAGAAAATTGCGGTGTCCCTCTTGCCCCATAAGACATACTGTATAAGGGATTTTTTTTATTTCCGTTTGGGTTTCGGCCGAAAGGTCTCAGATTTTCATGAAACTTTTTCCACAGGCAGGGCTCATCAATATATGAATAAAAAAAATGGAGAAAAATTCAGGGTCGTCTATTTTCCCGAAAAACTCAGTTGGAAATTTTTTGTTTTCCTCTGATACTACTTATTTTGAAAAATCATAACTCAAGAACGAAGCATCATAGAAACAAAGCTTTCTTATGAAAATGAAAGCAAATTTTCTCAGGAATAAAAAAATATTAACTGGAAATAGTTTTCCACAAAATTTTGCACCGTTGTGAAAATTCGTAAAGAAAAGCCGGAAAAACTATGCTCCAACTCGTGGAAAATTTTCAAAAAAATATTTTTGAGAAAATAATTTCATAAGCTTTAATCGCTGAAATTTTTTAAATGTAATTTTTTTTCGTTTTTGAGTTATGGCCAAATTTGTAAAAAATGTGCAAATGTGCCATTTCGAGCCTTTTCTTTGAAAAATTATAACTCAAGAAAGAAGCATCGTAGAAACAATGTTTTTTTTATGAAAATGAAAGCGAATTTTCTCAGAAATAAAAAAAATATTAACTGGAAAAAGTTTTCGACAAAATTTTCCACCGTTGAGAAAATTCGTAAAGAAAATCCGGAAAAACTATGTTCCAATTAGTAGAAAACTTTCAAAAATATATTTTTGAGAAGATAATTTCATAAGCTTTAATCGCTGAAATTTTTGAAATGTACTTATTTTCGTTTTTAAGTTATGGCCAATTTTGTGGAAAATGACCATATCAGCCTTTTCTTTGAAAACCCATGTTTCAATCGAAGCATCAGAAAAACAAAGATTTTTTATCAAAGCAATTGCAAATTTTCTAAAACATCTGAAAAAAGATATGGGATTGGTTTTAATGAAGTATGAGTCAAGCGAATGGTCAGAGATGCTAGTATTAGAAAGTCAGCAGAAATTAATAACGCCAAACAATTTTTCGACTGGGCTGTGTCACAAAAGGTGAAAGACCAATTTAAAAAAGATTGGGAATTTATCTATGCAACTGAAAATGACTATTCAGAGGCTGAAAACTTTCTTCAGGAAAGATTTTCTAACCTTGTTCCAATTCCTGGAACAAAAAAATATCATTCATTTATACCAAAAGACGAACAAAGCATTTTTGCTAGTGAATTCTCAGATGCACATCAAAACCAAGAAAATGCAGCATGTTTTGTTCTTAATAGTACAAAAATAAACTTAAATCTTCTGGTGTTAGCAACCAAAGACAATCTTCCTGGTTGAAAAAATAGATAGTATTAAGATGAAAATGTAAGTTATTTACTGAAAAATTGAATGAATAAAATAAAAAAAATAAAAAAGATCTTATTTGTTTCATAGAAAATAAAGAATCCCCTTTTCAGTGTAATGAAAAATTGAGGCAGAAACAGTTTATTTCAGTTGTTCTTAGCAGTGTAATTTTGCATGAAAAATATCATCCATTCCGACTTATACTTCATTAAAACCAATCCCATATCTTTTTTTCAGATGTTTTAGAAAATTTGCAATTGCTTTGATAAAAAATCTTTGTTTTTCCGATGCTTCGATTGAAAAATGGGATTTCAAAGAAAAGGCTTATATGGTCATTTTCCACAAAGTTGGCCATAACTCAAAAACGAAAAAAAGTACATTTCAAAAATTTCAGCGGTTTAGGCTTATGAAATTACCTTCTCAAAAATATATTTTTGAAAGTTTTCCACTAATTGAACATAGTTTTTCCAACTTTTCTTTACGAATTTTCTCAACGGTGGAAAATTTTGTGGAAAACTATTTCCAGTTAATATTTTTTTTTATTCCTCAGAATATTTGCTTTAATTTTCATTAAAAAACTTTGGTTCTTTGGTTCTACGATGCTTCGTTCGTGAGTTATAATTTTTCAAAATAAGTAGTGTCAGAAGAAAACAAAAAAAAATCTAACTGACTTTTCCGGGAAAATAAGCGACCCTGAATTTTTCTCATTTTTTTTTTTAATTCATATATTGATGAGCCCTGCCTGTGGAAAAAGTTTCATGAAAATCTGAGACCCTTCGGCCCACTTTGTACGGAAATATAAAAAAAACCCCATATGTAAAACTTAATGTCAGAAGAACTTTTTCGAAAAATTTTTCTCACTGCTATATTAAACAATTGTAAATCATCAATACTGTACGGAAAAATCCAAATGTTTTGTATTTATTGGGAGTCAAACCTTGTTTTCCAATCTTACATTCTTATAATATTTCGCATGTTTCGCGTTGGTGAGTTAATGACATTTTTCTAATTTTTTGTACTAAACATTTTAAACTGTAATATTTACACAACTCTCAATGAGAACTCAATATATTCTTATCCTGCGTTAAACATCAAAAAATTGATTTGAACTACGCTGCCGTTATACGCATAATTGCCCCATGTTACTTTTAGTGCATTTTGACTTTTTGTCATCAAACAGTTTATTTTTACGTATAGTTTTAGAAAACACTTTCCAAAACTGTTCGAAAACTCAATGAAAAGCAAGCCAAGTCAATTCGTCCCATTGTTGAATTTCCACGCGTAACTGTCCCACTACTGTATTTCTACGCATAACTGTCACACCATACAATTCGCTGCGCTGATCTCGAACAAAATATTCAGTAGACAGTTTTGAATTTGCTGAATATCTTCTTACGTTGGATTTACACCCCATGCGGAACACAACCTGTTTTATGTGTTTGTATTATCGGGATGCATTCATCATTCATGCGAGCCTAACGTCAAATTTGATTGAAACTTTCAATATCAAAACATTGAATGACATTGGATTCGCTCTTCCTACTGGATGCAGAATTCTGTTTCCTGACGATATCAAAATTGTATTAGTTGTTCGTTGCGAGATCGAATGTCTGGTGCTACAACATCTAATCAACGTTTTTTGCGAATGGTGCGGTAGGCACTTCGTCACCATAAGTGTTCTAAAATGCAACGTTATCAGTTTTCACCGCAAGCCAAATCCAACAATCTTCAAATATACCATTGATGATCTGCCACTACATCGATAGATACCAGTGATGGAAAGTGACGAACGCTTCATCTGAACTGGAACAAAAACAAAACCAAACGCTCCCGAGCGTCAGAGCGCTGGATTACTCGCATCTGTCAACTCCCGAGTAACTGAAGCTAAACGTGATTCGCGAACGTGTTCGGAGCTGCTCAGAGTCATATTGTGCTTTTGGGAAAAAGCTGCTTACCCTCCGCGATTTATGATTTTCAAGGGCTTTTGACTACAAACTAGAGTTTACTGTCGATATGATGGTTATACAATTAATTTGTCTGTCAAAACCATAATAAATCACACCTTGCTCGGTTACTCGAGAGTAAACGCTCGCGAGCTTGTTGCTACTTCTTTTGACATATTCTCCCGAGCAGACGGGTGCGGGCTTACTCACATCTAGCCAGATCCCGAGTCTGTGATGTTTGTTATGCGTTGGTATACACTCGTGAGCTGCTTCGTGATGCGAACTTTTCCAGCACTGGTAGATACTATTCGAGACCTAGGTGTCACGCTAGATTCAGCTCTATCTTTTAAGCCCCATTATCTGGAAACTATCTCCAAAGCTAATGAACAGCTCGGATTTATATTCAAAATTGCGGATGAATTCCGTGACCCAACCTGTCTCAAAGCGATGTACTGCTCCCTTGTTCGTTCCATCATAGAGTTCGGATCCGTCATCTGGTGCCCATACCAAAGGGTTTAGATAATGCGACTGGAGACCGTGCAAAAAAAGTTTGTGCCCTTCGGCATCTGTCGTGGAGAGACCCCACAAGTCTGCCACCATATGAACATCGGTGTCAACTGTTGGGCATTGACACTCTTGAGAGCAGAAGGTCTACAGCTCAATCAGTGTTTGTAGCTAAAATTTTGGTTGGTGAAATTGATTCACCTGAAATTCTTGCCAATCTGTCTGTATATGCACCAGAACGGCCGCTCCGTACAAGAAGTTTCCTGCTCGGACAGTTAATTACGGATTACATACCCTATTCGATACTTGGCAGCACGCTTCAACGAGCACTATCACTTCTTCGATTTCGGCTTGACAACTACTACATTTCGACAACGGATTGAACGAGTAATACGCGAGGAAGAACGGGAAGATATTTGATATTATTGGAAAAGTGTAAGAATTAAGTTATTCATTGTCTTTGTCTTCACTATGCGTTTCAAATAGTTGATTTTTTTTTTACTTTATATGTTCATTAAGACACAGAGTCAGATAAATTAACAAATATACAATACAATATTATTTCCCATCCGTTTTTCAATGAATTTCAGTTAAACTTTCAGGGTTGATCACGAAATTCTTCTAGTTTTTGGAACCACGTTCATCGATTAGAAATTTACCGTAATTTTGGATTCATCACGGGGAGTACTGAAATAATCCCACTTGAAGAATCAGTAATCACTTTAATTTCGAGTCCATGGCTTTGTGACCAATCAACTTCATGATTTAGCAATCCAAGTCTAAATAAAAATACATAGTTCGACAGTTTTTGGATGACTTGGCCACATGCTGGGTTGTTCCGAATACCGGTTCACTAATGGAAGTGGCCATTATATTGGCGAATCTGAAACCTGGATCGCGACATATCCATTTTCATGAAATTGCGAATCAAGTCTAAAGGTGGTTCAAATATATTTGAATGACTTGACCACATGTCGGATTGTTCAGAATTCCCGGTTCCCTGAGGGAAATGGCCTCTAAACTGTCGGTTCTGAGACCTAGCTGGCAACATCAAACTTCATAGATTCCCAAATCAAAGCTAAAGAAGGGTAATTCAAAGATTCCTGGATGACTTGATAACATGCCAGGTTGTTTTGGATACCCTGTTTCCCAGAGGAAGTGGCCATTATATTGGCGGTTCTGAGACCTTATCTTGCGATATATCAAACTTGATGAAGTCAAGAAGAAGTTAAAGTCAAGTCAAAAGAAGGTTGTGGATGACCTGGTCACATACTGGGTTTTTCCGGATAATTAGTTCTTCGGTGCATGTGGCAAATGTGTTGGTGGTTCAAAAACTTTATTTGCGATGTATCAAATATCATGATTTTACAAATCAAGTCCAAAGAAATGTCAAATCGTTTAAAGATTTGTGTCGTGAATTTTAAGCTAAATGTTTACTCCGCAGAATAACCTTGAATTCGCAGACGAGTTTCTGTCAAGCCTGTAGCTTGAAGAGTCGATATAGGAATTTATTACATCTTATAAACTCTCTAACTTCACAGATAAAAATATTTAAATTCCAATGTAATGTAAACTGAGGCATAGTGTGAAAATGAGGCAAAGTCATATATTTTTACGGCATTTCCTTTAGTTTTCAACCAAAGATGCTTGAATAATACATGATCGTGTAAGTTTAAAGTGCATTTGATTAAAAAATAAGCGATTTATCGTTGACGTTTCGATTCATTTTGATGCTTCAAATATGAGCATGAAAATAAACTTAAATTTACAACATATTTTTAGCTGTGTTACTCATCCACTCTTTCTTTCCCTAATTCATACATTTTCTCATTATCACACATACCTATAAAATAGTATTTCTTCATTTCTCACACGTGGCTCCGTTTGACACATGTCACTTGAGCCTTCATTAGGTGCCTTAACATAGTCTTGAGGATATACGTCCTCTACATTCGGTATAATACCGTTAAGTCACCAGTCACCGTGCGGGCTCCATTCACCGTGCACATATACAAAAGTCTACAGAATATTCATACAATTTTCACAAATTATTCTTTTGTCATCAAAATAAGATAAAACTGATAAAATGAAGTAGTTTTTGTCACAGAGCATTTTGAAAAACCTAATTTATGTAGTCAAAATCATGTGAACTCTGTTTGATAATGAGATTTTTCAACACTCTTAGTAGAACCGCCAAAAATTACCATTTTTCATTTTAACGTTAGAGTATTGAATTTTTCAAAATTTAAAAAAGTTTACACTGTGGATACTACTAGTTAGATGTATTTCATCGTATGAGCAATGAAATGTTATGCAATTTATATGTTTTTATTGTGTTTTAGTGAAAACCCAAATGCACGGTAAATGGACCCTTTTCTATATGTATGGTTCCCATTACCGTGCATTACTGTAAAAAGCTTGAAATTATTCGGTAATATTAGATTTATTGTTATGTCATGATTAAAAAACTTCAAATTGAGTTTTTGAGTGAATATGAAATGGTTTGGACAATACAGTCAAACGTCCTATAACGATTTTAAAGAAAAAGTATGTATTTAGTAAATTTTTAAACTTTTTATGGTTTTTATTATAAATAAAGATTTTAATACTCTTAAAAATGAGTGCGCACACTAATAGCAACATAGTTGCTCCATAACCAACGTTTCTTCAAGATACAAAATTAAATCATGACAAAAACTATATGCACGGTGAATGGTGCACTAGTGTGCACGGTAAATGGTGACATAGAACGGTACGTGGCGACCTTAACATGACATTTTCAAACATATTTTTAGAGTATTTTTTGCAATCCAACTCTAGTTTTATATTTTTTTCCTGAGTTATTATATAATTGCACGCTACGTAGTGGTATTCTAGTACGCATCAAATTATTTGGAAAAGTTATACAATTTATTGAAGTGCAAATTTTTCTTAAATGCACGGTGAATGGTAGCTTGACGGTATATACGTAAGAACGGTCATCTACAGAAGTTTGCTTAGCACATAATTGCTCACTACTATCAATGGGACTGTTATGCGTAGAAATTCACCAAAAACCCTGTATTTCTAGGCATTGTAGCATGGTCACTTTTGTGTAAATATTATTTTAAGATTTATTCAATATAAATATAGATGTACATAAATTGTTATATAATTATATTGTTTTTTCATGTTCTTCAATGTTAATTTATTATTCGTGTTAATTTATTTTTCATTTAATCATATATTATTTCATTGTCAAATTTAACAAATTCAATAGTTCACTTAAATATATGCGATATTCAATATCACAGTTCAAAATGAAATGCACTTTTCCAAAACCGCATACAAAACTTGCATACATGTCGCCTTCTACCAATACTATATCAAATAAAAGTCCCTGTCGCCTTATACACTACACCACGAAACACGATTAAGCCTAAGGTTCAAAGTTCAAGCCCGAACGTTAACGATCGTTATAAATAGATCGGAGTCCAAAAATAGACGGAACGATACAGGTCATTCAGATGGAATGGTAGCGAAAGAGATAGCGCTTCAATCGGTTCTCATTCGTAGTTGATGAGGATCGTCGTTTGAAAAGGTCGTGAAATTACTTCGGTGATTTTACGTACTTCCGTCCACGAAGATGTAAAATCACACCTTATCTGAGGACTTTCAGAATTTCTACTCGTCCATTTTGACCTGGACCGTGGAAGAGGCGAGAGTGCGTGAATAATTGTTAAGTGTCGCGGTGTGTTTCATTTGGTAATAAATTAAAATGTGAGAAGTCTTGTAGATTGAAATTAATGTTACTTTTTGTTCCTTTTCGTTAGTCAAGTAAAGTTCGTTAGCCTAAAGCCAAGAAGGTTAAGTGCGGTCAAGTTAGTTTGTGTGTGCGATTGTGAATTAAGAAAGGTAATTGTGAAGTTTTATGGTTGTGTGGAAAATTTTTTGTTAATGCGTCGAACAGCCGTTCGAAGGAACACACGAATATGAATAAAACCTAAGTTATCAAATTTGAATAAAGTGCTAAATGTTTTTGCTGTTCTCAACTAAATTATGTATTTTTGTAGTATGTTAAAGCTTTCCCTGTAACAGTTTTTGGTCTTCGAGATTTCTCACGTTTCGCGTCGTTCTACCTGTTTCTTTTTCTGTTTTTTTTGTACGCCAGGATAGACTGCCAGGGAAATCAGTCTCTCCACTCACGTGTCTGAAGCGGACAGGGAATTTTGAATTAGTGAGTTCTTCCAGTGATGATACTCGTGAGTGGTGTCTTTTTGTGTCGGTAGAACGGCGGTCAGCATCAATTATTTTTTGAGGATCGCTTAAAGCGACCTCTATAACTGAGAAATCTCGATCCACTATACCTTTGAGTTTTCTGTATCGTTTCCTAAATTGCTATCTGGACTCTTATAAAACAAACCCGCCCTGAGGTTGGGTTTCTTGCCGGGCAAACATAACTCGACAGACGGTCCTCTTCGGAGGTGGCGCTAAAGCCGTCTGTTTTTTGAGCCAGGAAACGGAACAGGAGACGGAAAACCTTTAGCCGTATTTTACGTGGTACAGCATAACAGTCCCACTTTGAATTTCGTAGTTAAATTTACTTTATTCCCATAATACAAACTCTTGACTCTAATGAACACGCTATTCTTTATACTATTGTAAAGATTTTAATTTAATTTGCCACACACCTGGTCAATACGAGGCCTAAATGTGTTGAAATCTTTAAACGCGTTTTTCTCGATTGCATATTTTGGAACATGGGACAATTATGCGTATAACGGCAGTACGTGAAATAAAAGGTAGCACTTTTACCCTGTGTGTCGCTCTTGCCCCATGTCCCCCTACCTTGTAGGGTCCAGCGTATGGTGGTGTTAGTGGCGGCTTGATTGCGCCAACTCTGACGAAAACGTGCGAGCAGGCAGCTAACTCTTTCTGGATGTAGGGTTAGTGCTTGGAGTGGTTGCTCATGGGTGTCGGCTAAAGATTAGCCATGGTCAACTTGAGATCCATAACCACTTCTGGTGTTAGTGGTTTAGTGGGAACTTTGGTAAAAAATTCTCCGGGCAAGCGAAGTATGGTCCCG
Source organism: Aedes aegypti (assembly GCF_002204515.2). Taxonomy (NCBI): domain Eukaryota; kingdom Metazoa; phylum Arthropoda; class Insecta; order Diptera; family Culicidae; genus Aedes; species Aedes aegypti. Next base: position 141,434,609 of record NC_035107.1, read on the forward strand.
TGCGTAGCCTCTGCAGATGATGCCTGCAGTTCTTCTCTCAGAAAGGATCTCATACCAAGAAGCACGATCGGCAGCGATTCTGTCCACTTAGTGTTGCAGGGTGTCTACTCATTTACAGAAATGAAATTCCCTGAGATTTCCAGGTAAAAAAAAATCCAAGTTGTATAAATTCTCCAAAATGCATAAATCATTAATGAATAGTTCATTTTACATGACTAATTTTTTTTTAATGTATTTTTCATTTGGATAAACAAAATTTTTATTTTCGGTTTGTTCTAAACGTGTAAACAGCATTAGAAAAACAAAATTTAAATTCGATGATTTTTTTTTATTTCCACAAAAAACAATTATTTTTATCAAATGATCTAAAAATACCTCAAAAACAGAGATGAAGAAAATAGTCTATCCGAACTTAAGGGAAAAAATCTTTCCCTTGAAATGGGATTTTGAATTATGGACATCAGCGATACATCCACAAAAGTTCTCTAGAGGGCGTTTTGTTTTTTTTTCAGATTTTGTCTTGGGGAAATTGGGTTTGGTAGCGTTTGATCGTCTTGGAAATAGAATTTTAAATACCTCTTGCCTGAAAAAAAAAAACAGACATGAACCAAAAAGAATATAAAACAGTCATGAATCATGAATACGAAAAGAAACCCAACTTGAACCACGTCATGAGATTTTGATTCCTCATTAGAACGGACAGTCCTCTAAGAATGAATTTAAGAATTTTTTGGGAGTCCTTTGACGTTACGACAAGTTATCCTGCTTGTTTTACTGTGGATTTTTTTCACATCTCACTCCAACAATCTCACGAGAGAACTTTTTCAAGAAATTTCTAAGAAGCTTTTCCAAGAATTTAGTTTTGGATACCTTCAAGAACTCAATCTGGAGCTTTTCTGGGAATAACCATAGAAACTACTTCGGAGATTCCATCAGGACTCCCTCCCAAGACCGTTGGAGAAATTTTCAAAGGAAGTCTGAGGTTCTCAAGAAATATATCCATTGATTTCCCTAGGACTTTCTTCAACATTCCTGTTTAGAGCATCTTCAAAATTCATTCAGTAATTCCTGTTATTTTTTTATTTCCCAAAGAAATCTAAAAAAATCTAGTCTGTCTTCCAGAAATTTCTCTAGGAAAATGTCAAGGGTTTGATTCAGATTAGTTTGGAAGAAATTTTGAGAAAAATCCACATGGAATTTGTAAAGAAATTTTTTGTTTGTTTTCTATGTATGCCTTGATGAATTCTTACGAGGATCTGTATTCTTGATGAAATTATTCTAAGGATTTTCTAATACGAAACCTTGAATGAAGTTTTGAAGAATCCATGGAGATTGGAAATATTATTTGAAAAATTATTAGACAAATGTTTGAATCACATCAATAATAGTTTATAGAAATGCTGAGAGAAAGTTCTGGAGGAACTTAAAGAGGAATTCCAGGTCAAATTTTATGAGGAATTCTTGGAAAAAAAATCATAAAATATTTCATCGAATAATGTCTGAAAGAAACAATTCTAAGCCATTTTATAGAATACATATGAAAAATGAAAAAAACGGCGTTACCGTCAAACGGGGCTTCTTTTGACATTATTTCCACATTCTTCAACATTGAGGATTTGTAACTCTTAGAATTATGGATAGATGTTGATAATTTTTGCCTATATTTAAGTTGTATATGTACGTAACAAATGTGCAAAATATGAGGCAAATCCATCAAGAAATAACAAAAATGCTTGAATAGCGAAAAAAGCGTGTCCTTCAAGACAAAAAAGGGGCTACTTTGGACATTTTCACAATTTGCTAATGAAATGATTTTTTTTTATAACTTTCAAACTGATTCAATAAATTGTCGTCCACTGTGATGTTATGGAACGTTTTTCATTGATAAACTTGATGTAGAAAATTGGAAAGCTAGAATCAATTACACATATATAACAAATTTCAACGAAACATGCCATTAACTATTCTCAGTTTGCAGTATGAAACTTAAATTTTCAACTTCCTCTTAAATGGAACTATCAGTTACGAATGCTCGATTTTCAAGTTGACATAAACGAACGACGTAACTACTAGGAACTGCGATGATAAATGAGTTATGTACAAAAACTCTTTTTTTTCATTCTTACTGTTATATGAACGATATGTTGAAGGATCACATTAATACCGGTAACTAATTTAATACCAGTAAGTAATTTTCATTAAAAACGCAATCTATGAAGTAAAGTTTAGCAAGATCGTAAAGAAGTAAGTTTGTTTTTGTAATATGCTTTTAGCTTCTTAGCAGTTTAGAGCTGGCTTAAGAGTAGTTTAAACTAGGCATTTGAAGGATGCAACTGTTCTGTACTACAAATTCATGTAAATTATGGCGTAAAATTGTTTTTTAGAGATTATGTTGTGAATATGGCATTGGTACGTATTGAAATATATGTGTTTTATGTCTGTTCACTTTTACAAACATTTATTTTATTTTTTTTAAGTTGTAAAATACACAAACCAAAACATTATAATAAACTTAAAGTCGCAAAAATAAGACCTTTGATCGATTATTTTAATAAAACAACAATTTTAAGCAAAACAAATCACAAGATTTTCATGAAACATGACGATTCGATAGTTTTGTGATGCTCCCAATAAGTTTCCAAGACATGGGTAAAATTCAAACAATGTTTGTATAGCCAATGTTTTATACCTTGTGAATATTTATTCGGGCTTTTTTTAAATGTTTTCTTGTTTATCCTGTTATTGTTGATGTTGTTCCAAGAAAAAATCATGCCTAGTGGTAGAGCATGTATTGGTTAATAAAAGTGCTGAAGACACAAAATAGCTCAGATTAATATTTACGCTGCTAATAAATACAAAAGGTGAGTGTCCAAAGTAGCCCCTGGAATCAAAAGTAGCCCCGTCCGACGGTATCGAAACTATGAAAAAAAAAATGTAGAAGCACTTCATTAAGATATGTGATAAATCTCATAGAAGTAACTACTGAAAAAATCGCTGAATGAATCAGTGGAAAAAACATTTGGAAGAAATCCTGAGATAATCACTGTTTTTTTTTAGAGTGAAAATTTTTGTGAAAATTGCTAGAGGTAATAATGTTGCAAAGCTCAACGATTTTCTTGACAAAATTTTTGAAGGAATTCATTTGAGCATCCCTTGAAAAATTGCTGATAGCATCCCTCGAGAAGTTTATAAAGATAATCCATAAATAATCACTAGAATACCTGAAGCATTCCTGGAAATTTCCTTCAGAATTTGTGGAATTGTCGAAAAACATTTTTCTGAACAAATTTAGATTGTTTTCAAACAAGTTTCATATGCTCACGAACAAAACCCAACTGTAAATGGGAACTGTACTTGCCTTTCCCAACTTTCTAATCTTAAGTTAGGGTTAGAGGTAAGCAAGAAGTTAAGATAAGGATGCAATTATCTACGCATGTTTTATGTCGGATAAATAAAAATCGTTAAACAAAATTTGAGGACTGAAGATATGTAGTAGCCTCTTGATAGCGGCGCAGCCGAAAATTTTTATGATTGAAAAGATTTTCTGTCACAAAAAGGATATATTTTACCTTGTATCACTGATTCAACTGAATTTCCCTGATTATGGCCGAAATTCCCTGAGAATTCCAGGTTTTTCCAGGTTGAAAAAAATCCCTGATAATTCCAGGTTTTCCAGGTTTTTCCAGGTAGTAGACACCCTGTGTTGGAGTGACACATGATAGCGGCCTTCAACTGTCGGTGCGTTCTCTCTATTTGCCCGTTGGCTTGAGGGTGATAGGGCGTCGTCTTCAGATGAGTGATGCCCAATACTCTTGCAAGCTCACGAAATAGGTCGGACTCAAATCGCCGACCGAGATCGGTACTCCGAATCGTGCAACCCAACCACTAATGAAGGCTCGGGCTACGGTGGCTGCAGTCATATTGGGTGTTGCGGGAATATAGAGGCATTTCGGGACTGAACTCTTTTGAGCAGCTCGCAAACTCGGGGGTGTTGGTGCGAATCAGCTAAAAGGTGTTAAATTTATTTTCATTAGATTCAAGAGTTCATATAGTTTTTATTACTCACATTTTTCTGTAAGATTCATGTTGTAATTGTAGTTTTTGCCTCAATATTCGTATAAAAAACGAACACGAAATTATTGCGACACATTCAACAGGGCATAACTTTTTTACCATTGGGCAAAAACCAACCAAATTTTGCACACTTTCTCATTGATGTGTATTGTTTACATGCCGTCAAACTCGAAGTCGTGTTTTTCGATTCAACGAAAATGGAGGTGAACCAACGCGAGTCGAGAGATCAAATTCTTTCAAAACATTTGAAATTTCCTGACTTGTCGTACCGGCAGTTGGGAAAAAATGAACATTCACCATTCAACCGTGGACCGGAGAACAAAAAAAAAAAACGGAGGGAAATATTAAGCGGATGATTAAAGCAAATACCAACGTCTCAAGCCGTGATTTGGCTAAAAAGATCGGCATGTCGCAGAGCTACGTCCAGAATGCAAAGAAGAGAGCTGGACTACATACATACAAGGTACAGAACTTAAAGTGATGAGCGGCAACAATCGACGGCTATAACTCGGGCACGGAAGCTCTACGAGAAGATGCTGAAAAAATATGTCTGCTGTGTGATGGAAAACGAAACGTATATAAAAGCCGATTTTAAACGAATTCCGGGGTTGGAGTTTTTCACCGGCAAGAGCAGGTTCGACGTGGACGAGAAATTTGAGAAGATGAAAATGCCGAAGTTCGCCTCCAAATATCTTATTTGGCCTTTCGTGACAAAGGGCATAGTAAATGGCGAGATCTACCAATCTGAGTGCCTCGAGAAGCGCCTTTTGCCGTTCTTGCAGCAGCACGACGAAGCTCCGCCATTATGGCCAGATTAGGCATCATGCCACTATTCTAAAAGTGTCATGGAGTGGTATGAGGCCAATTCTGTCCATTTTGTTCCAAAGGACATGAATCCGCTAAACTTTCCGGAGCTGCGCCCGGTGGAGCAGTACTGGGAAATGATAAAGCGGGAACTTCGGAAGAGCAAGAAGACAGTCAATGAACCGGTCAATGAACTGGTACCGGACGGCACTGGAAAGACTTTGATGGAGGGCATCAAGCGAAAATGCCTTCTATTTTACAGTCAAGCCTCCACCGATTAACTTTTCTTTTGATTTTTGAAGTAAATATATGTATAAAACTACCCTAAATTTTGGTTTGATTCTAAACATTATAAGAAAATTGGCATGACATTTTCGGTGTCGCAATAATTTCGTTTTCGTCCATTTGTGTATGTTTCATAATCTGCGTAGGAATTTTAGATAAGCTTAAGTGATTTTATGTATAACTGTAATTTTAGGTGCAAAAACTTACTATGAAAATCTGTAATAGCGTTTAGATTTAGTTCACGTAGGTTTCATTATGTTTAAGTAAATAGTTATTAACTGTAGAGAAAAATATTTTAGTTAGGCTAGTTCAACTTGTTATATTATTATTGTGTACTTGATAACATCGTCGTTATTCTTTTCTTTTTATCACTGACATTTCTGAACCTATCTGTGGATGCTGTTATCCTGTCGCGGTGACATTTCGCGGCAGTGCTGGCTGTGAAATGGTGAGCCGACAACTAGGAAGGAGCATTCAACATAGCTCTGGTCCTCACATGTCCCTACCTCACGCTTCCACGGGGTTGCGTACTTAGCTGGTAGTGCAGCCTGGGTACTGTTGTCCTTCTGACATCAGCTAGAGTGAGGAGGTGCGTTTCGAGCGTCTGTCCACCAAGGAGGTGCGGCTCAAACAGCGTCTGTTCTGGCATCCCGCGGCTAAGTATGAAATGCTGTATCACGTCAGCTACGTTTAAGGAGGTAGCCCCACCATCGTGATGTTGGTATCGCGACTCTGGTAAGGTAGCATAACGAATTTCTTACCTACCACGAAAAATGGAGAAATGACTGGCAGTAACACTAAGGAATACCCCAAATTTTGGTGACCCCGACGTGATCGGTACCATAACATCGCGAGTTTCTTCTGCTCCGTATGAAAAAGTTTGTTGAATCCACCGCGTTTGCGAAAATTCAGAACAACTTTGGTGAACCCAAATCCACTTGTGTGAACTTTTCGCCGTCGTCGAACAATGTCTGAAGACGATAAACAAAGCCTTCCTGGTTCGTCGTTGATCGCGACCAAAGTGAGTGAACCCATCATAGTCGCGAAAATCGGATATCCGGAATTCGACGTCGATGACATCGACACTTGGTTCATGAGCTCTTGATCATCAAGCTGCTGCAAATCCAGCGTCCGGATTGTGAAATCGTTCAAGATTTTTAAATTGACTCGCGCTTCCAGAATTGGCCCTGCACGAATCGGTGCGCCAACGCAAGATTTGTACGAGATGGCTGAAGAAAATCAGCCAAAGCCGCTTAATGAAACGCCCATTGTCATCGCCACCTTATCGAGCGAGGAGGATTTCAACCAGTGCGCCATCAAAATGTGTCCGTGTTACTCAAATTCAACAATTAAATCGGCCATTTTTAGGGCCAATGTGTTCTAAAGAGTTGTTTGTGTAATAGTTCCGAATGTGTTTACCACATACTTGCTATGATCTCTTAATTCTTCTCGTAGCAACATACAAGGGGCCCAGATAGCCGTAGCGGTAAACGCGCAGCTATTCTTTTTTTTTTTTCTTTTTTTTATATTAGCCCACCACTAACCCCCACACCAAAAAGCTCTGCATCGAGCCCCCTGGTAGTGGACTCATCTAAATTTACAATAATTACACTTACTTTTACATTATTACATTGGTGTGTGAACGAAAGTGATGAATACTACAAAAAATACTAAATATATCTAGGGATGCCCAGTGGAACTTTGTTCCTTTTAAGGGATCCCAGAGTAGAAACTAAATTAGTTCAATCTAAATATATAATTATACACTATTAAATAAAACATACATACAACATTAAACAGAGTGCTATAAATTAAATGAAAGTATCAGAAAACTGGCAGTTGATACGAAATTAATTCAGGAATGTGTTGATTTTGGATCTGTAGTACTGTTTTAAACTCGTTTTGAATAAAATTCTATTGTTGATCGCTTTCAATCGCGTTGGTATTTTGTTGTATATAGAAGGTCCGTTGAATGATATCCGCGTTTGACCGAGACAGGTTAAGGCTCTAGATCTGATCAAGTTACTTGCATGTCTTGTATTGTAGCTGTGGGAACTAGCAGGTAATACCAAGTTAGTATGCATGTTAGGATTTTTTATAATATCATAAACAAACAAACAAGATTGTAAGTCGCAAAGGCCACGTAGAGGTAAAGCGCTATGTGGTAAACTTGTATAGATTTGAATGGTAGGATATAGTCGTGGTAAGGAATAAGTGATTTTGAAGCATCGATTTTGCAAAACTTGCAGTTTTTTCAATTTAGACTGGCAGGCATGACCCCAAACGATGATGAGGTATTGGAGATGAGAATGTACGCATCCAAAATAAAATTTAAGAAGTGCATAACGAGGAACAAATGGTTTCACTCGATATATTAGTCCACAAAGAGATGAGACCTTTCTTTGAATTCGATCAATATGGATACCCCATGAAAGTGACGGATCTAATACTAAGCCAAGATATTTAAAATTGTTCACCCTTTCAATTTCGGTCTGTCCTATACGAAGATTTATATCAAAATTAACTTTTTTCCTTGGGGAATGAAACAGCATATATTTTGTTTTCATTAAATTTAGTGACAATAAATTGGAGTCAAAAAACCGCATAAGAATGAGTAGATCACTGTTCATGCTCGGAATGATAGCAGAAGGATCCAGACTAGGATAGAAAATTGCTGTATCATCCGCGAAAAGTCTCGGAATTCCCTTTAAAGGTAGTCTTCCAAGGTCGTTTATATATAAAAGGAACAAAAGAGGGCCTATATTACTGCCTTGGGGAACGCCAATATTGATCGTCTTCAAAGCACTTCGAAAGTCCTCGATTGCTACAAATTGATGTCTGTCACTCAAATAGCTCTTAATGATATTATTTGCTACACCTCGTATTCCATAGTATTCTAATTTTTGCAGAAGAATATTGTGATTTAGGGTGTCAAATGCCTTTTTAAGATCTATAAAAAGACCACCAATAACACACTTGTTATCAATTTTGTCAATTAAAAAATCGACAAGTTCAACTATCGCTGTAGAGGTACTGGAACCTTTTCTGAAGCCATATTGAAATTTGTATAATATGTTGTACTTATCCATGAATTTTACTAACCTGTTTACCAGCATTTTTTCAAAAATTTTACTGATAACAGATAAAGTTGAAATGGGCCGAAAATTGCTAGGGTCAGACGCTTCACCGGATTTAAAGACAGGAGTTACTTTTGCAACTTTAAGACATTCCGGGTATATTCCCTGCTCTAATATTTGGTTAAAAAGTTGAGCAAAAATATTTGAAAAGATTTTGATATTAGCCTTGACGACGCTAGTTGGGAGATTATCAGGACCGCTACTTTTATTTGCATCAAGTTCATTTATAATCCCGAATACTTCGATTTCATTCGCAGGGTTTAGAAAAATTGAGGGTTCTAATCGGTTAATGTTACTTAAAGGATTGGAATTACTTTTCGGTATTTTGTCGGCAAGATTTTTCCCTATTTTTGAAAAAAAAATCATTGAATGCTTCACAAACTTCTGAACTATCAGATATTGAACAACCATTTACTTTTAGTTCCAAGCGAGTCTTTGGTTTAGAACGTCCCATGACCTCGTTCAAATTTTTCCAAAGCTTTGCATGACAAGTGTTCTCCAACAGTTGTTTGTAATAATCGCTCTTACACCTCCTTTTAGCATCATCAGTTCTTTTGGACACATGTTGCAGCAGATTTTTCAAATGGTTATTGTGGGGGTTGTTTTTTACTTTTTTGAGATATTTATGTTTAAGTTTCAACCATTGCCATAAATAGTAGTTAATCCAAGGACAGTGTTGAGATTTGATGTTTACTTTTACGCTTTTGGTTTTCGTACATTGAGCCAATATGTTTTTGTAGGTAGTGGTTATGGTTAAAATTGAATTGTTCGCGTCACCGCATAGATTAAAATGTTCTAAGAAGTTTTTAAACACTCTTGCGTTTTTGGTTTATCAATGAATTTCTTTGTAAGCATAGTGCATTCTTTAGAACCCTTTATTTTTATTGAAGAAACTACCTGTAAATGATCACTTATATTCGTATAGATGATATCATTTCTTATACTTCCTAAGTCATCGTTCCTGCATACAAAGTGGTCCAAAATATTATTGCTAATTGGTCGAGTCACGAGTGTATTCGAGCAAGCGTAATTATAGGACTCGAGAAGGCTTTTGTATCGAACAACAATGTTGTTGTTCAATAAATTAATGGGAATGTTCAAGTCACCGACGAAAAAACGAGGAAGTGGATTTTGAACCGATAATATATTTTCTATTTCATCATGGAATCGATTGAAGTCAAAAGATGGTGGTCTGTATAATGCAATCACTTCACTACGGAACCCTTTTTTATTAATTTCAATATGGATCAAATGAAATCCATCAGTTTCAATGTTTTTCAAACGTGTTCAGCAAGACCAAACTGAGGGTCGTGGAATATTAAGCTCTCAGTTAATAACTGTGGAAGTGCTCATAAGAACACTAAGCTGAGAAGCAGGCTCTGTCCCAGTGGGGACGTAACGCCAGAAAGAAGAAGAAGAAGAAGCATCATACAATATCTGAATTTACAATACACGACGCGAGACTGGACACAACACTTATTGTTCTTACAAACATAAAAAGGAATTAAAATTTACCTTTTCCGTCGACCGGTTTCGGGCTCGATGTTGCCCATCTACAGGACGATGTCCAAACCAAGAATTATGAGTAATATCTGAATTGTTATGAATAATTGACAATTGCCAATAGGGACCTTCCTTAGCCGAGTGGTTAGAGTCCGCGACTACAAAGCAAAGCCATGCTGGAGATGTTTGAGTTTGATTCCCGGTCGGTATCCAAACTATCCATTGCATCCATTGTTTTCAAATAATCGAAAGTTGGTTTTCTGTTTTGGGGTAACTTTGATAATGGAGTATAAATCGAGCAAAATTGAATGCATTACGGAACATTTATAGGGTGTTGCATACCTCTAAGCGTTTAACGCTATATGGAAATTTCTGACTTAGATTACAAAAATGGTCCCAGATTGTAATCTTTACTTTCGCTAAGGGATTTGAGACCGACTTCATGTTATGCTACAACTAGACTGTCAAGTATAAGTGTCGAACTCATTATGACTTCATGAAATAGTGATCGTAGAACAGATTGTTAGTGAGCGTTTCAAATATGCTAAAACCTTATAAATTTTTAATATTTGCATATGAATCCTTAAATGTACTTCATTCCAACGAAAATAGTTTTGACATTAAATGTCTTGATTAACAGAAACTTTGTTATTTCGTTTAGTATGTTGTGGGCCTCGCATTATCAAAGTTATCCCATTTTACGGTACTTGTTTTAAAAATATAAATTATAATTCTTTGAAACAGCATGCATAAAGTATTCTTCGAAAAAACTATCAAGGTTACCCCGTTTTTCGCTACTCACAATCACAGCACCTATCATCAAACATCCTATCATCTCCAAAAAGCTACCGCACTGTTGTTAGAGTCTGACTCAGAATTGACCGAAGTTGTGTCCATAGTAGTCCTACGTCAACCCCGCGGTAATTCAACAAACATTACCCACCCTAATATGTTTTATTATCCATGAAATAATACATTAATTTCCCAGAAGTAATTATATATTTTCATTCATTCAGATGTTCGCATCGGACTAGTTTAGAAGTTTTAGAATAGCCTTTTTTCAGATGTTCTAGGTTTAAAAAAGGAAATAAAATCCTTATTCAATACAAGGAAGTCCCAATAATACTAATAAGGAATTGAATCTTTCATTCCAAACGATACGAAAAAAAGTCACCAGCTGTGTGATGTTTTATTTATTCCGTGCCGAGTAAATCACTCGACACACATATCACTTACCGTAATGTTGCAATTTGTACACGTTCGCCGACTGCTTTCATCACTTCATTTTACTTCAGGAATTGAAATGTGATCAGTAGGAGCCAACACGTCCAACATCCGCACCGGGTGGCTTTATTTTTCGTGCGAAGCACAGTCGACAAAACTCGAATCTGATCGGGGAAAATTTTCAAGGTTTTCGACAAAAAAATATCCATCCTAAATAAAGTCAAAAACATGAAAGCCACGCCAGAGCGAACTGACGACGTCTCAGACACTGACTGACAAGGTTCACACGTGACTTTTGACATCTCCGGATGCTTTGCCTTGTCGAGGTAAAATTGAATTTTATGAAAAAAAGGAAATCAAAATCGCAGATGATTCTTGGCAAGGAAAGCAAACCTTGAGTTCTTTTGGCTGGAAGGGACCGACCGAAAGCAAGGTGAGAAATGAAATCCAGACTTGCTGGTGTGACTTTATCTGTGACAGAAAAGTGATGTGTGTACATGCAGCCTCAGGGATGCCAGATTGGAAGGCATTTAAGTAGAGCGGAAGATATTGGGAAGAACTCTGTAAAAGAGTAAACTTAGCCTTACATTTGGTGGTATGACATTTAATCGAATGACGTTTAGTTCAAAGTATGTTTGGTCGAACGAACATTTCGTCTGAAGGACATTTGATCGAAAACGTTCATTTGCAATAAAAAATAAGGCATTTGGTCTTACCGACATTTCGTCGAAATCATTTGGTCGAATCAAAAATTATGGAAACAAAGTTTTACGCCATTTTAACAACAGTAAATTTGCGATTTGCAAAAAAAAAAAAAATAGCTGGCATCCTTGCATGCAGCGGAGAAATGGAATTCCGTTCAACGCTGACTATCCTTACTCAACACCAGCGAAGACATTTTTCGATTGAAAAGGAACGAAAAGAAAAATTGATTGAAACTTTTTTCATTATCTCGAAATTGTGTAATAAAAAGATTGTTTTGCCAACTTTTCTGCAGTTTTAACATTTTCCACTGTCACCAGTGATGCTATTTCTGTCTCGGCAGTGTTGTCCGCTCACTTTCAGACGAATTGTTTGCAATGCTTCTAGCGGCGTGGCAGCGTGACATCGATCTGCTACTCTTCACCTAGTTTTCCTTGGTTTCAACCCCCTTCCTCAGCTCAGTTCAGTGAAACATTCTTTGACAACCTCCGCCCTGGAAGCTGCGGGATAAAAAGTTAGATTGCGTCGATACGTCATGTGTCGATCCGAAAGTTGCTCTATAAATTGAGCTCGATTGCGAAACCGTTTAACGCATCACTGAGCTCCTGGAACGAAAACTGTGGCTGGAAGTTTATCCCAGCTTTTGCTATTGATTGATTGGTTTCGAACCACCCCCACTTGTTCTCGTAGGTCAGTAGAACGTTGCTCGTTCGGTTGTTCGATAGTTCATGGGTGGTCGTACTTTGACTTTTGACACGATTCTCGCAAAGCTTCGTTAATCGGTTTGCTGTTGAGTTTTGTTTTCTGATATTATATTACAGAGGAGATTAAGCCGTACTTGAAAACTGAAGCATCGACAAACTGACAGGCTACTCTATTTTCGGAATTGGCAAGAGGTTTCTTCAAAATTTAGTCACTTCTCCTCAAATTTTTCGTCTATTATCATGGATTCGAATTTTACTTCACATTTTGGTATTGCAATGCACCTTCGAGAACATTGTCAATATCATGTTTTGTTGGCAAAGAATTGCTAACATCAAGATTACTATCGATGAATGTTTCATATGTATTGTAGTCTGCTCGCAAATAATTCAGAGTTACCTCAGGGATGTCAAAAATCCTTGTTTGTGGAAGACACAGACCTCTCCGCCAAAGGACGAAGCCTGCAGTAGATTGCAAAAAGTTTGCATAATTTTTCTTCATACTTGCAAAAATGGAAGATTTCTTCTAATGCTTCCAAACTTCAAATATAGTTGATGGCAACTTTGTGGGTCGAAGACAACCGGAATGGATGGATCCGATCAACGGGGAGCTGTCTATTCTCTTGATGAAACCGGCTACCGAGAAAGATGTTGCTACCTGATGATCCGTTTGTGATTCAGAAATCCATTGATGCAGAAAGTGCGACAGAAGCGACAAATCGACAAACTGATGAGACTGCGTGAATTGATTGATGGTACCCCTATTAAAATCAATTTCCACGAGACTCTTAACGTAAGAAAATGTATCGTAAGTTGTCAGTATGGACTGCAAATTGCGGACAACGAAATGGTTTCACACCTCAGCGCTCAGCGTGTCATCGAAGTACGTCGTTTTACCAGGAAAGATCCCAAAGACAGAATGAAGACTATACCAACGAACACGATGGTATTGACACTCCAAGGAACGAAAGTTCCAGAGTTTTTCTACTTTGGGTACGTAAGGGTAAAAACACGCCCCTATTACCCTTCCCCATTACAATGCACAAAATGTCACAGATTCCGACATACCAGAAAGTATTGTACGCAGAACGAATCATGTGCGGATTGCTCTTCGGAGCATGCTGTATCAACACCTTGCGCAGCTGATCCTCATCTCTGCATCAACTGCAGCGGGCCTCACAGCTCTAGATCAAGGGATTGTCCGGTCAAAATTGACGAAGTCAACATAGTAAAAATCAAGATTGATCAGGATGTATCATATGTTGAAGCGAGGAAGAGACACGAAGCCCAAAAACAACAAGGAATCACAGCTACACCGAGTACCAGCGACCTAATGAAGATATTGGAAGCCAACGATCAGGAAATTGCGAAGTTGAGAACCCTTCTACAAAACCTAATCAAGGAGGTAGGTAGGCAGATCTGAAGAAAAAAGAATATCAAGCCATATCAGTATCAGCGGAAACAAATGATGAACACAGGATGGACATCAGCGAAGAACAAAAAAAATATACGAAACGTCAGCGAAGCAAAGATAAATCACCAAATACCTCGTGCGACTACGGTAGAAACTTTCCTCCCATCAAAAAGGCATCCGGTGGCTCAACGTATGTACAGCCACAAGCCGCACCGAAGAAGGATACAAGGAAAAATAATATTGCTAACACCGAAGGATGAACCACTTTCAACAAATCCGAATTCTTCATTTCCTCCTCCCGTGATACAAACGATTCCGAGTGGATTGTACCTACTCTATAATCCATTTTCGAGTAAGTCTGCCTGATCCCAACCCAATCAACTAACATTCTATTCTAAACATAACTCTGAACGTACCAATAATCTTGAAACAATCCAAAATTCTCATAGTACTGACACAGGCATCGAGCATAACAACAATAATTACAAAAAACCCTACAAAAAAGCTACCGCGATACAGTGGAACATACTTGGTTATCGTGCTAGACGATCGGAACTACAAATTTTAGCTATCATCAACCCGATGTAGTTTGCCTAAAAGAAACTCTTTGCCAGCCTAACTGCCCATCATTTTCAACTTACTAAAATTTTTACTGCTGAAATCTCTTGTTGAAATGAAAATTTCTGGACGAAGCTCAGATATATCAAAAGTACCTTCAAAGATCGTGTGGGATCTACATATTCAACTACACGATCAATGGACCGTGGAGAACCGCAAGGATCTACACTGTATGTTACACTATTTCTAATAGCCATCGATCCACTGTTCGCTGCCATCCCTACGGACGTGCAAATACTCATATATGCTGACGACATCAACAGAGGAAACGACTCAGAGATAAAATTCAACTGGCAGCCGAGAGAGCATTTGAATTGCTCTCATCTACAGGCTTCAAAGTCGAGATTTCGAAGTGTCAACTGCTCCATACCTGTTCAAATCGCAGACATCGAGGTTCATTACCAAATGTTCATTTTGATGAGATAACAGTTTCATGTGTGAGGCATAGCGGCCCAGATAGCCGTAGCGGTAAACGCGCAACTATTCAGCATGACCATGCTGAGGGTCGTGGGTTCGAATCCCGCTGGTCGAGGATCTTTTCGTAATGGAAATTTTCTCAATTCTCTGGGCATAGAGTATCTTCGTACCTGCCACACGATATACACATGCAAAAATGGTCAATCGGCAAAGAAAACTCTCAGTTAATAACTGTGGAAGTGCTCATAAGAACACTAATTTAGAAGCAGGCTTTGTCCCAGTTGGAACGTAACCCCAGAAAGGAGAAGAAGAACAAGAAGAAGAAGAAGTGTGAAGCATATGAAGATTTTAGGAGTGATTGTGATTGTGAAGCATATGAAGATTTTAGGAGTGATTCAGCTTTAAAGAACATGCAAAAGAAAGAAAAAATGCTGCAACGGGAGTTTGTCAACCATCTCAAAATATTATCAGGAAAAGCTAGATGTTATCGCGACACTTTGATAAGAATAGTTAAAACATTGCTAATACCCAGGTTATTCTATGGGTTTTCTATCTGTAGCAGAAGGAAAGACATGGTTCTACCAGTACTGGAACCTACTTATAATAAAGCCCTTCGATTAGCTTCAGGAGCGTTTTGCACAAGTGCCATAGCAGCTATTTGCTGTGAATCAGAGCAGCTTCCTTTCAATTACCTTGATATACTGATAGAATCTCAAATAGTAGTTAGAATGATGGGACTAGGCATTGGCGTAGCTAGAATTTTTTTCTGGAGGGGGCCTAGGGGGGGCCTAGCAAATACTTCTTTTACAGAAGTAATGCCGGTCCCAATAATTATGGTTCCCACAAATTTCTTAGTTTTAACAGATTTGTATTGATTTTATTTATTTGTTATTTTGTCTCATTTCGTGGCACATGGGTGATGTTTGTAAATTTCAATTTTCGCTACGGAAAACATTTTTTTTTTTACAATCCGGTCAAAATTCCTTTAATTCTAGCAAAAAAAAATATCACAAGGAATGTCCTTTGTGATTCTTCCACGTTTTTCAGGTGTTTAACCATGTCCTTTGAAGAGATTCCTCAGAGAATTCCTAGGGAAATTTCTTCATGAATTATTTTCGTACTCTTCAGCGCTTTTTTCAAGAACTCCTTAACCAGTTTTCATTGAGTTTGTCCTGGGATTCTCACGGAAAAGCGTTCTGAGACTTTCTAAACTCACTAAAATATTTCACGAAGAAACTCTTTCGAATTGTTTAAAAAACTCATTGGGAATTCCGCCAGAGTATGTTTTAGAAATTATGTTAATAATTTCTCCTGTAAGGTTCTCTACGCACTTATTACGTATAAATACCAATTGTTAGTTTAAAATATCCTGCAGTTGTTCATTAGCAACTTGTTAAGGATTTTCAGGAATTACTGAAGATTTCTCCCAGAAAATAGTACAAAGCAAGGATTCATTCTACGAATTTTTCAAAGAGTTCGCCTACAGTTTTTATAATTTTGCTTTTATAAACTTCCAAAATCTCCTCTGCAGGATTGTTTGAAAAAATCTCAGCAAAAATTTTCCAGACTTCCTGCATAAATTCTTCCACGTGTTACTCTAAGGATTCCTCGTAATATTCCACAAGAATTCCATTAGCAATTAAAAATAATTCAATTGGAAAAATGTTAATCATGATTTCTTAAAGAAGTTTTCCGCAGATCTGTCTGCATTTTTTCACAGATAATTATTTTTTTGGAATTCTCTAAAATCAATGAGCAATATTCCGTAAAAAACTGTCTCGATTTTTTTGTTCATAAATTACGAAATGTTTGAATTATTCTAACAATTTATAAAATTCCTAGCGGAATACGTTCAACTGTTCTTTCAAAAACTCTTCCGTGAAAATACTCAGAGAATAGGCACGTAATTTATTCTTACAGAATTATATTATTGTTTCCGTAAGATTCTTCCGAAAAAAATAACAGAGATTTATCTAAGTATTTTCCGAAAACTTTTTTCGTTAAACTGCACTAACGATTTTTTTTGGGAATTTTTTGAAGAAATTTTCATCAGATTTACTAAGATTTTGCAATTCCTTCTTGAACTTCACAAAAAACTTCTACAACAACTATTTTTTGGGTTTTAGAAATAACACCATTTTTTCCGAATTGTAATCTCAGGCTTCTGTTATAAATAATGTTTTGGTTCAAAAATTACTCCAAAAATATATCCATATCTTTAGAGATTGCTATACAAATTCCTTAGATTCCTAAGGAAACACTTACAAAAAAAAAGGTTTGAAAAAACTTTGTTGGTATTTTTTAATAATTGTAGCTTAAATATAATTCGGAAAAAAATACCTTATTCCTGCCGTAAAATGCAAGAATTTAAGAATTCTGAAACTTGTTGACAATGTAACCTCACAGAAAAGCTTAGGTGGTCCTTGTCGAATTTACTACAAACAATCTTGTTATTTTTTCTTAGTCTTTTTTAATAGAAAATGATTGTTATTGAAACAGATGGACTTTTTATTGAAAGTAGTACTGTAAAAGTTTAACGCGAAATATTGCCCGTATATTTTTAAAACATTACCAAAGGTGTAATGTGGTAAAATTCATAATGTAAGAATTTAATGAATTTAAATCTTAGGGGAAACTTTAACATTACTTTGAAAATTTGTTGAGGAATTACTGATCGACTCTCAGAAATCAGGAACGTATACGTATATGTATAAGAATTTTGTATTTTTTCAAAACGCTTACAATTTACCGTTTTAAGATTCTTCAAAATGTTGTTTTTTGGAGTATGGAAAGATTTCTGTACGAAGTTTCTCAAAGCATCATGTGAAGGAAGGATAAAAACAAAATATTGAAGCTGGTGCAACAGTAGATGGGCAATGATACATTGAGAGATAATTTATAATCTTTTCTCTAGAGGTGCAATTACATGATAATTTAAACCTTTCTAATGAATTTAAAAATAAAACACAAAACTTATCAAGAAGTTCCTTCGGATCTTCAGTAGATATTATCCTTGAAATCTATTTTTTCTTGACTTCTGATTTTCTAGAATTCTGCCAGAAAACATCTAGAAGTTCGAGGGTGGAACAAAAAATGGACTCTGACACACTATCAAATACATTATTTTTAGAGAAGTGTGTTAAGGAAGATCAATACAAATTTCTTCATGAATATCTTAAAAAATGCTTTCCCCATTCTCAGTTATTTTGCTACATGTTTCTCTACAAATTCTTTTACCGCTATGCTAGTTTCGAAAGCTTAAGTTTGTCTAGGGTTTTTCAACAAATTTCCTCTGAAGATTCGAAGGCAAGAGACATTTTTAAAATCAATGTTTTTTTTTCCAATCTGGGGATTTGAATCAACATTTCAAGAAAAAAAAACATAGAAGAATTTTTGACGTAATTTGTGACAGATTTTGGAAACATTTCTTAAGGACTTTGATGAACTTCGCGAAAAAAATTGTAATAACAATTTTGTGAAAACTACAAAAATTCGCAGAAGAATTTCTAGTAGAATTTTCAGCGAAATACCTCAGTATTAGATTTGACAGAATCAATTATTTTTTGGAGAAATTGTGAGGGAAAACTGAACTTTTGAAAGATTGGGTAACATATTTTAGGTAAATCTGAGAACATATTTCGGAATCAATTTGCTAATAAAAAGTAGACATGGACAGGGCAGGAATGGATGTCCAATAGGAAGACTTGTTTTGAAAGGATGAATAAGTCCCACAATATTATTTGACTAATTTCCAAGATATTTGCAAAATTTCTGAAGCCACTAAAATTGTATAAAGAACATCTAAGAGTTTTTTTTAAATATTTGCTAGAAATTATAAGATTTCTTGAAAAAATATTGTTTAAGCAATGAATTTATTCATGCGAGAATACCTAAAAAAATAAATCAAAATCAAAGAGAGAATTTATTGCTGGAATAAAACAATATGGTCGATTTTGTTACATTTCACACCAGGTTAAATTTCTTTCATTTATCTGAAGAAAACTTGGCTATGCCGAAATTTATGAAGATAAAAGAAATCACCGGACACCTCGAACAGGGTATCCTAAAAAAAAACAAAAACAGTGCATATTCACTTGCTTTATACTGAAACAGAATTATTTGGATTACACAGCGTAACAAAAATTACATTTTTGCGTGTCTCAAGGATTAAATTATGTGTCTCTAGTAGATTTGGGGCCGCTGAATCTTATGCCGTTCTCAGAAATGTTCCTGCACGTCACAATTTTTAGCTACAGGTCACCAAAGTTGTAAAAAACACTGGTTAAATTGATGTTTACATGAGATTTAAAGTATGATTTATCAAACTTTTTTTTGCTCCAATCCAGCAAGCATGCAAAATAGGATTTCAACTTTCATATTACACATAATTTGGTTGAAATTGTATGATAAAATTTTTATTAATCGATTTTTTCTACATGCTTGCAGTCTCCATACAATTTTTTTTTGTTTCTCTAATATGAAAAAATATAATACTTTTCTAAAACACCAAAAACAAACTTCTGAACATGGATAGTATTATGAACTTTATCAGTAAAGTTGTAAGTGTTGTTATACACATAAAGTTTGAATTCAGTGGCAAATTATTCAAAGAAATTGCCATACAAGCTGGGAAACTTGCATGCAAGTTGGCTGAAATAGTCAAATTTTGCATTTTCAACAGCCAATATCTCAAAAACTAGACGCACTGTGATATTTTTGAAAACGGCAATGGATTCGGCAACCCTTAATTAAGTAAATAGTGGTATTTAGATGCTTGAGGCAAAAACGTGTTCCACAGTGTTATTAAGAAAAAAAAAAGAAATTTTAGAAATCAAATTTCCAGGATATTGACGCTTTTTTACACCAAGGTATTTTTTTTTGCAACTGAGATGTCGAAAAATTGCGCTTATCGCATACAACGAGAAGCTAGTTCTAACAGCAGTCAATTGAACGACAGCCGGACGGTTAAGCTTAAGGTTGTCGCGCGATTCAACGAACTGATTGATTTGACTTTATTAACGAGATTTTTAGCCCTGGGCTAGTTCATCTCGGGACCAACGGCTTTACTTCCCTTCCGAAGGAAGTCGTCACTATAACTTTTTACGTCATAAGTGACTATGTCGGGGATGGGATGATTCAACGAACTCAGAACCGCCACGCTGATGCGGTGTAACTCAAGCGAGATTTTCTCTCTAACATAAAATAACGTAACTACTGTAGAGATTTTTATCAATAACAAAAGTTATGTAAATTGATTCAGAAGATTCTGCTCCATGTAAAATTGTTATTTTTTTTTATTGTCATCAAAAATTCTGGGGGGGGCCTGGAAGATTCTGGAGGGGGCCAGGCCCCCCTGGCCCCCCCTGTTCCTACGCCAATGGAACTAGGCCGCACAAACCGAGATCTGGTGTTGATTAAAAGAGCTAATACTCCATAGGAGACCATAACAGGAGATAATTTTCCAAACATTGTTCCATTATTTCGTTGGAGCCCACAAAAGCGGAATTTTGTTTTTCCAAAAGTAGATTGGTCTGTTGCAAATAAAATGAGAGCTGGCAGTAAAGCAGCCAAGGCTCAGTCGTGCTTCAGCGAAATATGTATCAAGAAATACATCCCGACTAAGGGTACATAACAAAATTATATCAGCACATGTTATTATGTTATAAGTTTTTTTCGAACATAGGTTGTTACAAACTTGATGCAGGATGTTGTTAAAATAACTAAAATTATAACAAAAAGTGTATGAATAGTAACATAAACATAACAAAATGTGTTTTAATTCTATCAAAAAAATATCAAACCAAGTTATAATGTTTGATACAAAGTATCAAAATTATAATACTGTTTGATATACGATAATATTGTATATTATTGAAATGCATAACTATCTATTTATTTTGTTATAAAGTTGTTAAAAATGAACAAAAAAATATCTTAAAGGGAAATAAAACACATTATGTTATATTTTTGTTTTATTATGTTCTATGGATAACGGAGCCTAACAAAATTATATCATAATATGATATGCATATCATATTCTGATGAAATTTTATTATATTTTTGTTACAAGCCTCTAGTCGGGATATCACATCTGAAAATTTATACAGATGGTTCCAAAGAGGATGGAAAAACAGGATATGGCGTTTATTCTACCTCATTCACAGAAAGCGGTAAAATACACGATGAATGTTCCGTTTTTTCTGCGGAAATTTCTGGCAATCAAAGCAGCCATGTCAAAAGTCCCATGGTTGCTCAAAACATCCATGGGTGCAACAGTGTGAAGAAATCATCAAATCAAAAAATGTAAGTCTAGTTTGGGTTCCAGGATACACAGGAATACTTGGTAATGAAAATGCGGACAAATTAGCGAAGGAAGGGAGGAACTTGAATATAGTGAATAACGAAATTCCTGCCAAAGACGCAAAGAAATTAATTAAAAATAAAATTTGGAGGGCTTGGTATCAAGAGTGGAATTTAGCAAATCCTGAAACGCAGTTAAATGATATAAAACGCGAGGTTTCTGAATGGACAGATCGTAGAGATCAATACGAGCAAAATATCTTAACAAGAATCAGGACGTCTCGTGACAGCAAAATCTGGGCTGCATATGACATTGATATTATTCCTCTTTGCGAGTCTCTCTCAGATCAAGACAACTCACTTGCCGTAAAGACTACATGACTTCAGAGAAACTACTTACTCAAAAAGGGAATTCAGCTTTGTTCTTGTTTATATCTGCATGAGTACCGTTTTTGTACGTTTAATTTCAAAAAAAAAAAGATTTTTGATGGTGAAATCATCATTAAAATGCCTCGTAAATACGTAAAACAGTCGGATCAAGGACGTATCGCAAATATGCACACGAAAAGGTGAGTAAAGCTGTGGCAGAAGTGCAATCTGGACGACACACAATTCGTCAAGCATCCGAGACATTTGGTGTGCCATACGAAACCATATTCAACCGGAAAATGGATTACACGATTTGAAAAACGGTTGACAGATCATGCGTACTGTGGCAGAGGAGAAGGATCTGTTGAAAATCTTTCAAATTGCAGGAGATTGGGGCTATTCGATTAGTATGGCTGACATCAAGGGTCTAGTACGCGACTAAATGGATGCCAACAACATTGCTAAAAATAAACGCAACTTGCCCGGAAAGGATTGGGTATATGGCTTCCTCGAAAGGAACAAAAATATCCTATTATTGCGACAGCATAAGCATAGCCCTCACGCCAAAAGCACTGATGATGACAAGGACGCATTTTACGCGCAGCTTAAACGCGAGTACGACCGCTGCCCAAGTCACGACGTCAAGATCATCATATGTGATTTGAACGCTGAGATTGGCCAGGAGGAGGAGTTCAGACCGACGATTGGAAATTCAGCGCCCACCGGCTGACGAACGAGAACGGCCTAAGACTGATAGATTTTGCCGCCTCCAAGAATATGGCCATTCGTAGCTCCTATTACCAGCACAGCCAACCGTATCGGTACACCTGGAGATCACGTTTTAATCGATGGACGGCACTTCTCCGACATAACCGACGTCAGAACCTATCGTGGCGCTAACATTGACTTCGACCACTACCAAGTGATGATGAAACTTCGCTCAAAACTATCCGTCATCTACGATGTACGGTACCGACGCCCGCCTCGGTGCAATCTAGCACGACTGAAACAACCGGATGTCGCCAATGCGTACGCGCAGCATCTTGAGGCAGCGTTGGCGGATGAGGGCGAGCTCGATAGGGCCCCTCTTGAGGACTGCTGGAGGACAGTCAAAGAGTGCCATGAGGTTTTATAGGAGAAGCAGGAGGGCTGCAATGCTGCAGCATGGTACGCGACAAAACGTGGAACGATACAAACTGAAGCGGAAACAGCAAACCCGCCTATTCCGGGACGAAAAGCGCCTCCTGGAAGAGGTGGAATGCCAAGAGATGGAGTGGCTGTATCGTTCTCAAGAAACGCGGAAGTTCTATCAGAAGCTCAACACATCCCGCAAAGGCTTCGTGCCGCGAGCTAAAATGTGCCGGAAGCATTTTGACGGACGGACGTGAGGTGATCGAAAGGTGGAAACAGCACCACGATGAACACCTGAATGGTGTAGAGAACACAGGCACAGAAGGTCAGGACAGCGAAGGCGATGGCTACGTCAGCATAGCGGATGAAAGAAACCAACCAGCTCCCACGAAGGGGAAAGTTAAGGATGCCATTCAACAGTTCAAAAACAACAAGGCCGCTGGCAAAGATGGTATTGGACCCGAACTCATCAAGATGGGCCTGGACAGGTTGGCCGCTTGTCTGCAACGGCTGATAGTCAGAATCTGGGAAACGGAACAGCTACCGAAGGAGTGGCGATAAGCCCGATGACATGAAGGATGCGTTCTATGAGAGCCTGGATGAAGCCTACGGAGAGTGCCCAAAACAAGACGTCAAGATAGTCATCGGCGACGCAAATGCGCAGATCGGGAAAGAAGATTTCTTCCGACTCGTCAAGAAATGGACCTTCCGAGGCCCTAACATCGACTCGGATCATTATCTCGTTGTATTTAAAATTCGGGCGCGGTTATCCAGCGTCACGAGTTCCACAACAAACAGAACGCTGCGCTTCAATATACAACGATTGTCGACTGATGGGGTAGCTGCGTAGTACCGTCAGCAACTAGACGAGCAGTTGGGAACAATCAACGTTGCTGGAGACGTCGACAGCCTGTGGGACCCTATCCACGAAGCTGTGACAACAACGGCGCGGTAAGTGATCGGCACTGGTCAACGACGAAGACGAAACGACTGGTTTGATGAAGAGTGCCAGAGGGTGACAGACATGAAGAATGTCGCCAGAAGCCGTATGCTTGTGGCCGGTACCCGATAGAACAGAGAGCGATACAGGGCAGCGAGAGCCAAAGAAAAGCGAATCCACCGCAGAAAGAAAAGGCAACACGAAGAAAATGTGGTAGCTGACGCTCAAGAAAGCATGAACCGGAATTATATCACAGCGTAACAAAAATGACATTTTTGCGTGTCTCAAGAATCAAATTATGTGTCTCTAGTAAATTTGGGGCTGCTGAATCTGATGCCGTTTTCAGAAATATTCCAGCACGTCACAATTTCTAGCTACAGGTCGCCAAAGTTGCATAAAACACTGGTTTTATTGATGTTTACATAGAAATTAAACAATGATTCATCATAATTTTTTGGGATCTAATCCACCAAGCATGCAAAATAGGACTTAAACTTACATTTCAGATATAATTTGGTTGAAATTGCACGGTTAAATTTAGATTAAATCGATTTTTTCAACATACTTGCAGTCTCCATACAAAATTCTTTGCTTCTCTTATATGGCAAAATACAATACTTTTCCAAACCAACAAAAATAACGTTTGAGCATCGGAAGTATTATGAACTTTGTTTATAAGTATTGTTATACACATAAAGTTTGAGTTCTGATGCAAATTAGGCAAATAAATTGCCATACAAGCTGGACAACTTACATGCAAGTTAGCTGAAATAGTCATATTTAGCATTTTCAACAGCCAATATCTCAAAAACTAGACGTGCTATGATATTTCTGAAAATGGCAATGAATTCAGCAATCCTTAATTAAGTATATAGCGGTATTTTGGTGCTTGAGACAAAACCGTGTTCCGCAGTGTATGCGGAGCTGCTTATAACTGAAGAACTGTAAGGCTGCTGGGAAGGACGAGATCCCGGTCGAGCTTCTCAAGCACGGAAGCGAGCAGCTTTACCAGTCGATCCACCGAGTACTTCTGAAGGTATGGGAGGACGGAGAATTGCCCACCGGCTGGTTGGATGGCCTCATACGCCCAAATTGGCCCAGACTGGAGTGTGCCAATTACAGAGGAATTACCCTGCTGAATTCGGCGTACAAAATTCTGTCGCGAATCCTGTTTTACAGACTGAGACCGCTCGAGGAGTCGTTCGTCGGCGAATACCAAGCTGGTTTTCGTGAGGGGCGTTCGACAACGGACCAGATGTTTAGCTTGCAAATGATCCTAGACAAATTCCGGGAGAATAACTTGCAGACTCACCATCTATTTATTGATTTCAAGGCGGCGTACGACTCAGTGAAATGAAATGAGCTTTGGCAGATAATGTCTGAAAATGATTTTACGGCGAAACTAATTAGGCCGATACGTGCTACGTTGGATGGTTCGAAATCAAGTGTTCGGATCGCAGACGAGGTGTCAACCTCGTTCGTGACGTTAGACGGATTGAAGCAGGGAGACGCACTTTCGAATTTACTGTTCAACATTGCACTCGAGGGTGCTATTCGGAGATCTGGCGTGCAGAGAAATGGCACTATTATCACAAGGTCACACATGCTCCTTGGCTTTGCGGACGATATAGACCTAATTGAAATCGAACGCTTGTCAGTGGAATAGGCCTTCGTGCCTCTGAAGAGGGAGACTGCGAGGATAGGCCTGACCATTAATTCTATCAAGACGAAGTACATGGTTGCAGGTAAAGATAGAGTCAGGGATGGTGGTGTAGGTGCTGAGATAGTGTTTGATGGGGATGTGTTTGAAGTTGTTGAAGAATTTGTTTACCTTGGAACACTTGTGACATATGACAACGACGTTTCCCGCGAAGTGAAAAGACGTGTTGCGGCTGCGAATAGGGCCTTTTACGGACTACGTAACCAGCTTAGATCCCGCAGCCCTGTATAAAACATTGATTCTTCCGGTGGCTCTCTACGGGCACAAAGCGTGGACGTTGAAAGAGTCAGACCGGAAAGCTCTCGGTGTTTTCGAGCGTAAAGTGCTGCGGACAATACTCGATGGGAAACTCGAAAATGTTGTGTGGCGCAGACGCATGAATCACGAGTTGTATCAAGCGTACAACGATGCGAATATTATCAAGCGTGTAAAATACGGCAGACTTCAGTGGGCTGGTCACTTAGTGCGAATGTCGGAAGAAAGAATTGCGAAAATAATATTCAGCACGAAACCAGGTACAGGTCGGCGGCTTCGGGGAAGACCACGAAGAGGACCAAGTGCTGGTGGAAGAGGACCTGGCGACCTGACTACAATTCGCCCGGCAATGGCGTGACGCTACGCTGTAGCCATCAAGGTAACCAGGTAGGTACCGAAGGAGTGTTTTTTTTATAGATTTCTCGCACTTCTAGCAAAAGCTAGAAACATTCACCATCCACGGCTATCTTGGCACCGATTGGGATTTGGCTCTGTGGTTTTCATTTGTATGTCTTCTATAACTACTCCGGCTCGCTTGAGTTGTTGTGAAAGAGGAAAAAAGGGGAAAAAACTCAATCACACCACATATAATCGGCTTTTGGAAAGAAACGAAGGAGTGGTAGCAAGGCGATATATGCCCTACCTACAGAAAGAATGACAATCTGGAATGTGAAAGTTATCGTGCAATCACTTTCCTAAACGCCGCCTTCAAAGTGCTATCCCAGATTATCTTCCGTCGTCTATCACCTATAGCAAATGAATTCGTGGGAAGTTATCAAGCAGGTGACAACGAACCAGATTTTTTCCTTGCGGCAAATCCTCCAGGAATGCCGTGAGTACCAGGTCCATACACACCATCTGTTCATCGATTTCAAGGCGGCATACGATAGTATCGACCGTGTAGAGCTATGGAAAATCATGGTCGAGAACAGCTTTCCCGGGAAGTTCACAAGGTTGATTCTAATCAGCAACAATGGACAGTATGCAAAACTGCGTGAAGATCTCGGGCGAACACTCCAGTTCGTTCGAGTCTCGGCGGGGACTACGACAGGGCGACGGACTTTCGTGCCTGTTGTTCGATATTGCGCTTAAAGGTGTCATGCGGAGGCAGTTTTGTCCACCCGCCTTAAACGCGAAGCAACAAGAGTCGGGCTAATGGTGAATGCGTTGGAAACAAAGTACATGCTGGTTGGCGGAACTGAGCGCGACAGGGCCTGCCTAGGAAACAGTGCCACGATAGACGGGGATACCTTCAAGGTGGTGGACGAGTTCGTCTACCTCGGATCCTTGTTGACGACTGACAAAAATGCTAGTCGGGGCTTCGTAGCCGTGCGGTTAGTGTCACCGAGGCATTTAGCCGCATCGTGCTAGGGAGTGTGGGTTCGATTCCCGCCTCGGGCCGAAAAACTTTTCGAGAGGAATGTTTTCCGACTGTGCCACTGGGCGTTGCATGCTAGTCCGTTGTCTAGTGTGGTGCTTCCTTCAAAGGGCAATTAGCCCACTGGAAGCATTAACGTGTAGTGTCTTTTTTAAATACCTCGCTCAACTCTACGGCGAATCCAGTATCATGAAGGTAGCTAAAGCTAGAAAGATACGCTGGGCAGGGCATGTTGCAAGAATGCCGGACAACAACCCTGTAAAGATGGTGATCGCTGCGAATCCAGTCGGAACAAGAGGATATGGGGCGCTGCGAGCTAGGTGGATTGACCAGGTGCACCAGGACCTGGAGAGCGTGGATCACAGTCGAGGATGGAGAGAAGCGGCCATGATCCGAGTGATTTGTCGAAATATTGTTGACGAGGTATTATCAAGATAATTGATGTAAAACCTAATAAAAACAGCTAATATTCTAAGCCTAATCAATCAACAAATTTCCCCAAAACTTTATTTTTATGTGTTGCTCTAGAAATTTATCATGAATTTGAAATACTTGGCAAATATAGGCAGTGATTAGTAGAATAATCTGTAAAAAATCCTTAGCGAATCTTTGGAGTTTTTCCTGGAGAAGTTTTTGAGATAAAAATGGAGACTGCTTGGGTTTTCATAATTTTCTCAAGGAAAATCCCGAAATATATCTGTAGCTTAAACCATGGTGTTGGTGGTTTGTTGATATCCCGTGGATGAAAGTAAAAGTGTAGCACAACGGCGATAACTCTCTGTGAGTCTGGTGCGAACATTTATATTATCCGTTCAAGGTGCTTTTCCATTTTTAGTCATAAAATTGCACGCCTAATTTTTATTATAATATTTTGTTAGTAGGGAACTGGGGGTAAAATGAACAGTGTTCATTGAACACACTAAACAATTTTCATGTTTTCTTGCTTATGAAGCTGTCAGATTATTTTTCAATTGCTCAGAATTAAATATGGAAGTTTATGCAATGTAACAAGTTGAATATTGTGATGGAAATAGAATTTTACCAACATTATTATAATTTTGATAATTTCTTTCCCCAGAGTCAATGTTCCAAACATGTGGGTAAAATGAACATGTAACGGGGGTAATATGAACATATACTTGGGAGCAAAATGAACATACAATGGGGGTTATATGAACATAACTGGGGGTAAAATGAACACCATTTAAGTTGAACGATTTGCGGCATGATTCTCTGCATCTGGTACATGACCAAAGCATATCTCACAGTCATTCCGGAATCGATGGAACGCTTAGCTGATGCGACCCTTTGGATGGCTGTCCATGTCTTTCTTTGTATTTTCTCCGGAAAACTCTCGGCATCTGAAATAAAATCCAATAGTATTCGCCTTGCCATGGTGTTTATATTATCCCCATCTCAAGTGGTTCATTGTACCCACCAAGAATCAACTTATTCAAATTATTTGTTCTATGAATTCAAAAGATAAAAATACTTTCAATTTCCGTCTACTTATTATAAATACTTTAACGATATGAGATGCTATGCAGTTCAAAAGATTTATGATTGTTTTTAGTCATAAAAACCTTAAATTCCACAAGTGAAAATTAACATGATATGAGAAAACGGAGAAGCGTACTTTGACAGTTCTAGTTCGCGCTAGAGTTGGCGAAATAGTTCCTTATTCTGATCATTAAAGGATGATGCTATGTTCTGCATAGATTTATAGCATAATTACCGTAAAACACAAACCTGTTCATTTTACAACCCCCCTTTGTTCATTTTAACCACAGTTCCCATACAGGTATGTTCCGTTTTTATTAACACGATCGGCATTTTTCAGTTGACAAAAACGGGACCGTGACAAAAACGGACATGTCTGCTCAGAGGTCAAGATCCTAGGAAAATTTTGGATGGGAATGTGCGTGACGTCTGAACGTCCAGTATCAACAGATTCCTAAATTGTCAGCCATTTCAGCCCTTTTCCCTAGTTCACGATGCAAACTTATCGCATGGAGATGCCGACATTTCGATATATTGCAAAGTTTCGCTGGACCTCTTCTCCTACACTTTGAAGCGGGATCTAATTAATGGCTGTTTGCTGTAATTTTTAATATGCTATTGAATTTGAGAGACAAAAGATAATATCCAAAATATGACGGGATCGATGGTCTCATCAAAGATTAAATAAACTTTAGTTTCACCGGGGATTTTCAACTACTAAACTCGATTGTAACCCTTACCGTTGCCTAAACATTCTTGAGTGCATTTCCAAGTCCATCCTTTATAATAAAAAATATTCAGTTGTTTGTATTTGTCTATCACATTCACCTCGATCATTCAATGATGCCATATTATATAAGAAAAAGGAAAGGTATCGGTAACTTTCACAAGTACGTATTCCACTAATCACAATTTTCGTGGCCAGAGTAATTTTCGACTGTAGAAGGATGCGTCAATCTTGATCAAAAGCCTAAAAAGCTTAAAAGCTCAAATTGATTAGCGGATAGGAAGTTGTCAAGCCTTATTAAATGGCATATGAGTTGACACCTACCATGTATTGTAGGTGCTCAACACTAACATAAGGCCGAAAATTCACTCTGGGGCTATTGAAAAACATTTGAAATTGCTTGTGCTTGGTTCTTCAGATTTGTGCTCTTGAAAAATTGAGGTTTGGATTCGATTTATCTTCACCTTAAATGAATCGAAGCCAAACCTCAAATTTTCAAGAACACACATCTGGAGAACCAAGCACCCGTTTGGGCTGAAAACTTAATCGATTGGTCACTAGCTGGTGGGGACCAAACGATTACAGTATGGCCCATAAAAATGCGAAAATCATCATATCATGTTTCATGGTAGTTTTTACATAGAAAATGTGAATGAAACATAAATATTATTCGTTATCGTAATCCGGGGTAACATTGATCATTTTTTTGAATGTTTCTTTAATATTTCGTTTGAAAATGCAAATATTGCATTTTTTTTTATTTTTAAAACAAGTACGGCCACTCATAACTCGAGACTATATACTGTATTTTGTTTATTGAAAGATTTAAGCATGTTAAAAAATGTTAAAGGCGATTTTTTGATTTAGCTGATATGGGGTAACATTGATCATCTATGTAAGCAACGTTCGGTAATACTTAAAATGTCGTTACTTACTTAAATCATGGCCCCTGAAGCCGAATATGAAGGCCAATCGCTTACAAGTCATTTACTTTTTGAGTTATTTTAAAATTAAAAACACCTTGAATCACGGAATACGCCTAAAAGGTAGGCAATTTCCTAAGGGAATTTTACATTCTTAACAGTAATTCGGTAATGTTGCCTAATTGAGCATACTTATAAAAATTTTGACAACGGAATCGTTTTCGGCGATGTCATTTTTAGTAAGAACCACATTTTCCTTGCTTAAATCGTTTGCAGAACTTATGTGAGACATGAATCTTTAGTAGTATCATCCTTAACATTTAAAATCATTATTTCGAAAAGTCGACAAAGTTACGCATAAGGTAAACGCAATTTTCGCAAAAATATTAACTTTCATTAGCTCATAAATATAAGAAAGAGAAGCACCATTCACGATTTGGAAATGTTTCATCAATAAATGATAATACGAACTTTTGATGAGATGAGTCATTCCGATCAATGTTACCCCGCTGATCAATGATACCCCGGATTACGGTACTTGTATTGTTTAATCGATTTAGACTCAGTTTTTCGCTTTGGACATGATTTTTATCTGTTACTTTCACCTTACCCGAGAGGAATTGGAAGCATACCTTCAAATTTTATCATGCAGACGTCGAGTTCAATCCCAAGTAACACAACATGTCTCATATAAATCACAATGACTTCAATATGACTAATGAGAATGTTCTGTTTCATAGCGAAAAAACTGTAATTCATACTTATATATGACTGGAAAAGCGCAGAAGGTGGAGCTTGTGCAACATATTTTTGTTGTCAAAATTATGTATCATATGGGTTTAGGTATACATAATTATGTTTTATACTTTGTCCAACAAACCATTAACGCAACAAAATACTGAGAACATTTGGTAGTGGAAATGCATTGGATGGTCGACAATGAAAAATGTAGAAGTGCAAACATTGACAAGCTTTCATTTTTGATTGCATAACTTTTATTGTTTGATTACTGTTATTTAACACTAAATTAATATCCGAATCAAAAATTATGGTGAAATATGCACTTTCGCTTCGAAAAAATCAATAATTGATATAATAATTATTCGTTCTTATAAATCGTTCAATGTATATTGTATGTATGTTTCGACATCAAGCCAAGTAAATAATTTCAAACAGGAATCATCAGATTTTGCAAATTAGTTCATTATTTTGTTTTCTAATAATACTAATACTGAACTATTATTACTTTTTTCAAAGCTTCAGAACAAAAATCTCATCGTTATGGTAAATATTCAAAATTAAATTCAAAAATTAAAGATGGTCCCCTCATGCAGTGTTGACGAGTGTTTTGGGAAAAGACGAAAATTTCATTGCCAATCATTTGCCATTGTTTCATTGAAGGCAGTGAAAAGTTTTCAGGGACAACTAGTGTGATCATAAATTTATAGTGTGATATAAGTTTGATAAATCACTTGACTATGACAGCATAAATGGAAGTTGTAGCATGGAAGTTGCTTCTCAAATCTCACGAACCGTTGTTGATTTGTACCCGAAATAAAAAAGTCTAATCAGGTTATTACCAAAAACTATTCCGGCAAACTTTATGTTACAATTTTGTTGACGGAAAACTCCTATACCAAATGACTATGAAGTGTTTTTTAAGTATTTATATATTTTTCCTACAATTTTTCACAAAAACACGTAAGCCCTGCATGAACACAACTGTAAGCGAGTTAGGTAATTCCATTGAACCTTTTTCGTACTAAACAGTGGCAAATAACCACCACACTCTATTCATTCATATAAATTGATAAATCGTCATTTGAAGCATACATTAAAAAAAATAATTTACTCAAAACTTTTGCTTAAAAGTATTCAGTGAACACCATATGGCGAATTTCTTAGCAGGCAGTGTATCATCCATGCTATCAAAAGTAATAAATGTCACTTTTGTTGCTTTTGTTTTATAGACAACTAGAAAAACTTATATTTGACTGAAAATAAACATTATTTGTTTATTCAGAACATGTTTGAAAAGAGTATATATTATGACATACATGTGACATGAATACGACATATTGAGACTGTTTATTTGTCGTACATGTCTAAATCAACCAAAATAAGACATATAACCAAAAACAATTTTTTTATAAACATAAGAAGACAAATATAAAACATAATATGGTTGAAACATAGTAAACATAATAAGAACATTTTCAGCAAAATGGTAGATTTGTATTTCAAAACAAATTATATGCCTTAGTAGAACATCTCCATTCAAGTTCAATATTGAAAGGTTTAACAAAACAAAATATCGACTTACGTGAGACATAACTTGTTTCAAAAACTTTCTAGCAATCATTGTAGGACAAACCTTTAAATTTGGATTTATGTTTTCGGTGTTACTTGGGATATCTGTGTAATGGAAGCTTCTAAAACATCAACGATGGCGTGAAATTCTTCACAGGCCTTGTCTCCAGCTTACGCCCATATCAAATGATAGAATTGGTTCATACCGGGGTAATTGGAGACTTAAACATATTTTCGATAAAACGGCTCATATAAGTGTGATAAGCGGATCCGTTTTGCTCAAAACCTTTGAGCTAGTATTGATATAAGTTGTCCCTAACCGAAGGAAAAAAATTCATCCTCAAAAATCTGTTATAGGCTCCGTATTTATTTTTAATTCAACTTCAACAAAAAATAAAGGCATATCAAACCTATAAGACGCAAATGCCCTCAAAACTATGACCCTGGCAAAATATGTTATTGCGATCATGGCAAACACGTACTCTAAGAACTCCTCCATCCTCTGATACCAAACAAACTAAAATTTTCAACAATAAAATGTGATTTTTGAAGGTGGAAAGTTTATCACCAGAGTATACGACAATCAGACACTGTTTCTAGCTTTGGGCGGACAAAACCTTTGAACTTATTTGCTTTATTGCCTCATTTAGGACAGTAAGAAAAATATGACACAAATTGTCCTGGATAGCGAAGTGTCAGATAGCGTGTGTCAGAATATACTACAATAATCAGAAATTGTCGTTGGATGTCGCAGCGGCATACGCGCAGCAACTCGAGGCTGCATTACCGGAAGAGGGTGAGCTGGACGAAGCCCCTCTTGAGGACTGCTGGAGAACAGTAAAAGCAGCCATCAACGATGCAGCTGAGAGCAACGTCGGGTACGTGGGACGGAGTCGACGGAACGATTGGTTCGACGAGGAGTGCCAGGAGGTTTTGAAGGAGAAGAATGCAGCGCGGGCGGCCATGCTGCAGCAAGGGACCCGGCAGAACGTGGAACGCTATAAACAGAAACGGCAACAGCAGACCCGCCTCTTTCGGGAGAAAAAACGCCGCCTGAAGGAGACGGAGTGCGAGGAGATGGAACAGCTGTGCCGGTCTCAGGAAACGCGTAGGTTCTATCAGAAGCTCAACGCATCCCGCAACGGCTTCGTGCCGGGTGCCGAGATGTGCAGGGATAAGGATGGGAGCATTCTGACGGACGAGCGTGAGGTGATCGAAAGGTGGAAGCAGCACTTCGACGAGCACCTGAATGGTGCTGAGAGCACAGGCAATGAAGGATGGGACAACGGAAGAAATGCCTTCGTCAGTACTGCGGAAGATGGAAACCAACCAGCCCCCACTTTGAGGGAGGTTAAGGATGCCATTCACCAGCTCAAGAACAATAAAGCTGCTGGTAAGGATGGTATTGGAGCTGAACTCATAAAGATGGGTCCGGAAAGGCTGGCCATTTGTCTGCACCGGCTGATAGGCACAATCTGGGAAACAGAACAGCTACCGGAGGAGTGGAAGGAAGGGGTAATCTGCCCCATCTACAAGAAAGGCAACAAGTTAGACTGTGAGAACTTTCGAGCGATCACCATTCTAAATGCGGCCTACAAAGTATTATCCCAGATCATCTTCCGTCGTTTGTCACCCGTAGTAAACGAGTTCGTGGGAAGTTATCAAGCCGGCTTCGTTGACGGCCGATCGACAACGGATCAGATCTTTACTGTACGGCAAATCCTCCAAAAATGTCGTGAATACCAGGTCCCAACGCATCACCTTTTCATCGATTTCAAGGCGGCATACGACAGTATCGATCGCGTAGAGCTATGGAAAATCATGGACGAGAACAGCTTTCCCGGGAAGCTCACGAGACTGATAAGAGCGACGATGGAAGGTGTGCAAAATTGTGTGAAGGTTTCAGGCGAACACTCCAGTTCGTTTGGATCCCACCGGGGACTACGACAAGGTGATGGACTTTCGTGCCTGTTGTTCAATATTGCGCTAGAAGGTGTTATGCGGAGAACCGGGCTTAACAGCCGGGGTACGATTTTTACGAGATCCAGTCAATTTGTTTGCTTCGCGGATGATATGGACATCGTCGGCCGAACATTTGAAAAGGTGGCAGACCTGTACACCCGCCTGAAACGCGAGGCAGCAAAAGTGGGACTGGTGGTGAATGCGGCCAAGACAAAGTACATGCTAGCTGGTGGGGCCGAGCGCGACAGGGCTCGCCTAGGTAGCAGTGTTACGATAGACGGGGATACGTTCGAGGTGGTCGACGAGTTCGTCTACCTTGGATCCTTGCTGACGGCTGACAATAACGTTAGCCGTGAAATACGGAGGCGCATCATCAGTGGAAGTCGGGCCTACTATGGCCTCCAGAAGAAGCTGCGGTCAAAAATGATTCACGCCCGCACCAAATGTACCATGTACAAAACGCTCATAAGGCCGGTAGTCCTCTACGGGCATGAAACGTGGACGATGCTCGAGGAGGACCTGCAAGCACTTGGAGTCTTCGAACGTCGGGTGCTTAGGACGATCTTCGGCGGTGTGCAGGAGAACGGTGTGTGGCGGCGAAGGATGAACCACGAGCTCGCCCAACTCTACGGCGAACCCAGTATCCAGAAGGTGGCCAAAGCTGGAAGGATACGATGGGCAGGGCATGTTGCAAGAATGCCGGACAGCAACCCTGCAAAGATGGTGTTCGCTTCGGATCCGGTTGGTACAAGAAGGCGTGGAGCGCAGCGAGCTAGGTGGGCGGATCAAGTGCGTATCGATTTGGCGAGCGTGGGGCAGAACCGAGGATGGAGAGATGCGGCCACGAACCGAGTATTGTGGCGTGATATTGTTGATTCAGTGTTATCTGTGTAGATGTTAACTAAATAAATGAAATGAATGAATCAGAAATTACATTCATCATCAAATACAATGAAAACAACGCCTGTGGATGCTACATTCACGTTCAAACAATTTTCACATTTTAATGGGTTATACTATAAGCTTCCAGCTCTAACGGATGTTCGGTTCTCCAGATTTGTGCTCATGAAAAATTGAAACTTGGCTTCGATTCATCTTCACCTTACAATAAGCCTTCACTTTATATTCTAAGCATTAAAAAATGTTATTTTTGGGTTGATAAAAACGGAATAATTTGTTGAAGAAATCGGAACGTGAAATAAACGAAACATATCTGTATTATTTTTTAAATAAATTTGTTGTTTCTTTTACAAAATTGTTACAAAGTTTGTAAAAATGTCAAATTTTGTGATAAGCCCTAAATCCTAACTCTGGCCTATGCTATATTTGCATCCTAGGTATATGTAATGATTCCATATTTAAATATGATTTGTGATGCACACTTCGTAAAACATTTGAACGAAATTTTACAAGTGTACTGAAAGCAATGAATAAAGTTTCCAGACAACCAAAATGTACGTATAACGAAATCACCTGGAGGCTTTGCATGTGCAAAATTTCAGTCATAAGATGCTGCGAAAAAGCCTTCTACGTACAAAGGTGGAGGCGATATACGTGCATGTATTATGTGATGAATAATAGCATACAATGCGAGTGTATAACATTTCTACCGAACTAGCCTGAGATCTTATGCGACTTAACTTATGATAACAAATGTTGATTTGACAGATGCTACGGATTGATTCGACTTACTTTGTACGAGTGTACGGGACGAAACAAAATGTACAATTAAACTCAAGAAGTTTAGCGTTTTATGCGAGAAAAAAGCGATTTATGGGAGGAAACTCATCAATCTGACGATTTGATCCAGCGTGTTTGGCGGTTTTGATGTTATTTGTATGATTAAACGAGTCATTACGTGAATCTTCATGCGACTTCTGGTTGTCTGGGTTATTGCCTCTACTCTTCCACCTCTTTCTTTTTATTCTCTAACGCATATATATAATATAGCAACGCATTAGTTATTTTCAAAAGACTAACACTAACATTTCAATTTGTCAAGCACAAAGCTCTACGTGCACCACCATTCTTTCAAAACATTCTTGATTGACGATGGCAAATAGTCTCCAAAATGGGAGATTCTGAATCAAATTGCGATAGAGGTCGCGCCAGTCAAAATCTCCTGCTGTGAATATTTGTTTGCCAAAAGCGTAAATAAAACTACGAATCAGAACAGATAACAAAAAGCCAGCCTGAGAAGGGTTCTCGTGAAGCTGTCGCCCCGTGCTTCAACACTCGCCAAGCAGCGGCTTTTATGGTTCAAGAGCGCTCGCCATTAGGCCGTGTCTGCTTTATTCTTTCCCAACCGAAACGAACCCCGCTAGAAAACGATGATGATGATGACGATGAAGGCAGCGTTATGTACCCTAATCCTCTTTTGTACAGAAGTCCCCTCTTGATGCTTCGAAGAAGGAACCTCCCTATAATTTATCATCGTTATGATTTCAACTCTTGCCATAGTTCCGAGGGCAAGAAGATTCCTGGACCAAATGTAAATGCAAATAAAATGACGGTTAATATTCCAAAATTAAAATTGGTCTCTTTTTCCGCTTGAACTACGAGTAAATCCCTCAAATTATGGAGTTCCCTTATGGACCGAGCACTTCCAACGTCCGAACACCATCAGCTAGCTGAATAATTTATGCTGGAGTATTAAGAGATGAATCCTTCAAGTTTGGAAAGTGCGGACCATCGCTTGTTGTGTTCTGGATTAGATCCCAAATGCGACTTATTCTGTTTGCCTTGCTGCTGTTTCAAAAAACCGGTCTCTATTTATGTTCGCTCTGGGCTAGCAAAAACAGCATTACCTAATATTTATGCGAGAATAATTCCTGCTTTATGGCGATAGAAAAAGCGTAAAAAAGCAGCCCAAGAGTCCTCTACATATCCGGCCTCAATCCTCCACAGCGAATCGGTTCTGTCAGCCGCAGCAGCATACGTTGAGTTCCGTTCCAGCTCCCGGTTTCTGCGGAAGTCATCGAGCTAGGAAAAGAGGGTATCCGCAACGGTCATGGGCGTAACTCGAAGAAGAGGGATGGGGGGGGGGGGGGGGTAGTGTATTGGCGATTGAGATTTTGTTTGAATTTTCCAAAGATTATCTTAAGTGTTCATATCTGTCTTCAGTTTAATTAGAATTTAATGCTACGCTTTCTTCGGTTTTTACAACTTTTTTTACAAACTGTTGAGAAATTCGCAATCCAACCATCGGACAAAATGTTCTTCACACAAAGGCACAACTTTTGATAACATATCGTGGTTATCACAAAAATATGCTCTTACTGAACACAAGCAACTTAGCTGAACATTTTAATAGCCTGCAAACGATCATATTAATATTGGTTAAGCAGGACAGTGAGTGATAAAATAAGTTCCACACAGTGGTTATCTTACTTTCACGCATCATCGTAGGCACCGTAGTGTGTGAAAGTATTTGTTAGTACGATCGCGTCTCGATCGTAGTTCAGCTGGTCAGTACATACGCGTAAAATGAGAGAGAGTCAGAAGTAAATACAGTCAGGTCTCCTATTAGACACATGGTTGGGGGGCGTTATAGGAATCCGCGTTATAGCAGACCCAGGGAGATAGCACAATACTGTCTTCGGCGAAGTTTCAGTGCTAAGTACGATCTACCTTTAGGAGTTGAGCATCATCCTTTTAGTTAAGAACTTGGCCGGTAGGGGCGTTTTTTTTTATTTGCACTATATAAACCATAATTGATAAGAATGCGAAATTTTGTAACATATGATATCTCTAGATCCTGATGTTTTGGAAGGTTGGTGTCTTTGGAAAAGTTGTTCAGTAGCTCAAGGGCTGATATGCGGTGGTCATTCTGATACGGAATTTTGCCACTAGGCAGCGCTAGTGAGCATGGAATTTATGTTTAGCGGATAACTCAGTACCAGAAAGATAGCGTATTCGGCAAAGTTGTTCAGTAGCACAAGGACTAACATTATTTGAGCCAAAAGTTACAGAGTTTCGCCACAACCAAACTAACAATTCAAAGCCATAAATAATGTTTAATTATTGTTTAATAATGGTAAATGACAGCTGAATAAATAATTATCCTATAACGAGCTGAGAAGATGCTCTATAAACACAAATTTAGGTCAATGTTTATCGTTATGCATTAGAATGAACAAAGATTGAATCGCCACTCATTAAACGTTTCCAAAGATTCTCATTCGACTAGTCAAGTTGTTTCACTAATGAGCTGTTAAGTTCCGAATGCATTTTGAAGCTCTTAACTTATGCTTTCTGAAAACTCTTTCAATAGCTGTTCAGAAAATAAACATGAACAGTCTCCAAAGTTTGGGATTATTTTGAAAAACGAAAATTAACATTTATGCTAAGTATTCCGAGTAGGAGCGAAGTACTGACAAACAAAGCGTGATATTGACATGGGAAATAGAAGATCTGAAGACAACATCAAAATTTTGTTACTGGAACTTCTGAACCTATGAAAAATGTGATGTTCGCAGATCTAATTAATAGCTCGCAGCTATTGGTCTAATTTTTACTGAGCCATATATGACATAACAACTTTGTTCTAGTAGTTTATTTTCGATGTCATTTCCAGATCTTTTAAATCTTATATTTATCAAGCTTATATCACTTTTAGTTATTTATATTATAATTTACTATTGCTAAGCTTTTGTCGTCTGCTCGGGATGTTGTTCCGTACAAAAAAAAAGTGGAAATGTCTTTGACAGAATTTATTAAATAAATTTCTATAGCGAGCTACATATGAAATGACATTTTTTCACAACAAAATATTTACTGCGATCTAAGAAATAATATTTACTTGGCCATTTTTGAAAAAAAAATTCCCGCGCATCAAGATATTCGAATATTTTTCTATTCAGGTGCATAGTGCTCAGAACCCTTCAAATGATTTAAATATATTCATACAGAGGACTATTACTTTAATGCATAATAGGTTTATGACAAACAGAAATCGATTGTACGACATTTCCCAGAATGACGTTCCCCAGAATGACATTCCCCAGAACGCCATTCCCCAGAATGAGATATTCCCCAGAAATCCATTCCCCAGAATAGGACATTCCCCAGAAAACCATTCCCCAGAATGGGACATTCCCCAGAAAAAAAAATACAAGAGATTTTTGGGCTGTTAAAATCCAGGTAAATGGTAAATAGCAAATAGGTAACACATTTAACTGAAAAATTCAAGGAAAACCAAATTATAATTTTCATAGGTTAAACATTTTAGTTTTGTTTTTTTGTTTTAACGACAGCACTTCCGACTTGTTGCAGTCTTTCATTTATTAATTAGAAATCTTTGGAATCGCTTGAACGATTTTCTCCTTTCAAATTTCAAGCTGGTTTAGCCCCTACTTAGAGTTGATAGATTCAGTTCAAATTTTTAGTCTGACTAATGTGGGCCACTCTAGTGCATATAGACTACGATATTTTGTAGCCATTAAGCTTTTCTGTAAAAAGAAATTATCAAAGACAAGAGAAATTTTCTAGTGATTCATTAATGGACATAATTACGAAGACAATAAACCTAGGAAGAACAGCATATGTTCAAAAGAAGGGATAATATGCTATGAAAGCAAAAAAAAAAACATTCCATCAATTTATTTTGTACATATGAAGAATATTACACCAATATGGGGTTGTCAAATGGTTGAAATTGTCTTACGTAATTAATGGACAACCCTTACGCTATAAGGTATCCTATTTGTGTATGAGAAATGTCTGAA
This sequence comes from Aedes aegypti, assembly GCF_002204515.2. NCBI lineage: Eukaryota > Metazoa > Arthropoda > Insecta > Diptera > Culicidae > Aedes > Aedes aegypti. Next base: position 141,474,729 of record NC_035107.1, read on the forward strand.
GTGCGGTTCTTGACTTGTCCATATCTCTAAGTAGAAAGATTTCAAGGTGGAAAAGCTCCACATTATCGTAAAGTTCCTAACCACCACTAGATGGCTTCTAACAATTATAACAAGCTTGAAAATTTCAAAACGTTTTAAGTGACGATCCGAATATTACGTAACGCAAAAATTGTCACTCTTAAACCCCATTCCATTGCAGGACTTTGGTTGACGGCATATTACATTTTAATTATTCAGAATAATTGTAGCGTAACACCTTCAAATGCAGGTGTAGTTTTACAGATTAATATCATCGGAAGGTTTTCATCCTAGCCAGAATTCGGAAAAGATAAAAATCAATGGAGTTAACATAAGCTTTGGATCCGTTCTTTTCGTTTACTATATTTACATGTATCATTGATGTTTTCTAATCGAAAATAGGAACAAGAGTGGCTACTGGAGATATTGTTAGATCGGTTAGATCTTTTATTATCTGTATAATATGATAATATTTTCCATAATACATTGATCAATTCTTTATATTTTTATTATTATATTATATTGTATACTGTTTCAAATTTCATTAACTTTATTAAATTAGATTACATAACATTTATTACAGGGATTTAATTATTTTGGTTCAACTTCTTGGAGCATCATGAAGTCTCCATATCGTAGATACTTTCTTAATAATTTCAGCACGTTGTTCATCTCTACTTAATATATTTCGTCCTTTTTTTTAGATTATGCTGAAGGAGGTTGAATTCATCATATTCATTGATTTTATTGATTATGAACAACTATATAAATCTTATATGGGCATAAATTCCATTTCTATATACATAAGAAGATATTATAAATAAATACAGGAATGCATTTTGTGCACCCCGGTCCTTAGATGATCACTACCGTTTCTCCTGGGGCACCAAGATGAATCTGGAGGTACCGTTATGCACGAAATAAAAAAAAATGTAGTTTTTTGTGCAGGAATGCATTTTGCGTACCCCGGTGCTTAGGTGATCACTACTAATTCTTATGGGGCACCGGGATAAATCTGGAAGTACCGTTATGCGCGAAATATATTTGTAGTGTTTTGTGCACCTCGATCCAAAATTGTAATCATTATTTGTTCAGCGTTTAGGGTTAAAATTAACCAAAAAGGAGAATAATCAATAGTTTCTTGCATTTTGTATCATAGTTCTTATATTACATATTATATTTTTAAATCCAACGGAAGAACATGATATATATACCATTTAATTTACAATGATATACATGTATTCGCAATTCTGGTATTTATGTCCCAACACAACTTGACACAAACGTCGTGGTTACATCACAGAGAACAGACGTTCATCTTTTCTCGTCAGCGTGTGTAAAGCATTGTACTGGTCATTTCAAAGTATGTCGTTATGCTCCTGTTACGCGGCGCTGTCGTCAGATTGAGAACGCTACAAATTTGCCACTTTTTACACTTTGGCGCTAGTGTCGATATCAAAAATTGCCACTTGTCGCTAGCGTTGCTTTGTGTGCTAATGCATTTTGACGTTCACTAGTGACATCGTGTTGTCGAAACGAGTTTGTATGTCGGGCTGTCTGCGTTGGCGGCGCTGATGGTTGATTCGAACCTTTACACATGGTTCAGATGAAATTTTGTTCGAGCCTCCATGTCTGTTCTCTGTGGTTACATCATTGTTATTTGGAATTCTTACTATATGCCCTGTACAGCGAACACTTCCAACTTCAGTAATTTTCAGTGTGCTATGGTCGGCGTATTACATAATATAATGTTATATCATATTTCATTACATTATATCTTATTATATTGTTTTATATTATATTGTATCATATTATATTATATTATATTATATTATATTATATTATATTATATTATATTATATTATATTATATTATAATATATTATATTATATTATATTATATTATATTATATTATATTATATTATATTATATTATATTATATTATATTGTTCCATATTATTTCATATTATGCTATATACTATATAACATATGTACTATATTGACAATATACTGGGAAAAGAAGAAGTATCAGAGGAATATTAAAGACGCAACTTTACAATGAATTGTAGTTCCTGAAAGAGACGTGAACTTCGTTTTTACAGGATTGGTTATTGTTATCCAGCGTACATTTATAGCTTTAGTCATTTTCAGGATACTGGGGTTGGCGTTTTCAGAATATTATGTTATGTTTTATTAAAATATATAATGTTTTCTATATCATATTACATTCAATTGCATTGAATTCCTTCATATATTAATACTATATACTATATAACATGTGTACTATATTGACAATATACTGCAAAGGGGACGGAGCATCAGAGCAACATTGAAGTTACAGCTGGACAATTAAGTGGAGTTACTCAACGTTACGCGAACTTTGTTTTTACAGGATTGTTACATGGCATTAGTGGAATATGCCCTGTACATCGTATATTTACGGTTTTAGCCATTTTCAGGACACTATGTCGGGAGATTACAAATACTACATTATATTACATTATATTATATTATGTTTAATTTTATTATATTACATTTGATACTATATATTATATTACATATTATACTATATAACATTGATAATATACTGGGACATGGGAGGGAGCATCAGGGCATCATTGAAGTTGCAACTGAACAATGAAGTGGAGTGCCAATCGGAGTCAGGAGGAAAAATGTTAGTCGCTTGCGAGTAATACTTTTCTCTCCAACAGTTGTAATCGATTTGATGCGCCCTTCTTCTAACAAACCATCTCGTGGAAAGCTCGACAAGTACTGCAAATTCCAATACTCAATCTGTTGGATCATACTGTTGGAAGGAGATTCTCTACTTCCCGCGGGTTTCGCGTAAGTGTCTCTGCTTACGCGTCCGCCACCCCCCTTTTGGCCCTTCATACAGCAGTATGTTGAAATCAGGTTGGTAATGAAATTTGACCTCACTGTTAAGTGGAACCGCAAGCAGAGCAAGACTCAAGCAAGGATGGTGGCTACCTACATACATACATACATGAAGAATATTACACTAATATAAATCACCCTTTGGAAATACAATTAGAAAGAACAGCCAATTTTAAAAGAAGGAAGAATAACTATAAAAATGGGTCAAGTTTGATCATAAAACATAGTATGACATATATAAGAGCAGTTTATTTTGAACGGTTGAGCTACTTTTCTCCGAATGATGGTTCCCCGAATTTCGTTTCCATGAACGCCAGTTCCCATAATGCCAGTGCCCCGATTACCTTATTTCCCCCGAATAGGCTAGTTCCCCAAAAAAGTATTTAGCTCTTATAATTGTTATAACTTGATGACTATTCTTTACTTGATTTGCGGTTCTTTCCAGTTTCACCATCATCGGCATTTTTGGCAAAATGTACTCACATATTTAGTCGAGGATAACCTTATAATCTACATTATCTTCTTCTTTAAATTGCTTATCATTCTTTCTAGTTCAGTACCTAGTTTGAACTGCATCACTTTTCAGGGAAACGAGTCATTCGGGGAAATGTCTTTTGGGGGAAATGGGTCATTTGGTAAGCTGACATTCGGGGAAATGATATTCAGGGAAATGACAGTAGCAAAATCGTGTCAAGCAGATGTAAAATTGTTAAACAGTATTTTCCCCTCAAGATTTTGGTTGGTGAACCACGTACACATTTTTTTTGGAATTTCAAACCCCCATCTTTCGTCATTTACCCGTACAAACGTTTTGAAATTTGTATAGGCTGTGGTCTTTGGCCAAAACATGCACCCCCATAGATGACCAAGTGGTTAACGGACGGCCCCAGATGGTTTGCCTGAGAGAAGGGAAGCAAACACTCGCCTTTTAAAATTTTGACTCCATCCCGATTTTATTTGCTTGAGATCCATAATAATAATTTTGACCAATTAGTATTTTGGGTAAATTGACGCCTGTGTCCGGAATTCGAAGATTTTGGGAATTCGAATCAATTCAGCAGGTACATTTTTTAACGACAATAAAACTGAATAACCAAATTTATTTGTTCCACTCTTTTATAACGTATAAAAACGATTCTGGGGAATGTCCTATTCTGGGGAATGTCCCATTCTGGGGAATGGATTTCTGGGGAATGTCCCATTCTGGGGAATGGGATTCTGGGGAACGTCATTCTGGGGAATGTCGTTCTGGGGTTTGGCTTTCTGGGAAATGTCCTACAACCACAGAAATCAATAAAATTATCAATTAATTAAAATCAAATTTATAAAATTAATGAATTTCAATTTTAGTTAATGAATCATTCAAATTCAAGTTTTGAATCAACTAAAACTTATTATGAAATTAATCATTTCAGACTGATGTTACTTTGTGCAAATAAACATTATTTTCGACCATCATTGACATACATTTTCTCACTGTGCGCTAAAAATAGCCGATTGAACTCAGCTTGGATCAGCACTTAGCACAGTAGCTGAATAATATGCATGTTCAGTTGTTGATTAGCGTACCATGTGTTGATTAGACGTTGTCGAATAGAAGCTAAAACATGATCAATATTCAGCTATGAGAGGTTTATATTTTGCACTGGACGATTTATTCATCAGTTCTAAGATGGCGCAGATGGCAAGGCATACTGCTGACGATTGGAAGCTTTCGAGTTCAAATCCAGTATTCAAGCGATTTTCTAAATGTGATTGTTATATCATTGTAATTGTATACACTACATTTAAAGTGCCAAGAATTTTTTTTTTATTTGTTTTTAATTAATTATGGACCAGCCGTATGTAAGCTGAACTAAATGCTTGTAAGACGTTTTTAAAGCTGAAAAATAAACGACATGCTTTAAAGTTTCTCCAAATTAGTGTGAACAATGCAAAAATTGGGCATGAACATTATTAAATTGTTATTAAACATGATGCTGAATAAAACTGCCATAATGGTGTTTGTTAAATGAGTGTATGTTAGTTGGGGTAACGTCGAGCAACGAAGTAACATTGGTCGTAATGTCCCTCCAAGTTAAAAGCTCAGCTTTCCAAAGCATTTCTGTTACATTAAAAAAGACACGAACACCGCCCTCAACCATTTAGCTGCACAGACTGTAACTTAACACTAGACAACGGACAAACATGCTCCAGTGACTCAGCCAAGAAACATTTTTGACGAAAAATGTCAATGGCTGAGGTGGGAATCGAACCGAAACTATTGCATGGTCACAAAGCCCATTACTTATCCATGAGTTATATTGTAATGCTAGCTTCTAAGCACCGTATGTATGCATAAATTTAAAAAATTGCAGCTTTAGCAGCATGGTTACTTGGGTAATCATTCCAATACATAATTTTTCATTCAATAGTCTCAACTTAAATAACGAACATTGTAAAAAGTTCAATCATTTATTTAGTTAACATCTAAACAGATAACACTAAATCAACAATTTTACGCCACAATACTCGGTTCGTGGCCGCATCTCTCCATCCTCGGTTCTGCCTCACGTTCGTCAAATCGATACGCATTTGATCCGCCCACCTAGCTCGCTGTGCTCCACGCCTTCTTGTATCAATCAGATCCGAAGTGAACACCATCTTTGCAGGGCTGCAGTCCGGCATTCTTGCAACATTCCCTGCCCATCGTATCGTTCCAGCTCTGACCACCTTCTGGATACTGGGTTCGCCGTAGAGTTTGGCGATCTCGTGGTTCATCTTTCGCCGCCACACACCATTTTCCTGCACACCGCCAAAGATCATCCTAAGCACCAGACGTTCGAAGACTTCAAGTGCTTGCAGGTACCCCACGTTTCATTCCCGTAGAGGACTACTAGTTCAATAAGCGTCTTGTACATATTCGGTGCAGGGGTGAATCTGTTTTCACCGCAGCTTCTTCTGGAGCCCATAGTAGGCCCGAATTCCACTAATGAACTCGTCGACCACCTCGAACGTAACCCCGTCTATCATAACACTGCTACCTAGGCAAGCCCTGTCGCACTTGGCCCCACCAGCTAACATGTACTTTGTCTTGGTCGCATTCACCACCAGTCCAACTTTTGGTGCCCTCGCGTTTCAGGCGGGTTTACAAGTCTGCCACCTTTTCAAATGTTCGGCCGACAATGTGCATATAATCCGCGAAGCAAACAAATTGACTGGATCTCGTAAAAATTGTACCCCGGCTGTTGAGCCCGGCTCTCCGTATAACACCTTCTGGCGCAATATTGAACAACAGGCACGAAAATCCATCACCTTGTCGTAGTCCCCGGTGAGATCTAAACGAATTGGAATGTTCGCCTGAAACCTTCACACAATTTTCACCCTCCTAAGCTGTTCTCGTCCACGATTTTTAATAGCTCTATGCGATCGATACTATCGTATGCCGCCTTGAAATCGATGAAAAGGTGATGCGTTGGGACCTGGTATTCACGACATTTTTGGAAGATTTGCCGTACAGTAAAGATCTGGTCCGTTGTCGATCGGCCGCCAACGAAGCCGGCTTTATAACTTCCCACGAACTCGTTTACTACAGGTGACAGACGACGAAAGATGATCTGGGATAATACATTGTAGACCGCATTTAGAATGGTGATCGCTCAAAAGTTCTCACAATCTAACTTGTCGCCTTTCTTGTTCCTCCTTCCTTCCTCCTCCTGCTGTTCTGTTTCCCAGATTGTGCCTATCAGCCGGTGCAGGCAAATGGTCAGCCTCCCCGGGCCCATCTTTATGAGTTCAGCTCCGACACCATCCTTTCCAGCAGCTTGTTATCCCGTCCTTCATTGCCTGTGCTTTCAGCGCCACTCAGGTGTTCGTCGAAGTGCTGCTTCCATCTTTCGATCACCTCACGCTCGTCCGTCAAGATGCTCCCATCTTTATCCCTGCACATCTCGGCACCCGGCACGAAGCCGTTGCAGAAAGTATTGAGCTTCTGATAGAACTTACGTGTTTCTTGAGACCGGAACAGCTGGTCCATCTCCTCGCACTCCGTCTCCTCCAGGCAGCGTTTTTTCTCCCGAAAGAGGCGGGTCTGCTGTTGCCGTTTCCATCTATAACGTTCCATATTCTGCCGTGTCCCTTGCTGCAGCATAACCGCCCGCGCTGCATTCTCCTCCTCCAGAATCTGCCTACATTCCTTGTCGAACCAATCGTTCCGTCGACTCCGTCCCACGTACCCGACGTTGCTCTCAGCTGCATTGTTGATGGCTGCCTTCACTATTCTCCAGCAGTCTCAAGAGGGACTTCATCCAGCTCTCCCTCTTCCGGTAATGCAGCCTCGAGGTGCTGCGCGTATGCCACTTCGACATCCGATTGCTTGAGCCGCTCTAGGTCATACCGGGGCGGCCGTCGGTACCGTACGTTGTTTACAACGAGAGTTTTGGGCGCAGTTTAACCATCACCAGATAGTGGTCAGAGTCGATGTTAGCGCCACGAAAGGTCTTGACGTCGATAATGTCGGAGAACTGCCATCCATCAATCAAACGTTGTCGATTTGCGATTCTGTCAGCTGTGGCGATCTCCAGGTGTATCGGTATGTAAGGCTTTGCTGGAAGTAGGTGCTACGAATGGCCATATTCTTGGAGGCGGCGAAATCAATAAGTCATAGGCCGTATTCGTTCGCCAGCCGGTTGTCACTATACGTTCCAATAGTCGGTCTGAACTCCTCCTCATTGCCAACCTAAGCATTTAGATGTTCTATGATGATTTTGACGTCATGGCTTGGGCAGCTGTCGTACTCGCGTTCAAGCTGTGCGTAAAAAGCGTCTTTATCATCATCAGTGGTTCCGGAGCGAGGGCTGTGCACGTTTATTATGCTGAAAATGAAGAACCGGCCTTTGAGCCTCAACTAGCACATTTGCTCATTGATCGGTCACCACCCGATCACGCGCCTCTGCATACCACCCATCACTATAAAATATGTACCCAGCTCGTGTATGTTGCCGCAGCTCTGATATATGGCATGATGACCTCTAAGCGTTCGCAACATTGATCCCTTCCAACACACTTCCTGCAACGCTACGATGCCGAATCCGCGGTTTTTCAGCACGTCGGCTAGTATGCGTGTGCTCCCGATGAAGTTGAGAGATTTACAGTTCCACGTACTGAGCTTCCAATCGCTAGTCCCTTTACGTGGCAGTGGTCTTCGCCGATTGTCCCGGTTCGTATTCTCTCGTTGATTATTCGTTGCTTGGTTTTTTATACGGCTGGCTTGCAGGGCCTGACACCAACCCCCTTGATTTCCGGAGGACCATTCCCCCTAAATGTTCGGAAGGCCATAGTGCACAGTTTGAATACAACTCGATTCTGCAGTGCCAGTTTGTCTGCAATATTTTTTAATGAAGTATCATCCTAACTCAAGTCTTACGTTCCTGGAGGAATATCCCGGATAACTTTCCGACTAAGGGTACATAACAAAATTATATCAGCATATGTTATTATGTTATAAGTTTTTTTCGAACATAGGTTGTTACAAACTTGATGCAGGATGATGTTAAAATAACTAAAATTATAACAAAAAGTGTATGAATGGTAACATAAACATAACAAAATGTGTTTTAATTCTATCAAAAACATATCAAACCAAGTTATAATGTTTGATTCAAAGTATCAAAATTATAATACTGTTCGATATACGTAATATTGTATATTATTGAAATGCATAACTATCTATTTATTTTGTTATAAAGTTGTTAAAAATGAACAAAAAAATATCTAAAAGGGAAATAAAACACATTATGTTATATTTCTGTTTTATTATGTTCTATAGATAACGGAGCCTAACAAAATTATATCATAATATGATATGCATATCATAGTGTCGACATTGTCATTTTCTGAAAAAAAAAAAGGTGTATAATGTCGTATGCCACCTTTGATGCAGGTCCTTACTACGCCAATGGAGAAGGCTGTAAGGCGCATGCCAACAATTTACATGAAAATCCCAAGCTTATATTCAATATTCAAAACATCGCCAGTCCCTCGGCGTACTTATAATTTGCACGTATATTCACCACATGGAAATGCCATACCTCGGAGTGTGCTCTATATTTTCTGATTCAATTTGCATACATTTGATGCCGTCTCATATGAGCCGTTTCCGTTTGTGCGTTGCGACGATGCGATTCCCGGTTTGTGTTGTACCTGCTGAATGTATTGCTATTTTGTGATTCTGCACTCCTCCTCACTGAATCCTGGTGCGTGTGTCAGAATTTTGCAATTTGCTAAAACTCGCTTTTGACGGTGGCAATGTTCGAAATTGACTTCTGCTCCACTAGTAGTGGCATCACAGACGAATGGCAACGGTGGTTGCAATTGCTAATCGCTATTAGTCAACAGTTTTGATAAATTGGTTCAATCACATTACAGTGCAGTACATTGCTGGATGCTGGTTTTGAGTAATGTTTAAATAGCTGTTAACTGGAGCGTTTATTTGATTGGTTCGACTGAATTTGTTTGTGTGTTGACTGTATGGAAAGAATAGCTTTTTGAAGTATGGTAAGCTCGAGTTTTGTTTTTGGAGATATGTACTGCCTTTCTATTCAGTCTACTGTGTGTCAAATAGGTCAAGCCCTTCTGAAATAGTTAACTATCCTGTGTGTCCTGAAAAAAGTTTTATGAAAAGTTAAGAAAGAAGCTGAAAGGGCTTTTTTGATTGTCTGATTGATCGATGACTGTAAGGATGTGTCCAGCGCAATTATTAGCCTCATAATAAGCCTTCTTGAAAAACTGGTGAGCTGACTTGAACGACTTTAATCCAGTTGAACCACATCTATTTCAACATCTTCTACTTTGTTTTCTGAGTCTAGTCATTTCGCAGTTCCACCATGAATCTGGCGGAGGTTCATCAGGGGGCTCTGGTGAATCTCTACAAAAACCACAGATCTGCAAGTAGCCCTGAACAAGCGACCTGGTACCGCTTTCAAAGTACCTTAGCTTTCTGGAGTGCCAATGGACACATCAGGATGGATCCCAGTAAAATCCAGATAATAGTTTACTGGTCACAGCGTAGAACAACGGACAGGACACGGATTACGGATTGGATACGTCGACTAACAGTCGTGAGCTGGCAGCGTACTCTACTGTTCCCTGAGTAAGGATGGGTGACACCAACTTGAAACGGCGAATAGGACTATGAGGAGACCTTGGCAGGCCTTCGTGTACGTTCGAAACTCGTCACCAACCTTGGTGAGTAGTAGGCTCAGATGTAACATTCCTGACTTACGCTGATCCGGCTCTGAACACAACCCCCATGATGGATTGTGTCAACCGTAGCATAACCTCCTTGCTTGCATAGACAACTATGGAATCACGAGAAGCGACTATATACAACTAGTAGAGATAGCAGCCCGAAGGGGGGATCCAATCGAATGGAGCAAATAATCGATTTGGGTGGAGAATCTAGTGGAGGAAACGAAGACGCGATAGTATTCGCAAGAAGCGGATAGATGCAGAGATCGCCAGTGATACCACACACGGTAGCAGCCAGCACTAGCAGATGCAGCACACCGAGTGAGCCACCGGGAAAACAGCGGGATGCAGGCTTCTTGAGTCAAGTGTTCACACCAAAGTCGGGGAGTAGCACCGCTCATGACGATCGGCAGCATGAGAAGTCGGAGCTGTCGGAAATAAAAAAGAAAGTCAATGAACTCTATGAGTTCGTCAAGACGAAAAACAACGTCCACCTCAGAATCGAGCAGCTGGTCACGAGCATAAAGTCTGCCGTTACAGCCGCAGAACGCGAACAGAAGGAATTGCGGAGTAGAGCGAAAAAGCCGAAAAAGCTTTAATTTTGGTGAATGCAACAGCCGTTGCACAGGAGACGCCTAAGAGCAATCCGACCACCCGTTCGGAAAAAAAAGAACGAGGGATACACCAGGAGAACAGGAAGATCCCAAAAAGCAGCGAAGCGACAATGAGTGCGTCAGCGATCAGAATAACGGCAGTGAATGGCGCACCGTGAAAAGCCAGAAAGAGAAGAACGCTGCACGTAAGGAGAAAAATAGAAAGAGAACGGAACCGAAGAATAAAGAAAAGCGACGGTCACCTCGTGCGAGGTTCAATGGCGAAGCTCTTGTCATTGAGGCAAGTAACAAGACAACCTACGCGGCGATTCTCAGGAGAGTAAGGGAGAATCCAGAGCTGAGGAGCTGGGTGAAAGCGTGGTGAGAACCAGGCGCACCCAGAAAGGTGATATGCTTTTTGAGTTCAAAAAAGATCCGTCGATAAAGAGTTAGACCTGCCAGGAGCTCGTTGCGAAGTCGCTGGGCAACGAGGCAAGTGTGAGAACCTTATCTTAGGAGGCAGTGATCGAATCTAGAGAACTGGACGAGATCACAACACAAGACGACGTGAGGGGTGCACTATTGTATCAATGCAACCTGGAAGAAGCACCGCAGTCCATCCGGTTGAAAAGAGCGTACGGGAGTATGCAAATAGTGACGATCCGATTGCCAGTCGCAGCAGCCAGAAAACTCGTCGAGGCAAGTTTAGATAAGATAAGGTCAAGATGGGATGGTCGGTTTGCCCGCTGAAACTGAACCCTCGGGAGACAAATCCAAAACAAAACTGCTTCAAGGAGTTGTGCCGGGAAGCTGACGCAAATCCCTGGGGCACCGCCTATCGAATAGTGATGGCGAAGATCAAGGGCCCAGTTACCCCAGCTGAAATGTGTCCCGACAGACTGAAGGCGATAGTGAACTGTCTCATTCCTACGCATGCTCCAACCGCGTGGCCGCCCACACCGTACGCTGACGTAGATGAAGAAAATGCCGGTATACCAGTGTCTAACGCCGAGCTGATAACGGTTGCGAAAGGCTTGAAGCAGCACAAAGCTCCCGGACCATATGGTATCGCTAATGTAACGCCAAGGGCAGCCATCTTGGCGTTCACAGATATATTCAGGACAGCGTTGAAGAAGTGTCTAGCGGAAGGCTGCTTTCCAGTCAGATGGAAGGTGCAGAAGTTGGTGTTGCTGTCAAAACCGGGAATAACGGCGAATTTGTCGTTGCTGTAAAGGAGATGACGTGAAGACCAGAGAGCTCCGGGTCGTGATCGGAGAGGGCTAGATCCTCCGTCGGGGACTACACCGAATAGAGCGGGCGTAGCGTAGTATCGGTTAATAGTCGTCGGGGCCCTGCAAACCGGAAGCCATCCTCCAACCGGAATTGCAGAACCGACCCTAACACTTGGCCGACCAACGTCGAGCCGGAGTAGGCTGAGTCCACCGCCGGGGTCTAGCTGAGTAATTCGCGAAACAGCACCGGCAAATGGTCATCGGGGCGCCTGTTAATCGGTAGTTTTCCTCCACCGGAATCGTAGGACCGACCTCGGCATCTGCCCGGATAGCATCGGTTCGGAAGATCTTCCGCCGCCGGGGAAATCTTCGTCGGAGTAGGATAGATCCACCGCCGGGGACTACTTTGAGTAGTACGGTAGCATATAACCGGCTTGAGTCGTCGGAGCGCTATCCTCCAACCGGAATTGCTGGACCGACTTCGGCACTCCACCGGTCAGTATCGAAGCATGAAGAAGCGTGTAGCTGGAGTAGGCTAGCTCCCCCGCGGGGACTAGGCCGAGTAGCAACGATCTTCACAAACCAGTTTTGGGTCGTCGGTGAACCGGAAGTCATCCTCCAACCGGAATCGCTGGACCGACCTTGGTATCCAAGAGAGCTCGAACAGCAGCAGCAGAGAACGAGTCATCGTAGAGCAACGAAGTGCACATGAGCGTCCAGTAGAAGTTCAACAGGGCTCTGACGGGAGGCCAGCCCAAGGGAAGTATGCGTGGTCGCACAGAAAGCTGTCCAAAGCCCCGGCGAGATCTTCAACCGCCGGGCAAAACGAGTAGTCGCAGAGACACCGTAGAAATGTCGTAGTGAGCAGCGTTTTTGACGACATTAAGCTCCAACAGCGAACTAGCAGAACAGCCAGAGGCTGAGATTGACAAAGTGCATGAGCACAGCCCTCCCCGATGAATTTGCCTGATGTAGTTCCGGGGGGTATCGAGGTACAGAAGCAGTAGGGAAAATTTTTTAGTTGTTAAGCACGCCTAACGTGAGTCCCACACCGTGCCAACACACAACAGGCCAGGCGTTTGAAGCTGTTTTGTACCCTACTATAAATAAATTAAAAAAAAAAATCACTCACAGCTCTGACATGAAGTATCATACTAACATTTTTCACTTTTGTACCGTAAAACGGAGAAACTTTGATAGTGTTTTGGATGACAATCATATGCAGTCGACTCTCCACATCTCGATGTTCTACATCTCGATATCTCTCCCTAAGTCGATGATTGCTTCGGTCCCTTCATTCTGCATACAATTTCTCTCTCCATATCTCGATATCCTCTTTATCTCGATACATGTCTCCATATCTCGATGCGTTCCTGTTATTTTTTTTGTTCCCAATTTTATCTATATGTCGATATGAACATTGTCTAAGGTTACTAAACCAGCGATTCAGAACAATTTGGAAGTTTGAAATGACGTTTGTATGTTTATTATTTTCCTAGTAACGGAGTGATTTTCAATCTAGTGTACATTAAATTAATGTTTTTTGCCTCGATCTCTCCCTATCTTGATGGCCCCTTCGATACCGAGATGTGGAGAGGCGACTGTATATAAATTCCCAGAGTTATCTGTCTGTCAGTAACGCTTTGAAATGTTTCATCGAGAAGTTTCATTGAGAGCTACAACAGAAACTTGAGAGCACTACAACAGTTATGTTAAATGTGAAAACATTACATACAACATCTTCTTCTTTCTGACGTTACGTCCCCACTGGGACAAAGCCTGCTTCTCAGCTTAGTGTTCTTATGAGTACTTCCACAGTTATTAACTGAGAGCTTACTATGCCAATGACCATTTTTGCATGCGTATATCGTGTGGCAGGTACGAAGATACTCTATGCCCTGGGAAGTCGAGAAAATTTCCAACCCAAAAAGATCCTCGACCGGTGGGATTCGAACCCACGACCCTCAGCTTGGTCTTGCTGAAAAGCTGCGCGTTTACCGCTACGGCTATCTGGGCTCCATACAACATGGCCGCTCTGAAAATTTGTTTGAAGATCAAGAGCTTTTTCTTCAGATAAAGTTTCGGTTTCTTTTTAATAAGTTGATACAGATATTTTACATATTTGTTGCTTAAGGTGCAAGTAAAAATGTTGCCAATGTCAAAAGCAATTTTCTTTTTTTAAACAGACAAATTAAAGTAAATAACAACACACAGCTCTTTCATTTGGAAGATAAAACAGCTGTATGTTTTTATTTTTTCGATTTTTTGGTTTGAAAGGAGAAAACTGCTTTTTCAGTTTAGATATATGCTCCATTTTTACTTGGGCTTTAACTTGACTTCATCTGACCAATTTATTGGAACCCCTCTCATCATGACAACATCTCTACTTGAAGGCGTCAAATAAACAGCTTTTGGTTTATGTGGGAATATTATAAATTGAATTTTGGAAGCATTAGGAGAAATCTTCCATTTTTTGCAAGTATAAAGAAATAATATCCAAACTCTATTACAATCGACTACAGATGACACGCAGATTTCGTCCTCTGGCGGAGAGGCCTATTTAATCCGCAAACAAAGACTTTTGACATCCCTGAGGTAACTCAGGTGAGTCAGATGTAAAAATATTGTATTACATTGGCCCTAAAATGCTGCCTTGCGGAAAACCAGCTCTTACAAGAAGTCTTTCAGACCTGGAGCGCTGATAATTAACTGGAAGTGTATGATTTGACAGACAACTTTGGATTTTTTGTCAATTTCTCAAACAGGTTCTATCGATTACTAGAACCAGACTTTCAACTGTCATTGGTATATTTTGTACGTCTGACAGATGTAATTGTATACCATATTTGCGACGGGACCGATGTGCAGCTGAAGTAACGTGATATCACATTTAATATTTTGTTGTGTAAGTAAACTTTCAAGAAAAACGATATCTTCGTTGTGAACTTGAGGTGAACCCTGTCTTGTTTTACATTTAAGATCAATCATCATTCCCTCCACATATTCACTGCAAATTTCAATTATGAAGATTCAACGGTCCTCAGATGGATGATGCCATCACCCTGGACGGCGATGAATATTTCAAAATCGTCCTTCCCTTCACTTAACAACACAGTCTTCCAACCTAATCCAAAGCTTATCGTTTTATAAGCAATTAAAATCTCGTTCAGAAAACCTTTCCAGAGCTGTTGAATTGTATTTTTCTGCTTTTTTTCGGGTTCTCTCAATACCCTCCATAACAAGATTGCTTCATCCTTAATGGAAGGCACCATCCTTTTAGTTTGCCTTAGATTTTCACTTTCTAGCAACGTCCACCAGCTCACCTATTCAGCCCATCCATCGCATCGAAACATCTTATCAGTCCAAGCTGACAAAACCGAACAGAAATAGAGAACAAAAAAATGGAATACCTACATTCCCAGCCTCACCTGATTTCCTTTGAACCAAACTCAGGTTTCCATCGGTTCCCATAAAAACGTACCGAACCGCATTAAAATTTAAAGCACTCGGAATGTCCTTTTTCTATACGGGTGGGGAAGAGGTGCGTACGAATACAACCATAGCGATGGGTAGAAGTATGCGATATGCATTATTTTCATGGCAATACGACAGGAAAAGATACACGGACTTCATGATGTGTAACTTTTTCGTGAATGTCATTTTTTCGAATGACCCGTTTCCTCGAAAAGTGATGCATTTCAACAATGAGAAAGAAAAGTCTTCAGTAGGGTGAACTAGAAAGAACAATAAGGTCATTTTAAAAAAATGATGGTCCACATCAACAAAAAATCATATTTTGCCAATTAACATTTCGGATTCGGACAAGGACTTTCGACTACTAATCAACTTTTACGTGTAACAAATTTGATTCATTCCTACAAATCTGAAGGCTATTCTATTGATCTTGCTCTTCTAGGCATATAAAAAGCATTCTACAGTGTTTGGCATGGAGCATTGATTGCAAAAAAGTTTGGATTTTTTTTCTTCATACTTGCAAAAGTGGAAGAATTCTCCTAATGCTTCCAAAACTCAGCTAATATTATTCGCACACAAACAAAAACCTATCAATTTGAAATCTCCAAGTAGACATGTGTCACGATGAGAAGGGTTCCAATAAATTGCTCAGATGAAGTTAAATATCTAGGGCTTGTGTTAGATAAAACTTTAACTTTCAAAAATCATATTAATGGTGTTCAAGCCAACTGTAACAAATATGGAAAATGTCTGTATCCACTTGTTAACAGAAAATCGAAACTTTGTCTGAAGAACAAGTTTTTGATCATCAAACAAATTTTCAGGCCAGCCATGTTGTATGCTGTACCAATATGGACTAGCTGTTGTAATACCAGGAAGAAAGCTCAACAGAGGATTTGAAATTAAAATTTGAAAATAATTCTGAAGCTCACTTCCTGGTATAGTACTAATGAGTTTTACAGAATATCCAATTTTAAAACATTGGATGATACAAATGTCAAATAAAATTATTTATAATTTTAGACAAAAATCGTTGAAATCTTCTATCGATACGATTAATGCGTTATATGTTTAGTATAAGTAAATTAAAAGCTTTTTTTTTCTCTTATAAGCAGATGAAACCAACTCAGCTGTAGAAATTCTGAACTGCTACGGCAATTCAAATTTTATATATTGTTTACAAAATGTTAATGAGAAAAATAGAAAAAAAGAAAAAAAAAATTTCGTACCATTGGAATTCGTAGAACACCGTGGTATTTCTTTTCTAATGGTATTCAACGGAATCATTCAAAATACCACATGCCCCTAGCGATGGTCGTCGTGTACCCTTTGGGAAACATCATGAAATCACCGAAAAAAGATGAAGAAAATCGTGACAACGAGCTGAATTTTAGTGAGAGTCAGACGAGCCAGCGTAAGGATTTAGCATCCACTTCGAACGTCGAGGAGGGTCGTCAGACCGTACGGGAATGTCGGATTCACCTGAAAAGGGTACCCATTTTGCCCACTTCACCCTTGCCGTGGTCGTCACTGACATAAAACAGGTAAACCTTGCTTGGGTGGTAGATAAGAGCCATTTACATGAAGGACCGGAGGAAATGGTAAGGTTACTCCAGTATGTATGCTGGGGATGAAAAAAAAGAATGAAAACATGAAAACGACGGGACGGATAAGAGGATTCAATAAATGTATATTCAATTTAAGGTAGGCTTCAGCTTTGGTTGATATGCTGAGAAGGATTCTTCGTCCGTTAAATGCCGGTGGGGTCAGGTCGAAGAATTTTGATATTTCTGCCAACAGCGGTCAAAAGGCTATAAGAAGTTGTGGTAATATCAAAGGTATTGTCAATTAGGGGGTTTATGGTAAGTTAGCGTTTCGATTTTGTTCGCATTACACATTTTATGCAGATAAAAAATAGTGGAAGCATATTCGATTTGATAAACCTTACCCAAGTAACAATTCAACAGCAATTTGACTTTCGTGTGAATTTATTAATGATTTATGTTAGCTGCGTAAATGCTATAATAGTTAGAGGCGACATTTAACGTTGCCAAAAGATGATATTTTGTAATTTGGCTTTTGACTGTTAAAACCTTTTAGAGCCAAAATATAAAGTCAAACTTTTGTGGCTACAAAACCAGCTTTTTATTGCAGCATACAATACCATATTTAAACTGCTCACCGTGGCTGAATGGCTATAAATTACTACGGCTACGATATAATACTCATAATACCTTGTTGTTATAAAAGCTGCTTTTCAACTACATGAACACTAGGGTGCCAATGAAAATCGATTTTTCGAATTTCAAAAAAAGGTAGGGCTCAAAAGTTTTGTCTCCTCGAAAAAAGTCCCCATGCAAAATTTGAGCTCAATCGGACTTCATTAAGTGGACCCCCAAAGCGGTCAAAGTTTGGCTTTTTTGACCCATGAAAAATCTCCAAAGGGGGGGGTACATGAAATTTCCGAAATCGAAATTTTTTTTTTGATGCCAGATGTCTTAGAAATGCATGAAACGTCGAGATCTGGTGTTATTTGTAAAATTTTTTTTTTTGAAAAAATCGACCTTTTGGGACTTAGTAAATTTTTGAGTTGGGGGAGTGAATTGAATTTGAAATGAACGATTTGAATTCAATTGCTGAGAAATTCAAGGCAATAGTATTGAAACATATCCTATATGATTGTTGGCCACTGAAAGCATATGATATGTGATATTTCATTAGGGTGGTTCATTTACTTTGCATTAGAGTGGTCCTTTTTGTTAAAAAATGAAAAAAAAAATAAAAAATAGAATTTTAATTGAATATTGAAGACAATAGTATTGGAACATCTCTCACATTATCGTCAGCCATTTTCTACATTTAATATGTGGTATTTTATTAGGGTGGTTCACTTATTTTCCATTCGGGTGGGCTTTTCTGTCGAAAAATCATAATTTGAATGGGATATTAAAAACAATAGTATTTTATCACCTCTTTCATCATCGTAGGGCATTTCCTTCATTAGATTCGTGATATTTTTGTTTAGAGAGTA
This sequence comes from Aedes aegypti, assembly GCF_002204515.2. Lineage (NCBI taxonomy): Eukaryota > Metazoa > Arthropoda > Insecta > Diptera > Culicidae > Aedes > Aedes aegypti. The sequence goes on from NC_035107.1 coordinate 141,493,199, forward strand.
ATGATATGCGACATCATCGTAGGATACTGTTAACATATTTCATTAGGGAGTTTCTCCTATTTTCCATTAGGGTGTATCATTTTTCGTATAGTTTGAAACCATGATTTCTCGAAAAAGTCTCGTCCACTTTCCTTAATTATGGTATCATTGTAAAAATTTCAACCTTAATATCTACAGACCGAAAGATTATGGTGTGGACTACTACATAATATTTGCGTAATGTTCGACGAAAAATGTAAAGGTAACTTAGTTAACAACAAAAGAGTTTTCTAGAAAGCCTCTCATTGTTAGAAAGGTCTTTTGAAAAGTTTTGCGTGATTTTCATTCGGAATGCAACACTTCACTAAGCTGAACCAGTTTGGAGTCCTCGTCTCATACAAAATCCGCTTGCTACTTCGTGATTTCAGATGCACTCATCTCAGAGATCAAGCATTGAGCCTCGTGACCTTTCCAATTTAGTTTTGCGAATTCCAAAGGAAATTCTACAGAAAATTCTGAAGGAAATTCTAGAGGAAATACTGAAGGAAATTCCAAAGGAAATTCCAACGGAAATTCCAGAGGGAATTACGAAGGAAATTCCAGTGGAAATTCCGAAGGAAATTCCAGTGGAAATTCCGAAAGAAATTCCAGAGAAAGTTCCGAAGGAAATTCCAGACGAAATTTCTCAGGAAATTCCAGAGGAAATTTCGCAGGAAATTCTAGAGGAAATTCCGAAGGAAATTCCAGAGGAAATTCTGAAAGAAATTCTAGAGAAAATTCTGAAGGAAATTCCAGAGAAAATCCCGAAAGAAATTCCAGAGATAATTTCGAAGAATATTCTAGGGGAAATACGGAAGGAAATTCCAAAGTAATTTCCGAATGAAATTCCAGAGGAAATTGCGAAGGAAATTCCAAAGGAAATTCCGAAGGAAATTCCAGAGGATATTCCGAAGGAAATTGCAGAGAAAATTCCGAAGGAAATTCCAGAGAAAATTCCGAAGGAAATACCGAAGAAAATTCCAGAGGAAACGAAAATTATAGAGGTACTTCCGAAGAAAATTCCGAAATAATTTCAAAGCTTCAAAAGAAATTCCAAATCAAATTCCGAATCAAATTTAGCATGAAACTCCAAAAGGAATTCCGAAGAAAACTCTAGAAGAAATTCCGAAGCAAATTGCAAAGTAAATTTCGGCGAAAATAACGTAGAAAATTCCTAATCAAATCCCGAAGGTAGCTCCAAACGAAATTCCAAAGCAAATCCCGAAAGAAATTCCAAAGCAAATTCAAAAGGAAATTCCAGAAAAATAAATCCGATTGGATTTTTGAAGGATGTTCCGAAGCAAATTCCAAAGAAAACTCGGACGAAAATTGCGCAGAAAATTCCAAATGAAATTCCGAAGCCAGCTTTTAAAAGAAATTGCAAAGGAAATTCCATAAGAATTTTCAAAGGAACTTCCGAAGCGAATTCCAAAGGAAATTCCGAAGGCAATTCCAGAAGAAATTCCAAAGGAAACGCCGAAGAAAATTTTGAAGAACTGAAGAAGGAAATTCCGAAAGTAATTCCAAAGAAATCCAAAATAACTTCCTGAAGCAACTTACTGAAAGAAATTCATGATGAAATTACAAAGGAAATTCTGAAGTAAATGAGATATGAAGTTTCGAAGAATACAAAGAAATTTTAAAGGATACTCCTAAGAAAATTCCGAAAAAACAATACGAAGGAAATTCCAAAGTAAATTCCACGAAAATTCAACGGAAAACAGTCCAAAGGAAAAAATTCCAATCAATACTTCTAAATAAAATTTCGAAATCTCCATAGGAAATTCCAAAGGTTATTCCAAAGGAAATTCCGAGGAAACTCTATAACAAATTTGGAGGTAAACTTCAAACGAAATTCCGAAAGAAATTTCAAAGAGAATTTTGAAGGAAGTAATAAAGGAATTCCTAAGAAAATTCTGAAGAAAATTTGATAAGTAGCCCCAAAGAAAACTGCAAAGGAATTTTAAAGGATACTCCTAAGGGAATTTCGACGGAAATTCCAAAGTTAATTCCGAAGAAAACTAAAAAAAATCCAACGGAATTTCCGAAGCAAATTTCAGAAGAAATTCTGACGAAAATTGCGTAGAAAATTCCAAAGGAAATTCCGAAAAAAACCCAAGGGAATTCCGAAGAAAAATCCGTGGAAAATTCCAAAGGAATTTCCGAAAACTCCATAGGAAATTCCATAAAAAAATTCAAAGCAAATTCCGAATGAAATTCAAAAAGGAATTTCTAAGGAAATTTCGAAGAAAAGATCACAGCTCCAAAAGAAATTCCAGAGGAAACTTCGATGGAATCTTTCGAAAATACAAGGGAAATCCCAAAAAAAAAATTAAAAAAAATGAATAAAATTGCAAAAGAAATTCTGAAGCACATTCCAAAGGACATTCCGACGACAATTCTGAAAAATATCCAAAGCATATTCAAAAAGGAATTTCTAAGGAAATTCCAAAGCAAATCCCGAAGCAAATTGCAATGAAAAAAGGAAGTTCAAAGGAAATTTCGTAGAAAATTTCTAAGGAATTTTCTATGGAATATCCAAAGCAAATTTGTAAGGAAATTCTCAAGAAAACTCTGTGGAAATTCCAAAGAAAATTGTAAAAGAAATTTCTAAGAATATTCCGCAGTAAATTTCAAAGGTCCAAAAGAAATCCCAAATGAAATTCCGAAGAAAGCTCCAAAGAAAATTTCGAAGGAATTTCCAAAGTAAATTCCAATGCTTCGAAAGAAATTCCAAATAATATTTCGAATACAATTCTGAAGGAAGCTCCAAAGATAATAACACAGGAAATTCCGAAACAAACTCTAGAAGAAATTCGGAAGGAAACTCCAAAGCAAATTTCGAAGGAAACTCAAAAAGAAACTTCGAAGTAAATTTCGAAGAAAATTCCAATGAAAAGTTCAGAATGAAATTCCGGAGGACACTTCATAGGAAATTTCGAAGGAAATACCACAGAAAATTCAAAAGGGCACTTCTAAAGATACCGAAGAAAATTCCACAGGATATTCCGAAGCAAATTCAGGATAAATTTCCGATTTTGATAAAAATTCCGTAGAAAAAAAAAGGAAATTTCGTAGAAAAGTCAAATAAAAATGTTTAAAAGGAATTTCGAAGGAAATTCCGATTAAAATTCAAAAGGAAACTCCAAAGAAAATTCCGTTGAAAACTCCAACGAAAAAATCCATATGAAATTCCGACGAAATTTCTTGAAGGAACTTTGTTACATCTTTGAAGAATAAACGAGAACTGATTGTCAAAACTTGAATTACCTACGTTGTCACAACCAAATCGCGTGTACTATAGCAAGCAGAAGGCAACGTACTTTTGTTTCGGGAATGAAGGAGCCCAAGGCTGAGAATCTCTTTTGAAAATATAAACTAAACACTTTTGTTGCCCTTCATCGTCGCCCATCAAGCTATTGTCATAATTTGTATACGTCAAAAATTATTTCATTCCTTTTTTATCTGTATTTTGATTATGGCAGTTAGAGTTGTGCTTCACTGAATTCACTGATGATTGGAACGTTTTATTTTAACTATTCAAAAGAAACCCTTAATGAAAATAGCTTAACGAAGAGTTGCATGCCAATGAAGAATCATGATTCAAAACTATACAAACAAAGTTGATTTGTTAGATCTATTGAGAATATTTTACAAATTAAATGATCACCCTTATGCAAAACTGAAGACAATAGCCCCAATGAAATATCACATATTATACATTAACAGTGGCCTACGATGACATAGGAGATGTTTAATTACTCTTGTATTTACTATTCCATTCAAATACTCAATTTTTTTTAAAGAATCACCGTAATTGAATATAAGTGAGCCTTCCCAATGAAATATCACGAATCTAATGAAGGAAATGGCCTACGATGATGAAAGAGGTGATAAAATACTATTGTTTTTAATATCCCATTCAAATTATGATTTTTCGACAGAAAGGCCCACCGTAATGGAAAATAAGTGAACCACCCTAATAAAATACCACATATTAAATGTAGAAAATGGCTGACGATAATGTGAGAGATGTTCCAATACTATTGTCTTCAATATTCAATTAAAATTCTATTTTTTATTTTTTTTTATTTTTTAACAAAAATGACCACTCTAATGCAAAGTAAATGAACCACCCTAATGAAATATCACATATCATATGCTTTCAGTGGCCAACAATCATATAGGATATGTTTCAATACTATTGCCTTGAATTTCTCAGCAATTGAATTCAAATCGTTCATTTCAAATTCAATTCTCTCCCCCAACTCAAATATTTACTAAGTCCCAAAAGGTCGATTTTTTCAAAAAAAAATTTTCCAAATAACACCAGATCTCGACGTTTCATGCATTTCTAAGACATCTGGCATCAAAAAAAAAATTTCGATTTCGCAAATTTCATGTACCCCCCCCCTTTGGATATTTTTCATGGGTCAAAAAAGCCAAACTTTGACCGCTTTGGGGGTCCACTTAATGAAGTCCGATTGAGCTCAAATTTTGCATGGGGACTTTTTTCGAGGAGACAAAACTTTTGAGCCCTACCTTTTTTTGAAATTCGATGGCAAAATTTTTCCCATACATTCCATTGGCACCCTAATGAACACCACTCGGTTTCTGATAGCTTACCTTATACCGCTCAAGATGCAAATTTATTACTCGCCTCACCAATATTGCGTTATTAGAAAATAATTTTTATCCCTAATGGGAAAATGCACAACTAATATTCGTTTACATTGTTTTTGCGTATATTCTTAAAAACAGCACGCCAAAACTATCAAACTTTGTTAAATGCTGCTTAGTGACCATAAAAAGAGAAAAAAAGCTGAATCTTCTTCAATCAGCATTTATTAAGGCGATTTTACATCCACAAACGCCGGATCACAACAATGTGCCATTATTTGTGTATTTATGATGACAAAATTGCATTTGTCGAAGACAATCTATCAACAATAGTCCCGTCATATTAGTTTCACTCCGGTTGCCATAGTTTCACTATTTTTAAGATTAAGATGCTATGGTATCATGGTTGAACTGACTGAACATAATTCAGAGCACAATTTCTGCCCAAACAAACCATGGAATGTTGAATACCGTCAATGGGGGTGAGATTGGGTCGAAACGGAAAACTATGATTTATGAAATATTTCAGCAAACAACACTTATAATTCATATGTTTAGGGAACATCTTATTACACATAATTAATCACAATATACATTTCTAAAAATAATAGTTTTTGTTAAATACAGTCAGTGACATAAGTTAGTAACCAAATGCTGTTTTTCCATACAAAATGCCCAAGTTTGGGGTGCTGTATCTCAGCTTATGGTAGTCCGAATTGGCTGAAATTTGGATAACGAACTACAAATAACTTGAAATTTTGCCTGTAAGGGAATTATTATATTGCAGTAATTTTACATAGGGTTTCAGAGGGTTGTTCAAAGAGAAAAGTAAGTAACCGAGAGACTTTTTAATTTAATTCGAAAACGGTAAGTCGTGGAAAGTTGGTGTGTTCTGCAAATTTGTGTGACTTCTAAAATTGAACAACTTTGTGAAACAAACCAATAACCCACAACTTACCGTTTTCGAATTCAAAAGTCTCTCGGGTCGCACCGAAATTTAATTATTTGCTAAGGTTTAAAATAATCACTGTTTCTGCTAACTTTTGGGGAAACTGAATAGGCTTTATGACAATGAGAATAAGACTTTGAAGATAATTTGAGGGAAAACATAAGAAAAAGTATGTAAACTTAACGATAAACCTTCCTTAGTTTAACAACTACCGAAAAGCTAAACATTACATATAATTTGCAATTGGATTAGATGGACAAATTGATGTGAAGATTTGCGAAAAAGTAACACGTCTTCTCAGTGAGAATCGAACTCACGACTCCCCGATCTCTAGTTGGGGAGCGTTACCACTACCCCATGAGAGGACTCATGAACGCAGAAGTTAACCTGAATTCGATTTCAGCTCAATAATCACGTGGTCCTTTTTCGCAAAGTGCACCTCTTTCGGAAGAATTAGATGCCCATCCAGACACAACGCTTTCTATATATATCCAATGCCTAGCCAGAGAGCGCATTGTTTTTTAGGTATAGGAATAGCACACTACACTAGCCAGCAACTGCGCTAGCTGAGGTTTCTATTGTGTGGGCTTCCGTTGCTCGATAAATACTTGTTTTTAATTATGGATCGTGGTAGCCTACCAGTTTATATTAAATATGTTTTATTTAAGGTGAAACAGTTTGGAATCATACTTCTAAGATTGCACTGTAACTTCGAAAGCACTAATCTCGCGAAGAAAGCATCCAATAACAGTGTACTTTTTATTTTGGCTTTGTGCACTAGCAGAAAGCTTAAAATAAGAAGATTAGGAACGTTTGCCTACTATTTCTCCAGTTTTGTGCCTTTGAAAACGCGAGTAGGGTCCCAAGTCAGCCATTATGACGGCCATCTCCGAGATGTTTCACCTTAACTATTTCAGTTGATTTCAAATAAGCATTTGAAAGATATCTTCCCTTACTCTGAAAGTTTTTACAAGTTTTTTCCAGATGGCAGTATCGTACCTTCGTAGAGACGAATTCAAATAAACAAGTTTTTTTTTATATTCATAATTCACGTGATCTCAATCAATGATTGATGACACGCAAATAATATATATTGACAAAGTATCATAGTTTACCAAAAACTTCGATGCGCACATATTTTGGTCTTGGGAGAGAGTAGATTAATTCATTTCACTTTAGATTGGAGAACATTTTTATCCAACTGGTGTGTTCCATGACTGTTTGCCAATTTAAGTTGTTATTTATTTTATATTCTGATCAGTCAAAGGATATATGTAAAATATAAATAGTCAATGTTGTACATTAGAACATTAATTAGTTACATTGATTTACAGCATTGTTTCCCAAACTGTGGGTCGCGACCCCCTGAAGGATCGTGAGAAAATATTAAAAATATCTAACTTCGTTTTCCCCCTATGTTGTTAATAAGTTTTACAAACATTCCAACTATTCCACAATAGCTACCGTGAATTCGGGTGAAATTGATCACTGTGTCACACGATTTTATTTCCCTCTAATAGAGCACTGAAATCAATACAACCTATGTAAACGAACGTTGTTTGTCTAAACTATTGTCGAATTGCATGTTGTGAAGCTTTTTGTGATAAGGAATGTTTATTTCTATGAAAATAATAGAAAATTCCATAATCGTGTTCTGAATGGTATTGGCAGACATCAATTAACTTATAGTTTTTTTTTTTAAACAAGGATTTGGACATGGTGTCAACCTGAAAATTTGCAAGGATGCTTGAAATATATCCCCAAAACGAATTTTATTTTCAAATTTCGTACCAATTTGTTCATTTTGTTGTAATAATTGATTTTTTTTTTTATAGATATCAGAAGATTTCTTCGGAAATTGCCTACATTTAGGCGTTTTCTGCGGTATTGTTGAAAATTAATTGTTTATTATTTCCACAAATTTTGCATTGTTAAGAATTTGGCAAGCATATTTAGATTCAGGAGGCCCAAATTAAATAAGTAAAGTTGTTTTCAAAATTAACAGTAATTATTTTGACAGGTGATCAATTTCACCCCGAAATGGAATTCCTTGATTTTTTATTTTAGAGACGATTTTCAGCACTATAATCACAACTGTATGAAAATTTGAGTATATAAACCAATGAGGCTTACCGTCGTACTTGTTTTCCTGCATTAAGTTGTTTGGACTTGGCAACATCATAGAAAACAGACATGGAAAACCGTGAAAAGTGATCAATTTCACCCGAAATTACGGTACCAAGAATATAACTTTAAATTCCGCATTCTTGATCAACATAATCCATTGCTGAAGTATTTTACAGTCTGCAACAGTTTTAACGCAAGATTCTCTGAGGACGAACCCACTAAAAGGATTTGTTAAGTTTTCATCTATACATACATATATGCAAACAGTATAGAACAATTTTTTCGAATGCGTTGAAAAAATTATTTATTATTTGCAGAATGATCAACTTGTTTTAATTATTTTAGTGATCGATGAATCAAAAAATATCCGAAAAGTTTCCAGCAGACTGAATAAATTTTCCAAAAAATCTTAGTTTACATCGATGAACGAAAAATTATCTATGAATTTACTGGGCAACTGGATTATTGTTCAGGAAATTTTCAGATGTCACGGATATTAAAAATAATACTCAAGAATTTCCCAGCAATAATCAAATAGTTGATTCGATTAAGTTGTTAGAAATATTCCCTAAGCAGAGTGTCTACTCGTTTACTGAAATGAAATTCCCTGATATTTCCAGGTTTTTTCCAGGTCTTAGCAAAAAATTCCAGGCTCAAGAAAAACTCTTAAATACTGATGATTATCGAATTATAAATTTTAAATGAATTTGAACTCATGTCTAACAGTAGGTCTTAAATGGCTTCAAAACACTTTAACAAAAAACCAAAGATTTCATTACTTCTTTAGTCATTATTTTCAAAGGAATTCCCTCTACAATTTCATTTTAGAAACCTCTAGAATACAATATGGATTTTTCGAAGGAGAACTATAAAAAACCCCTCAGAGATTTCATTACGAATTCTTCCAAAAATTCTTCCATCGCTTCCTTTTGGGCACTCTCAAAAATACCCGTTTGGAACATCTAAAAAACAGTATCTTCTCCAGAAAGCACCTCTGGGTCTTTCTTAGAATCTCCTACAACATTGTTTTTCAGAATATTCAAGTTGAAATTTCTCTGTGGATACTTTCTGAATGTACCCTAGATTCCTTCTAAGATTTCTTAAGAAATTACTCCAGTAATTCTTTGAGATATTTCCCAAGTAAGTCTTCGAATATTTTTTTCAGGCATTTTTAAAAGAATATCTCTAAAGACAATTCATGAAATTTTTTCAGATATTATTAAATAAATCTTTGATAAAAACCTGGACGAGTAATATTTTAGAAGAAAACCTAAAGTAAACTCCGATGAAGTTTGTGTATGGTTTAAAGTACATAACTCTTGATGAACAAGGATCCCTGAAAGAACTCCTTGACACTTGAGGAAGTTTTAGAAGATTTCCTAGATTAATTGTTAAGATATTGAAAACAAAAATCAATCGAATACCTTATCCCGTAGGATTTTCAGAATTCTAATTCCTTGAATAACATCGGAAGGAATTCTCAAAGAAGTTTGTATGAGAATGATCGGAGTAATTACTGGAAAATTTGCAGTGGTGTTAGCTGGTGTGGAACCTTGAATAAACTTAAGAAGATTCCAAGGGTATTTTATTCGAGAAATTCATTGGAAAACGTTTGGATGAAATGCTGAAGAAACTCCTAGAAGCATTATGATGAATCGACGATCGAGTTTATTGAGAAATCCTTCTTTTCTTATAGATTTCCTCGAATGACATCGAGAAACTGTTGGAACGATTCCAGGAAGTAACCATGGATGAACTCTAAAGGAATTTACATGAAAAAGCGTAGGAATTCTTGTGGGGTTCCTTGGGAAAATATCTAAGCGAATTTCTTCAAAACAATTTCTTCCTTGAAGAAATTTCTGTATATGAATTTTTGGAAAATTCTTTAGAGCAATAACTAGAGGAATCGATTGAAGAATTAGTGTAAAGTTTGGGATAGTTTTCGAAAAAATAAATCAAGGAAAGAAATTAAGAAATTACGGGAGCACAATCTGGAGAAATTCCTCTAAGCATCCTTTGAATATTCGCTGGATGAATTTTTGGGATAATTGGTAGAGAGAACTCTACAAAAAAAATCCAGAGAACATCTTTGAAAGTATTCCAGATCAAATCTCTTGGAATTACTGGGATATTTCTAGAAGCTTTTCCTCGAGGGATCTGAGAACAAAATCTAGATGAGCCTGTTGAATAGTCGCATTATAGTCTCTGAATGTTACTGTGTATAATTTTGCATCAGGATTAACTGCAAGCAATATAATGAATATAGTGACTTTAGAGACCATTTTGTTCAAAACAGAGACTTTAGGGATCTTCCTTCAAAAATAGAAACTTTTTCAAGACTTGCATTGAAAAAGACACCAAATATCTTAAAAGAGAGGTTTACCAACTCTGCAAAGGACATAAAATGTTTTTTTTTTGTATTTCATTAGAATTTTTTTAGGTGTTTAAATGCATTGTTTAACGACTACAATCAACTTACATGCAAGAACCGGCGTATATAAAGATTTATTTGGACCTGGGATCGAATCCCATCCCCGAGATAGTCACAAAAAAAAATCAGTGACGACTTCCTTCGGAAGCGAAGTAAACCCTTTGGTCCCGAGATGAACTAGCCCAGGGCTAAAAATCTCGTTAATAAAGATAGAAAAAAAAAAAAAAAAAAAAAAGATTTATTTGCTAAGTTAACTATAGAATTCAAATTAATGTGTAAGAAAATACTTTTCTACGAATTTCATAATACTTTCAAAGCTCAAAAGTTATTTGTTGATATATTAGAAAAGTGATGGTATCTTGCCATATAAAAAAGGAACGAATAATTTTATGTGACGATGTCGGCATGTTAAAAAAATCGATTTATTCAACATTTATTCGTGCATTCAAAATTGAACCATACATAATCCTATTCTGATGATTATTGATGGGTTAGATCACTATTTACCAACCATAGTAAAACTTTCAACATTGAAAACAGCATTTCATACTACTTTGGGGATCCGTAGCTCAGCATTGTAATGTGCTGAAACATTTTCGAAATCAGCTTCAAATTCACCAACCCCTAATTTACTAGTCACATGATTTGATCTTTGAGACACGCAACAAAGATAACATTTGTTAAGCTGTATACGCTGTATAATATTACTGCTACCTTTGAAATCTTTAATCCTGACGATTCATAACCTGCAACAAACAGAATTTTTTCCGGAACTACGAATAATCGATGATTTTAGTACTTTATGACAAATATATGGTGAATTATTTGAAAGCATTTCACGGAAAACGTCCAAGTTTATTAATGAACTGAATCGTTCAAGTAGCATTTTGAAGCGGCGCAGCCGAGATTTTTTATATGAAATATAGTGTGCGAAAATAGTTTCGAAATAGTTAATCGTGAACATATTCAGCTATGAATTAATGTTTCTTAATTATTTCCCTGGGTGTGGCCAAAATTCCCTGAGAATTCCAGGTTTTTTCCAGGTTGAATAAAATTCCCTGAGAATTCCAGGTTTTCCAGGTTTTTCCAGGTAGTAGACACCCTGCTAAGATATCCTCAGTTTTAGCTTAGCCTAGCCTAGACTGACTACACATATCAATGGTTGCTATTCCATGATTGACCGAAGTCAGTGAAGATGCACAAAGAATCAACTAGAAGTTCGGGTGGGATTTGCCATAATCTTCTTCAGTTTGCATAATTCAGTGCCTCTATTCATACAGGGTCAAAAACGGTGTCGGACACGTCCTAGCAGTCAGGTGTAATTGCGAGAAGGAATATTAGTGTATAACCTTAGCTATTTGGAGACCGTGTTTACCTCTGAACAAAGGTTACGGGTAAGGATGTTTGTTAATGGAGAGGATCGTTGGGACACAGGATTCACTTTGATAAGCGATTACACCATTATGAACAATTATTTGTGAGATATAAACACGCTTTTAAAAACATGCTGATAAAGAAAAACAATTTGATTGATTGAATCATTGCAGAACACTTTTATGCCGACACCCACAACACAGACAAACAGACGTCACACTCTCATCATTGTCCATCGACCACCTTTTTAACGATCGATTCAAAAATATGGTAGGTGGCCAATCCGCCACCCACAGTGCTCGCATCGTTTTTGTTCGTTTTTGACGTTTACACACTACCGCCATCTGTTGGCCTGTCGGCCAAACACACCGATTTCAGCATTGCGTGTACATGTCCTCGTGACTCGGTGGATCAGATCACAAAAATATGATGAACCATATTTTGAATTTCATGTAAACATCTATGAAAACAGTGTTTTATACAAATTTGTCGACCTGTAGCTAAAAATTGTGACGTGCTGGAACATTTCTGAAAACGGCATCAGATTCAGCAACCCCAAATCTACTAGAGCCACATAGTTTGATCCTTGAGACACGCAAACGTGTCATTTTTTTACGCTGTGTAATCACGTAACATTTCCACCGTTGTAACGATAAAATATTTAATCACACATATTCAACAGATGTGAAATAAAAGCATGAAACGAGCTCACCAATTGAACATCCATTCTTGACTGCGTAGCCACAAACCACTTTTAGCTTCACTTGGCGCATGCAGACTAACTGAGACTAACTGAGACGTGGGAAAATAAGACTTTTGCCTTCCACGCAAAAACATAATCGCTCCGATGACACGAAAAAAAAAAATACGATTGCTTGGGTTTCACGCAGTCCTGCCCAGCAAAACGCGCGAAATAAATGAATTTTCTCAGCAGCGTCGAAAAAACGAACCGGCTTGCTTAGGCTTTCCGAAGCATTCTCCCTAAGAAACCCCAGTTTTAATCATTAAACGAAAATTTTATTCAAAATATAATATATGTGAACAATTTTCAGATTTTTTTTCTGATCCATATCCATTTGAAGTAAATCTAACCATTTTTTCACTTATTTTAGGGAAGTATGCAATCATGCAAATTGAAGCTTTCAAAACTTGAAAACAATAGCCTGGTTCTACAGGAACCTATTATTTTACTGTTTTTCTCTGGTGGGTCGCGAAAAATACACTTGATGGCCTTGCCTCGGATAAATTTGGAAACCTATGATACAGGAACATGTCGCAAAACACTTATTTCGGTCATGTTTCTCAGAAGTTCTTCAAAAAACTATATTTGTCATGCAAAGTACCAATTCGGGCGCTTTTCACGCCGTCCACAAAGTACGTAACGCTGGAAGCGGGATGGGGTAGGCAAAAGCGTTACGACTGATACTAAATGCATTGCGGAAGGGGTGACGAGTTTTATGTAATAAATTGACACTGCCTAACCTAAATAGCGGAATGTGGAGCAAAAGTATTAGTTTTGGGGCTTCTCAAATTTCATCTGAAATAGCGTATTTTTCAGCACTATGAATGCCACAAAAACACGCATGAAGTGCTAAGTGTAATCAAAATTACATAATTTCCTGTACATAAGCATAACCGCATGACCGTACAATTCGTAGTTGCTATTCCGTGATTGACCAGAATAATTGAAATTGCACAAGACCCCATTAAATGTAGCTTGCCAGTAGCTTTCCATCTTCAATGTACACTTTCGAGAACTCCAAACATTGAAAACAATAACGGCACCGACCACGTCCTTACGGTAATCGGGGAAGGGAGGGAGTGTTAGTGTGACATCCATTGTTACTAGAGACCGAGATCACCTCTGCATATCCATCAGTGGCGCGGGAAGTAGGTAAGACATGTCCTACGCACAAAAATACCTTTGACTGTCCAATGGATTGTTCTACCCATAGTTCAACATGAAGTGACACCATTCCTAAAGAATTTCTACAACCAGATGTAGATGTTCTTGGATAAATTTCCATGAGCATTTCTGAAAGTATTTCTTGACAAATTGCTAGAAGAATCTGTTGACCAGTGTTGCCACAAATGCAGTTTTATCTTGAAAGGAACAGATGTTATGATGGTTCACATTTTTGATACAAATTTTTAAAATCTGTGGTACAGTTAAAAACATTTCAATGCCTTTGGTGCAGAGATAAATGTGGCATCACTGCGGTTGAAAATATGTTGAGTAATTCCTATATAGCTCCCGAAACATACTCTGTGAATGTTTTTGGCTGAATTGTTTTCACATTTCTGCAAGATATTCCTTTACACATTTCTAGCAAAAGATTAAATCATATATCTCACGATTCTTAACACAATTTTAGTTTATTTTTATGCACATATTTGGAGCATCAAAATAAACTGAAATGTCAACGACAAATCGCTTATTTTTCAATCAAATGCACTTTAAATTTACACGATCATGTAACATTCAAGCATCTTCAGTTGAATATTCAACGTGATGATGCAACAATAGATGCATTTGGTTTACTTTTACAATCTTCTTCTGTTTACGCTACATTGAAATTTAAATATTTTTATCTGTGAAAAACAGGGTATATTTTGTCAAAATATTTCAATTTTAGCGCTACGTAATAAATGGATGTCGCCTTACAAAATATTAGAAGGTTTCGCTTAAATTATTAGGGGATTCCTTTAATGCTTCAGAAGATACCTGGCAATATTTCAGTTTTTTTAAGAATTTTGAAAATTTGCTTGCATGATTGGTAAATTTTTGATCCCATCTTTGAATGATATCTTTGATGATTTCTTGAATAAATTTTGGTGCATACCTGTACCTCGAGCACTTCGGGGATGATTCTTAATGGATCTTGGATATGATGTTCGGTGGATAACCGGATAAATACAAGGATTTCTGTGCTGCGATCCGTGCTTTGTGCATTATGTATTATTATTACCAGATTATAAATATTATCTCTGCCGGACTTAAGGCATGCTAATCGACAGAATCTTGAAGGATTATTAGTAATATCAATGACGAGAAGAAACCTTTGATAAATTATTATATGAAATTTACGAAATACTTGCAATGCCTGCTAAAATGACAATCCGTTTTAAAAAATTCGTCAGAAGACTCCTGGTATCAAGTTTGATAAATTTAATTTTCAACTTAAACGCAATCGCGCCAACAGTCATCGCTGGTATAACCACGTCCGCATTTTGTATAAAAAGCGAGATTTTCGCATGATACACATACTAAATACCCAAAGCGATTGGTCTTGAGTTGATGATTATAATTTAAACAAACCCTAGACTTTCACAAACATTATATTGAGTTTTCTATAATTTCTAAAAAAGTGTTTTGAGAGGCTCAAATAATCTCAAAGGGGGTCCACTGGTCTACTCAATGCCTTCAAAGCTGTGTTAAACTACCTCTGGAATTTACATTTCACAATTCACAGCATTTTGATGTTTTAATAAGGAAGTTGTAGGTTGTTTAGTTTCACAGTTTCTTCTTGCATTTATCATATCTAATATGTGAAATGGTCCAAGAAGCGAAATAAATTTTGATAAAATAATAAATTGCTAATGAAGTTAATCTTACTAATGATCTAGTAGCTTTCTCAGTCTTGCGTTATTGACCGGCATAAAAATAGTCACTTTCAATTTGCTGTCCATGATTCCATAAATTTGAACATTTTTCTGGACTTCCTCGGACATAAAGATTTTGCCAACTTTTGTTCTACCCATGATTTTAAATGTAGCCGCACCTCTGATCTCCAAGGTTGTCACGGGAAGGAGTTTTGTTAGTTGGAGGGATCATAGCTGCATGATCAGGATTCAATTTGGTATGTGATGCGATTCATGCAACCTCATCTGACGACGCAAAAAAAACGATTTTTCAAGTGAAGATGAAACGAAGCCAAACCTTGAACCCTCAAAAATCTAGAGAACACAAATCTAGAAAACTAAAGGTCCGGCTTCGATGCATCTTCATCTTCTGCTTGAGTTAACACTGCCCAGCAGAGCGCGTGCAGAATAAACCGTTTCATGTCCGTTATAGACACTTTTTTACAAACTGCAGCAGCCGTTTCACCAGCCGAAACCCACAAAATTATATAATTTCCTATACATATTACAAAAAAAGCAGAGGCAAATTGGTAATTTGAAACATGAAGGGATGCCTTATAGAAAGGATTATCACAAGCGAGGCTCTCTACTAGTAAATTCGACTAACAGAAATTATTTTTTTTTATTTTTATTATTTCCACTCCAGAAGCATCCATTAATTACGTAACGCTAAAATTGAAAATGTATGTTTTCATAAATTAGACTCCAACAATTTTTATTTACCAAATACGAAGTTCATTTGCCCCAATAAGTATAGATTTCAACCAAACTGGGTGTTGTAAATAAAACTAAATACTTTATCGTTCAAATTTCTCAATAACCAACATATTTATATGTATCCTACATTAGGATAATCTTTTGATAATGTAGCTTCTATGAAAAACAATGAAAACTTATGAAAACCACTGAAATTTGGTTGTTTATACAGAAGGTTGTTTTTATCACTGTTCATTGTATTCATAACTGTAAGGCAACATTCTGTTAAACTGAAAGAGATAATATATTTTGCCGTTGTTATAAACTAAACCCTTTTCGACCAACCGAATTTTCCCACGCAAAAAGTAAATACCATTTCGTACAATTCAACCTGAAAGAGAAAAATCCAAACGAATATTTACCTTTATCTGTCTCTCCAGAATGCCAACAAACGTTTTTTCTCCATAAGCAAACACTGCCCTACGGCCTCAGTCGTTGCCACTTTGTTGTAAGTTCAGAGGAAAACCATCTCCAGCTGTGTGTCCTTTCGATTCACCTCGTTCCCAAAGAACCGGCAATCCAACGATGGCAATCTTTGATTGGATATAGTTCTCTTTTGATCTATGATGACGGTGAACTTCAGTTTCACTAGATGCTAGATTTCAGAAGAGCTGTATCTACACATTCAATATTGGTTCTTCTCCGTTGATACACTTATTCTACTATTTTACACGAAGCACTCGCACATCGAACCGAAGCACTAAATATTTCATATGATATACGGTAAATTTGGTTTTGGCAATTCTGATGCAATGGGTTGGCACAATTGAGATGAATATATCATGGCTCTATTTGTTTTTTCACATTTGGCACCGAATCCAGTGCACTATTTCACTATATTTTTTGCAGCTCTGCAATTCACTGCTGCGACACTTTCATAACTCCGACGAATAGTGGCCCAAGTGACGAATGTTTTCCATGCAAAATTCTGGTACCTTATTCTCACGTATATCCAATCATTGTGACGAACACTCGTTCGCAGCAACTTTCTTACCAGTAGCCCTCGAGGGAAAACACAAACCTCGTGTCTTTCCACTTTCGAAACAACTATTTCCACTTTTTCCAGAATCCCCTCGTCGCGATTATGCAAAAGAACAATTGTTTACTTGGCTTTGGATTTGTTTGTTCCCACTGCTGCTGCTCACATTTCCAGGGAAACTCGCCGAATGTCTTCTTCCCATCTGAAGAACAACTTTTTCAAACATCCATTAAAGTTTAGAACTTTTTCTGTCCTCTTATGCACGATCCGGCCGTACGTGGAGCGTAGACACACACTCGACAGCGGACGACACGACAACGTGGTTATAACGTTCTTCCTGCATTCTACGCCTACACCGAAATGCTGCGGCAAGAACTCCACTTTAAGGTATGTGGAAGTTATGTCTCCCTTCAGAAGTGGAAAAGCACTTCTTCTCACTAGAACACGGTTAAACACCCGCGGATTTGTTCTACGTCCATTCGCCTCGACACTCGACAGTTGACTGGGATTTGCGAAAATTTCAATCAGTCTGATAAGTTCCCTGGTGGGAGCAGATCTCCTTTTGGGATGCTGCACGTATCCACACACCATCAATCGCCATCCTGCCAATGCATCCTGCGAGATGTTTTACTCCACATGATGTTGCTCTCACTCTCGTATCCTCCTCTCCGTAGTGTGTCATGCGCAAAGCTTTGGGGAGACATTTTCCACGCTACACTACATCGCCATCGTCATCGTCATTGAAGCTGCGAATGATGTTGCATCGATTCCTTCGCGTTCAGTAGCCAGTTCAGCGATTATGTCCCATGGTATAATCCCTGGGAAATGCATCAATAGAAAAGTTGTGCGGAGGCGGGAAAGCGGGATGACAAACTAAAAGAGGGCAAGAAGACTTATTTTGCCGATCAATGGCCGTGTTGTTGTCTCCAGTTGGTCTCGGTGGCACTTTGCGTCCGCTGCGGAAGGGAGAGGTTATGAAACATTAATTGGATTTAGCTAATATTTTACGCACGTTGTACTTCATTAAACTTTTCTACCGCGAGGGGTTGCTTTAAAGCGGTTCAAAATCGCTAATTACGAACTAATTGAATTATAAATTTTGGAAGAGGCTTAGTTGAGTCAAGATAAGATAGGATAAATCAATTCAAAAACATTTCGTAATGATGATATTCGATATGACTTTGTAAGTTTGACTTGGCTATTATTTTTTTTGTCACTCTTCATTATATATCTTGATAAAAGCTCGCCAACAATAGTTAGTCAATTTACTCGATTCATGGCCGCCTCTCTTCATCCTATCTGGTCCTGGTGAACCTGGTCGATCCACCTAGCTCCCTGCAATCCCTGCACTCTACATATTCTTGTGCCGACTGGATTTTTGATCGGCAGTCTTATAACATTCCCTGCCAAACGTAGCCTTCCGGCTTCGGCCACCCTCTGGATCCACAGAAGAGTTGGACGGGTTTGTGATTCATTCGTCGCTTTAACTCACCATTCTCATGTATACAGCTAAATATGGTTTTAAGCACTTGTTGCCCGAAGATTCCAAGTGGTTGCAGGTTCTCCATAAACATGGTCCAGGTCCATAGAAGATCACCTTATTAGCGTTCGACCTCAAATTCTTCTGGAGCCCATAATACGCACGGCTTCCAAAGATGATGCATTTGTATTTCTGGACGCGCTGAGGTCCACTTACCAGCATGTACTTTGATTTCGTCTCTTGAAACTATGGAAATGCAGAAGTTTCTCCCGTCTCTAGTAACAATGGTGGTCTAACAAACATTCCTTCTCTTCCTCAATGGACGTAAGGACGTGGCCGGTGCCATTACTGACCTTTATATTTTGAGTTCTCGATATGTGCACATTCAGAATAGTAAGCAATTCAAGTAACACCAAATACTTCTTTTTGTACAGCAGCGACCAAATTTCATGGATATTCTCCGTCCATTGAAAATCCAAGTGATCTGGATAATGCCGTTGATACTACAACATCCTACATTATGGAAGCTTTTGAAGAAGCATGTCCTCTGCGGTCTGTAAAGACTGCAATAGGGACCCCATGGTGGAATTCCGATCTGACTAGACTCAGGAAACAATGTAGAAGGAGTTAGAACAGACGCCGTTCAGCTGGATCAGAGTCGTTCAAGTCGGCTCGCAAGGCTTACAAGAAGGCTCTTCGTTCTGCTGAACGATCCGGCTGGAAAAACCTTTGTACAAATGTTTCCAGTTTGAGTGAAGTCAGTCGACTGAACAAAATCCTTCAAAATCTAAGGATTTCCAAGTGAACGAAATTCGCTTACCTAATGGTGACTTTACTTCTTCCGATGAAGAAGTTTTAGAATGTTTATTCAATACACACTTCCCCGGATGTGTGGACATTAGAGTGATGCAAATTTTGACATTTTAGCTCCCCTATATTTAAATCATTTTTATTATAGTAAATAGCATCCACCCAAAGTTTGAAATGATTCAGAAGAAATTTGACTGTGCACACGCCATTCGAAGTTTATATGGAGATTACTATGGAAAACGCCAACTTTTTGTGTTTAATATTTTATGGAAAAATGAACAAACTCTTCTCATGTGAAATCCTTTCAGCTACAACTTTGCCGAAGACCACATTTTGATTGGACGTCAGGATAAATTGCTATTCATAATCATAAAGTAGGTTTGCATTTTGCGTGCTTAACCAACTGCTCGGCAGGCAACAGTGGTGCTTCAGGCGGGTAGAATAGATCAAAGTAATCCAGGCTACTATGTTCTACATCAAAAAAGCAGTGTTGCTCAGAAAGTAATTGAATGATCATCTCAGCATTATTTAGACATTGTTATCAACAATAACAAATTATCCTTACATCTTATCAAAATGTGGTCTTCGGCAAAGTTGTAGCTGGGAAGATTTCACATGAGATGAGTTTGTTCATTTTTTCATACATTATTATGACGAGCAGTTAGAGAACTGAGCACAACAGGTTTGCCTTTTTCATAGTAATTCCCATAGATACTTCAAATGGCGTGTGCACAATCAAGTTTCTTCCAAATCCCTTCAAATTTTGGGAGAATGATTTTTATCATAATTGACACCGTTTAAGCATAGGGGAGCGAAAATTTCAAAATTTACATGAGTTTAGTGGACATAGCATCTACGGATGAACCAAATGTCTTTTCATGTAGTTACGAGTTTCTGGCGTCGGTTCGCAGTATCGTAACTACTGAATCGATTCAATGGGTACTTAATAGTTTTGCTCCTTTCAAATCGCCAGGAGCGGATGGGATTTATCCTGTTCTGCTCCAAAAGGGATTTGAGTTTATCAAACAAGTTTTGAAAAAGCTACTTGTAAGCAGTTTTGCTACTGGGTACATTCCCAGATCCTGGCGTGATATTACTGTAAAGTTTATCCCGAAAGGAGGACGTGCGTCGTATGAAGAAGCGAAGAGTTTTAGACCAATCAGTCTGACCTCTTTTTTTCTGAAATGTCTGGAACGCATTATCGATCATCACATCCGTGATGTTTATTTGGCAAACATGCCTCTTCATGTGAATCAATATGCTTACCAATCTGGAAAGTCCACTGTGACTCTTTTACACAAAGTTGTATACGATATCGAGAAAGCATTCGCTCAGAAGCAATCCTGCTTGGGTGTTTTCTTGGATATTGAGAGTGCCCCTTTGATAACGTGTCTTTCTATACCATATTGGAAGCCGCACGAAACCATGGGCTACCTACAATGATTACCAATTGGATTCATCAAATGCTCAAAAACCGACATCTCTTCTCGACATTGCGTCAAGCAGCGATTCGAAAATTGAGTGTTTGCGGATGCCCCCAAGGGGGAGTCTTGTCACCACTTTTGTGGAATCTCGTAGCAGATACGCTATTGAGGCAACTCAATAATAGCCGTTTTCTAACATATGCATTTGCCGACGACTATCTAGCTCTGATAGTTGGTATGTGCATAAGCACCCTATTCGACCTGATGCAAAGTGCTCTTCAGGTAGTCGAGAGTTGGTGTCGCCAATATGGCCTTTCGGTTAACCCGAATAAAACATCTATTGTTTTGTTTACGGAAAGACGAAACCGCGATGGAATTCGACCTTTACGTCTTTTTGGCACTGAGATTAATGTGACTGATCAAGTGAAGTATGTCGGAGTCATTCTAGATTCCAAACTTTCATGGACACCTCACATTGATTTCAGAGTCAAAAAAGCTTGCATGGCCTTCGGTCAATGCCGGCGAACCTTTGGTAAAACTTGGGGCCTCAAACCCAAATATATCAAATGGATTTACACAACAGTTGTTCGACCAATATTGGCATATGGATGTCTTGTGTGGTGGCAAAAGGGCGAAGTGAGAACAATCCAATCAAAATTGGGCCATATCCAAAGGATGTGCTTGATGGCGATGTCTGGTGCGTTCTCTACAATTCCCACAGCAGCGCTCGAGGCCCTTTTCGACGTTGCGCCACTACACATATATCTTAAACAAGAAGCACTTTCTTGCTCTTACCGTTTATGGGTACTGGATCTACTGGAGAAAAATCCAGTGAATCGAAGATCTAAACACACTTCGTTGTTTCCACTTTTGGTGAATTGGGACAAAATTGTCCTTGCTCCAAGTGATCTCACAATTGCTTGTAACATTCCTTACAGGACATTTACCACACAATGCCCTTCACGGGAAGAGTGGACGTCTGGCTATTTGGAAAGAAATATATCAAACAATATAGTGTGTTACACTGATGGCCCCCTTCTTGAAGGTAGAGCTGGTGCAGGAGTATATTCTCGTGAGCTTAGGCTGAATCAGTTTTACTCACATGGTAGAAACTGCACCGTTTTTCAGGCGGAAATATTTGCTCTTATGTGTTGAGTGCAATCAGCACTTCAACAGCGCGTAATAGGTAAAGTCATATACTTCTGTTCAGATAGTCAGGCTGCTATAAAAGCTCTCGCTTCGGCCAACTCAAGGTCGAAGCTTGTTATCGCATGTCGAACTCAAATTGAGGAACTGAATTCAGTCAACTCTGTAAACCTTGTATGGGTACCAGGCCATTCTTCCATCGCTGGAAATGAATTGGCTGATGAGCTAGCTCGCGATGGAGCATCGCATGACTTCATTGGCCCTGAGCCGGCTATTCCAATTTCGAAGTGCTGGGTGAAGCTTCAGATAAACTCTTGGGCGGCAACTCAGCACAAGCAATATTGGAATAGTTTGGAGTCATGTCGTCAAACAAAATTGTACATTACTGAGCCATCTCCAAGGGTGGCGAAGTATTTAACAAATCTGTCAAAGCAGAATTGCAGTCTCTTGGTCAGAGCGTTGACAGGCCACTGCCGACTCAACTATCCCATGGCAAATATTCAGCGTGCTGACTCATTTGTGTGTGATAGTTGTGACTCCGATTATGGAACTTCGTATCACCTGATATGTAACTGTCCAGTTTTTTCGCAAACGCGATTCCAATTACTTGGTAAACACTTATTAAGTGAAACTGAATTCAGAAGCCTGAATCTTCAGGGCATTCTGTTATTCTTAACCCGCTGTGGTAATGAGCTATAGGTTCTCTTTGCGCTCATGCGTTTTGCAGTGCCCTTTTTAGGGCGCTGCTCGAACCCATTGTGGTATGGAGCTACATGCTCTCATTTCGCTTCCCTCTTCAAGGGACCCCACTCCTATTTCCTCCCATCTTTCCCTTCCCTTTCCTCTCCCATCGGGTAGATGATGAAATAGGCTCAAATATGGCGATGGCTCAAATCTCCCAACTGGTGGGGAACGTGCTTTTGGAGCCGGCCTTCTGATACCTGATACCTGCTACGTATTCTCGGCAGTCTAAGCAGCTTAACTTTTTTAACATGCAATTTTTCACAATATAAAGAACAAAAGAGAGCAAGAGACACTTGAAATACACACTCTTTGAAAAATTCATGTAAATTTAGGTCTTCATAGATGCACATAAGAGGAGCGAATCATTTGACACAATTTTACGTCCGATTTTATATTAAATACATTTTGCCTTATGAGAGACGGAACGATTATTGCAATACGAATGCTTTATGTATTGTCAAGGCGTCGATAGACGAGGGGTGTGCGCACGAGCCTAACGATCGCAAGTCTTTGGTTCGATTCCAGGTTGCCGAGAAAACTAGTTTTGTTTTCAAATTTCGGTTTCATAACTTAAATTTATGAATTTCAATTAGATTTCTTGTGGCAAATTTTCACAAAAGGGTCCCTATGTTTATCGATAGTCCATTTTCCTGAGTGTAGTTTGTTTAGCCCAATGTCACCCTCTCAAAGCGGTGAGTTTGGGCCAATTTTCATGCCTTTCGTGTTTGAAGGAAAATAATCAAATTTCAATTATTTGTTCAGCATTTGCAACGTATTCTCATATTTCGCCGAAAATATAAAGTCAAATTGCGAAAGTTGTTTAAAAATAAATGAGGACTTACGCATTTTTGGCCAAATCTCATCCCCAACGACGGTACTGGCACAGTTGTTTTAAAATTTCGTGAATTGCGAAAGGTAAAGAATTTCACCGTGAATTAAACTATTCGCTGACACGCTGAATGGCTCGATATGGTTGTGGTCTGTAAAGGTTGCCTCCCCTTGGGCCCATTCACAAATTTTATGACGCTCTATGGGGTGGGTGGGTGTTCTTGAGCTATAATTCTTACAAAATTTGTAGAATATCCATACAAAAAGCCTTACCTGGGTGGGTGTCGAAAATTACCATTTTTGGGTAAATTTTTGCATAAACACTTGAACGCTCTATCACCAAGTTATTACCGAGAGAATAAATGGTAAATCCAATTGCGATGGTTCGATTGGCTCATCCGGAGCAATACCCCAGCTTTGCTAGTAAAATTAATTTACGTTCATATTATTCTCAGTGTATGAGAAAATCAGACTAGACCCTTTTCAAATCAACTCACTTTAAACTTGACACAAATACACCATCCTCTGATTTCTTGTAGAATAACCGGAGTGTTGCCAAAATAGTTAACCTATTAAAAACCGTATATTTTATTTGTTTCTACGTATATTGAAGTTTATGCGTAACAATCTTCAAATAAGGAAAGTATTGAAAGGCACAAATGTTACCAATGCATGCTTTGTTGCCTAATTCCAATATATAAATTAGTTGTGTTTGATTTTTTCTGTGAATTGAAATCGTGAATAATAAATACACCGCAATTGAACATGGTTTTCTGACAACCTGGTCCAGTAATAAAACGTAATTGCCGAGGAAAACAAAGTGCAATAATTTTAATTTGTGATTTAAAGCATAAAAATCAAATATTTTCGAATGCTTTATATACCGTTTTGACTCATATTCCGAACACTTAAGGCCAACAGTGACTTCAAATGCATCTGATGGGCATATACTACCTGACATTTGTGAAAATTTTAATTTCTTCGATAAGTCTAACTGTTAGCTGTTAAGTGTACTGATAAAAATGTTTATTTAAACTTATATAGTATTGTTTATAGGTAAAAGTATGGAACAACATTTTGATTCAAATGCCGAACACTGTGTTCATTCTGTCTCATATTCCGAACACCTTGATTCGAATTCCGAACAGCACGAATAAATCGTATTTAAATGAATAATTTCGCAAATAAACATATCTGAGCTAGTTCTACTGGTCTCGAACTAGAAAATCATCATTACTCCCGAGGTATAAAATAGATAGAACGATGATTAGATTGAATTGTAATTGACCGCCATTTCCTGGTAATTTAATGATATATTTCAGCGAAACATTTCAACCTCGTCGCCATACAAAAATCGAGTGTTCGGAATATGAGTCTGTTCGGAATTTGAGACAAAACGGTACACATCGAAACTTTAATAGTGCATAAATGTACGTAGCTTTTGTGAGAAAATTGGCATTGGAGTGGAGAACTAGACCTTTCAAAGTGGTGAGTTTTTCTTTAGGGTAGGTGTACCAGTTATGGCCATAGTGGTCCCCTATTTCGCCATACGTGATATCTTGAATGCCTTCACATTTTGAAACATCTTTTGTGTTTTAGCAGTAAAATGAAGGATAAATCTTGACGTTAAAACATTCAAAAAGATTAAAAATGTAAAAGTTTTTCAAATTTTGCATATGGCCAAATAGGGAACCACTATGGCCATAACTGGTACACTTTCCCTAGCTTAATTTTTCATAACTCACGCTTGTCAATCACGCAACTCAGCTGTCAAAAAATCATGGATGAGTTGGCTCATTTGTTTGAATCATTGTCTCGTATTTCCACAGTTTACTCACACACGGCAAACATTTCTTGTTAGTTTGGTAAAATTATAGTAATCCTTTCTGGCGTAAACAACATCATTCGGGTTTCACGAGTTTTTGACGGGTTTTGCTACTGAATCATTTTATACGGTTTGAGTTGATTGAGTGATTTTGGTTCAAAATCTCAAGCTTGAGATTTACGAAGCAGATCTCTAATGAGTTTGCCCTCACGGGAGAGCGTATTGATTGAGATTTGAATGTGAGTCTATCAACACTGCACAGATCATGGTCATCTTCGATTTGATCGATCCATCTTGGTCGCTGCGCACCACGTCGTCTTGTGCTCAGTCCGATTTGCCTAGCTTCAGCCCTAAGTCGAATGTACCCGCCATCGCCTCAAATTTCCGTGCTACAATATCAACGCGTCGGTGAAACTAAGTACCGTTTTGTCTCAAATTCCGCACAGACTCATATTCCGAACACTTGGTTTTTGTATGGTGATTGGGTTGAAATGTTTCGCTGAAATATGTCATCAAATAATCAGGAAATGGCATCAATTGCAATTCAATTTGAACGTCTCCCAATCTATTTTATAGCTCGAGAGTAGTGATGATTCTCTAGTTCCAGACTAGTTTAACTAGCTCAGATAAATTTATTTGCGAAATTATTCATCTGAGTAGGATTTATTCGTGCTGTTCGGAATTTGAATCAAGGTGTTCGGAATATGAGACAGAATGGATACAGTGTCCGGCATTTGAATTAAAATGTTGTTCCATACTTTTGCGTTAAAACAACACTAAACAAGTTATAATAAACCATATTAACGGCACACCCAACAGCTAACAGTTAGGCTTTGCGAGGAAATTAAAATTTTCACAAATATCGACTAATTTGTGCCCCTCAGAGGCATGTGAAGTCACGGCTGACCTTAAGTGTTCGGAATATGAGTCAAAACGGTAGCTGGACAGACTTTCTGAAAATCGTACCACTCGTGTCTATCCCCGCTACTCTTATCACACCTTCTAACGCAGTAAACACGAAAGGCCATACTCTGCTAGATGTCCGGGAAACTGTATACATAGATAATCTGCTATATCTGATCTCGTTGTGAAGAGTGGGTAGGGTGCAGAACCACTTGGGCACTTTCATGATTTACTTTGGCATGGGGGGTTTTTCTCGACCGATTTGTCTGAAACTTTGCAATAAGAAGCGCTTCAGTGCGTCGCATATTGTGTCAAAATATAAGCTCTGTAGCTTTCAAACTGCCGAAGTGAATGAAAAGTGCCAAGAATAGGATCCGGTTCCCTAAATTGTGTTCACGGTATTTCAGCAACGTATACGGATGGCGGTTGGTAAATATCTGGTCTGTTGTAGCACTTTGTAGCCCATTATTCTTGCTTGATGTTGCCCAACGAATTCTCAAGCAATTGATGATAGACGGTGGCATAAAATTTGGGAGAGTACCTTGTAGATGGCGCTCAAAATTGTGATCGCACAATAAATTGACGCAAACTAACTTACCGACCTTTTTGTAGATGGGGCATATGGCACCTTCTATCCACTCCTCCAGTAATACTTCCTCCTCCCAAATCCTGGAAATAACCCAGTGCAGGCCAGTGCATCACCACTGTAATTAGACCACTCCTGCGGCTTTGGTGTTTTTAAACCATCCAATCTCCGTGTCAAGCTCTTGGAGGTGGAAGTCTTGCGTCCTCCACGCGTGCTCCCAAGGTTACTCCTTGTCACCTTCGTTACTGGCCACATCACCATTAAGGTGGTCAGGGGTCATGCACAAATTACGTCACGCTCCAAGGGGTGGGAGGTGGTCAAGCCAAGCCACTATGGGCCACAAATCAATTGATATGAATTTCCCATTATTGAGAACATGTGTAATTGTATACTTGGGCTGCAAAACGGTGAGTCGACAACTAGGAAGGAGCGTACAACACAGCTCTGGTCCTCACAAGTTCCTACCTCACGCTTCCACGGGTCAAACGATGACAAAGACCGCCAGCTAAGGATTGCGTACTTAGCTGGTAGTGCAGCCTGGGCACTGTTGTCCTTCTGACATCAGCTAGATTGAGGAGGTACGTCTCGAGCGTCTGTTCACCAGGAGGTGTGGCTCAAACAGCGTCTGTTCTGGTATCCAGCGGCTGAGTAAGAAATGCTGAATCGCGCACAGCTAAATCCAAGGTGGTAGTCCCATCAGCGCGATCGTCCTAGTGTTAGTTGGGACGTTAAACAGAGCTGGCACGATGGCGCTCCGGCGAGACAGGAGTGTTGGCGTAGGCCCAATAAGCCATCCATAAAAACACCTTATTGCGAATAACATAGGAGATAATACGACCCGGAACAATCGGCAAAGACCCACGCGACGAAATAAGGATTACGATTGGAAACTTGGAACATGGAACTGCAAGTCACTTGGTTTCGCAGGTTGCGACAGGATAATCTATGACGAACTACATCCCCGTAACTTCGATATCGTAGCGCTGCAGGAACTTTGTTGGACTGGACAGAAGGTGTGGAAAAGCGGGCATCGAGCGGCTACCTTCTACCAAAGCTGTGGCACCACAAATGAGCTAGGAACTGGCTTCATAGTGTTGGGCAAGATGCGACAACGCGTTATCGGGTGGCAGCCGATCAACGCAAGGATGTGCAAGATGAGGATAAAAGGCCGTTTCTTCAACTACAGCATCATCAACGTACACTGCCCACATGAAGGGAGACCCGACGACGAGAAGGAGACGTTTTACGTGCAGCTGGAGCAGCTTTATGACGTATGCTTTCCGCGTGACGTGAAACTTGTTGTTGGCGACATGAACACACAGGTAGGACGAGAGGAGATGTACAGACCGGTGATCGGGCGGAACAGTCTGCATGCCGTATCTAACGACAACGGCCAACGATGCGTCAACTTTGCAGCCTCTCGTGGTATGGTAGTCCGAAGCACCTTCTTCCCCCGCAAAGATATCCATAAGACCACCTGGAGATCACCCGATAACCTAACCGAGAACCAAATCGACCACGTTCTAATCGACGGAAAATTCTTTTCTGACATTACCAATGTTCGCACATACCGCAGTGCGAATATAGATTCGGATCACTATCTAGTTGCTGTATGTATGCGCTCAAAACTTTCGACGGTGAACAACTCGCGTCGAAGCCAAACGCCGCGGCTTAACATCGAGCGGCTACGGGACTCAGAAGTAGCCCAAGAATACGCACAGCAGTTGGAAGTGGCCCTACCAACGGAAGAGCAGCTTGGCGCCGCCACTCTTGAAGATGGCTGGAGGCACATAAGATCCGCCATAGGTAGTACCGCAACAGCAGCACTAGGTCCAGCGGCCCCGAATCAGAGAAACGACTGGTACGACGGCGAATGCGAGCAGTTGAAGAATGAGAAGAATGCAGCATGGGCGAGA
The DNA here is from genome assembly GCF_002204515.2 of Aedes aegypti. Lineage (NCBI taxonomy): Eukaryota > Metazoa > Arthropoda > Insecta > Diptera > Culicidae > Aedes > Aedes aegypti. The sequence goes on from NC_035107.1 coordinate 141,521,757, forward strand.
ATGCTGCAACACCGCATGAGAGCGAACGAGGCACGGTATAAACAGGCGCGGAACAGACAAAACTCGATCTTTCGAAGAAAAAAGCGCCATCAAGAAGAACGAGATCGCGAAGCGATGGAAGAGCTGTTCCGCGCTAAAGACACACGGAAGTTCTACGAGAAGCTTAACCGTTCGCGCAAAGGCTTTGTGCCACAAGCCGACATGTGCAGAGACTGTGACGGAAATCTTCTCACGAACGAACGTGAGGTGGTCGAAAGGTGGCGGCAGCACTACGACGAGCACCTTAATGGTGATGTGGCCAGTAGCGGAGGTGGCACGGAAATAATTTTGGGAGCACGCGCGGACGACGAAAGACTTCCGCCTCCAGATCTTCAAGAGGTGGAAACGGAGATTAGACGGTTGAAAAACAACAAAGCCGCTGGAGTGGACCAACTTCCGAGCGAGTTGCTAAAATACGGTGGAGATGCACTGGCAAGAGCGCTGCACTGGGTTATTTCCAAGATTTGGGAGGAGGAAGTATTGCCGGAGGAGTGGATGGAAGGTGTCGAGTGTCCCATCTACAAAAAGGGCGACAAGTTGGATTGCGCCAATTATCGTGCGATAACAATTTTGAGCGCCGCCTACAAGGTACTCTCCCAAATTCTATGCCGCCGTCTATCACCAATTGCTAGAGAATTCGTTGGACAATATCAGGCAGGATTTATGGGCGAACGAGCAACAACGGACCAGATATTCGCCATCCGCCAGGTGTTGCAGAAATGCCGCGAATACAATGTACCCACACATAATTTATTCATCGATTTTAAATCGACCTATGATACAATCGATCGAGAACAGCTATGGCAGATTATGCACGAATACAGTTTCCCGGACAAACTGATAAGATTGATTAAGGCGACGATGGAGCGAGTGATGTGCGTAGTCCGAGTATCAGGGACACTCTCGAGTCCCTTCGAATCTCGCAGAGGGTTACGGCAAGGTGATGGCCTTTCGTGTTTACTGTTCAACATTGCTTTAGAGGGTGTGATAAGAAGAGCGGGGATAGACACGAGTGGCACGATTTTCAGAAAGTCCGTTCAGTTACTTGGTTTCGCCGACGACATTGATATTGTTGCACGCAACTTTGAGACGATGGCGGACACGTACATCCGACTAAGGGCTGAAGCTAGGCGAATCGGACTGAACATCAATGTGTCAAAGACTAAGTACATGATAGCGAGGGGCTCAAGAGAAGACACGGCACGTCCCCCACCTCGAGTTCATATTGACGGTGATGAAATCGAGGTTGTCGAAGAATTCGTGTACTTGGGCTCACTGGTGACCGCCGACAACGACACCAGCAGAGAAATCCAGAGACGCATCGTTGCTGGAAATCGTGCCTACTTTGGACTCCGCAGAACGCTCTGATCGAGCAAAGTTCGCCATCGCACGAAGTTGACCATCTACAAGACGCTGATTAGACCGGTACTCCTCTATGGGCACGAAACATGGACCCTACGTGCAGAGGATCAACGCGCCCTTGGTGTTTTCGAACGGAAGGTGTTGCGGACCATCTACGGCGGAGTGCAGATGGAAGACGGAACGTGGAGAAGGCGGATGAACCATGAATTGCACCAGCTGCTGGGAGAACCAACCATTGTCCACCTCGCAAAAATTGGGAGGCTGCGGTGGGCCGGGCATGACACCAGAATGTCGGATACCAACCCGATGAAAATGGTTCTCGAAAACAATCCGACCGGCACAAGACGACGTGGTGCGCAGCGAGCAAGATGGGTCGATCAAGTTGAGGACGATCTGCGGACCCTTCGCAGAATGCGTGGCTGGCGACGGGCAGCCATGGACCGATTCGAATGGAGACGTCTCCTACGTACAGCAGAGGCCACCCAGGCCTTAGCCTGACTGGTAAGGTAAGGTAAGTAATTGTATACTTACTATCTTATTTGATTTATTACATTATTTCATTGCTTGTTATGAAGGTCAATTTTGTTTAAATTGAAAAACTGGAATTTGAGACTATTATTAGAAAATTAGGTTTGAGGGAAAAAATGGCAAGAAAAATAATTGTGTGTATATTTTTCTAAACCAAATTGAATGAATTTTACATGTGTGATATAAAAATAACGTTAATTTTAATTTTACCCATTGATTTTAAAATGTACCGGTAATGTTTACTATATTTTTACTAGTTCGCCTTAAAAGTTAAGTTATTCCATCGGATTCGGCTTGTAACCAGTTTGAGGTGGAAGCCTAGACTCCACTCTTTCTTGTGCTACCAAAAGTTTTTGCGTATATTTGCGGATGGCCGAGATACAGCGGTTCAAGTACATACAATAATTTTATCGTTTTTTTAACCCTATATTTTGAACTTCGCTGCTTCTAATACAATCAACCAATTAAATAAGTTTGATTGGTATAAAAACAACTAAAGCAGTCATAATGCATTGCTTTTGAGCAAGGGTCCGTTTATGAGCTAGGTGACATTCGAAAATCTAGGTTAAGTCGGTTGAAAAATTACAAAAAAAAACTTATTTTTATCAATTTTCTTTGAGACCATGTTTTATATGTTATGATTATACAATACCAGAGGAATCTGTTTGAGGCTCCCATTATAACGACTTATGCGTAGTTTCTAGACAACCTCCTGATTAAGATAAAAGACTTTTGAAGAAATTAATATAGACAATTTGTAGAAATTTTCTAAAAAGAATCATACCAACCCTGCTGGTTATTTATCAAACAGGATTGAATCATTGGTAGAACATTTTACAAAATTCAAAAAAATAAATTACGTTGAAATATCAATGACCTGACCATTTTTAAATTTGATGATTCACTAAGAGTGGATTGATATAAGAAAACAATAGATTATAAAATAATTAGGCACCTCATGTACTATCCTCCTATACTACGTTGGAATATCAGACAACTACAAAAAGAAAAAAATATTAAAAGAAAACAAAACTAAAATGGCAGCTTCAAATGGCCAGGTCAAAGGCCATCAATAAAGAAAATTAAAAAAAAACATTGAACACATCAAATAAGGCCTCCATCACAGCTAAAATATTACCATCCATAACGTTTCAAAATTGAATTTGATTGAAATGCTTGAAATGTGTGAAATTGTTCCCTATTAAAGCAATATAGCAACTTTAAATATATATTTAATAACAACTTGTTCCATTTTGGACAATGCCTTTATGGCTTATGATTGATACAGTGAAAACAATGCGTTATAAAATTTTAATTGTTAAAATGATGAACTAAAAGCAAATATACTATGAAAAACCAATAAATGTATTAAATAAACAGTTGTCAACTATGACTTTAAGATCAAGCTTTTAAACTATTCTGAGAAATTAAAAGTGTATCTTCAGAATAATTTGAAATGTATCAATCATATCTTTGAAAATGTACAATGTATTTTGTAATATGATGTATGAGCGAATTTGGACTGCGGAACACGTTTTTGTCTCCAGCATCAAAATACCTGAATTTACTTAATTAAGGGTTGCTGAATCCATTGCCGTTTACAGAAATATCATAGCACGTCCAATTTTTGAGATATTGGTTGTTGAAAATGCAAATATTGACTATTTCAGCCAACTTGCATGCAAGTTTGCCAGCTTGTTTGCCACAGAATTCAAACTTTATGTGTATAACAATACTTATCATCAAAGTTTATAATATCTTTGATGCGGAAAAGTTGTTTTTTGATGGTTTAGAAAAGTATTGTTTTTGCCATATAAGAGAAACGAAGAATTTTGTATGGAGGCTGCAAGCATGTTGAAAAATCGGTTTAATCTAAATTTAATCGTGAAATTTCAACCAAAGTATATCTACAGTGCTGTTCTGAATAATAGCAGCGCATGTCGATTTTCATACAAAATGCTCAACTTTGACATGCTGTAGTTTTGTTCCCTTTCAAGCAATCGAGTTGAAATTTTCTCCACAGAACTACAAATATGCCCAATTTTGTAAACACAAAATTTCAAAATTTTCTAAGCCCCTGCCGGAAAGTGAGATACTAGGTGAAATTGTTCGAAAAAATAGCAGTTTTTAAAAATTGAATTTCGGCTTGACATTATAGTTTTAAATTGTATATCACTTACCATTGGAATAATCTCCTCCTACTTATCAAACCTACACCTAAACCGAAAATGTTAAAAATATTTGTAGAAGAAAAATTTTAAAATGAAAAACTGCTATTTTTTCGAAAAATTTCACCTAGTGTCTCACTTTTCGGCAAGGACTCAGAAAAAACTGAAACTTGAAATTTTTTGATACCAAGATTACACAGCCTTTGGCTAAGAAATTTCGAAAATATGGATCAGCAGTAGGAGTAGTCAGCTTAAATCTAGATTAGGATCAACAAAGGATAAAATTAATAAACTGAATAGAGCAGGAGTATATAAAATTTCATGCCCCCATTGTAATAAAATCTATATAGGACAAACAAAACGAACACTAGAAATAAGATTCAAAGAACATATTGCTGAGGTAAAAAAAGCGGACAAGGAATTAGAAAAGGGATTAGCGTATGATTTTAAATCAAAAGTGGCTGAACATGTTTTCCAGGATGGACATCAAATGACAAGCGATAACATAGACATCGTACGAAGCGTATCTTCATCTTGGAAACTAGACGTCGCTGAAAGTTTAAAATTTACAAACAAAAGCCTTCTTTACTTCTTAATAGGGATCAAGGAAACGGACAATCAAGGCTGTTTAAGTTTGTACCTAAGAAATATAAACGAGCTTGAATACATAGGTAGATAGTTAGGGATTTGTATAATTATTATTATCCCCCTTTTCAATTCTGACCAAGACATGACAGGTATACTCCTGTCGAAATTTTTCCTAGGTAGTTTGATTGTGTAGGTACTTATCTGGTGTTAGTATTTAAGGTAGAGAGATGCGACGATTTCTTCAGTGGATACGAGTAACTGACACTGAAGAAGACTGCAAGTGGTAGTCGAAATACGCGTATCTGTCAAAGATAAGCATTTAGGAGCGGAATTAAAAGGTACACGGTACTTCATCTACTTTAAAGTTTCTCTATTGGAGATTCTGCTCAGAGGATTCGAACATTCATTAAAGAGTTGAAATTTTGTATTTACAAAATTGATTATATTTGTAGTTCTGTGGAGAAAATTTCAGCTCGATTGCTTGAAAGGGAACAAAACTACAGCATGTCAAAGTTGAGCATTTTGTATGAAAATCGACATGCGCTGCTATTATTCACAACAGCACTGTAAAACAAAACAAGAGAGAGAGACAGAGAGAGAGATGCATACAAGCATTGAAAAAGCACTACAGTCGAAGCTCGTTATAACGACAACTTTTAAAGCGACAAAAGCTCACTATAGCGACATTTTTCGATCCCTTGAAAAATGTTTTGATGTTATAACTATTCTCTATAATGACATTTCTCTATTACGACGGTCCCTTGCAATGTCGTTATAACAAGCTTCGACTGTATATTGGTTCTATATTCGCATATAGGGCATGTGTGAATGTCCTCCAGTGTTTCGATAGATATACCACGTGCTTTGTGTTTGCATATAGTGGTAATAGGGAGTCAAAAATAAATCTTCTCACTACTACAATCGCAGGTTTTATGACGGGGAAAAGTGATGGTTTAATAACAATATTCATCTTATATTTGAAGATTGTTGATATTTTTCGGTTCAACAATCTTCAAATATGACAATCGACGGTTACTTAAACCCTATAGAATATTCATCTTATGTAGCCGAAGGAGTAAAGGATCAGGACTTCAACAACTCGACAATTGTTGTTCGCAGGTGTCGCAGGTTCGAGACGCAAAATGAGTAATTTTCATCATCATAAAATAAGGATCAAAATGTGGCAATGGCAAACCCTCTAAAGGATAAAAACCACCAAAATGAATATGTCTGATACAGAGAAGTACTATTTCAATCATTTTATTATATTTTCCTATACTATTCGATGTACCCATTTTCATTAATTTATTTATTTACCTCGTGTACCAGCTGCTTGGTCGCATACGCGAAAGCTCTCTGGCTGCGTACGCGAAAGCACAAGATATTCTCCATTAAAGCCTGGCGAAAAAAACTGACTTTTCTCACGTGGTCTTCTATAAGCATTAGTGGTGCAGAAAAGGACGATTACATCTTTGCATTATAGTGGCACGCTATTTCGCCTTTGCTGGCATTATAACAGCATTATATGCGTATATAAAACTGACATGCATCAAATAATTACTCTATCGTGCCTATTCTGCGCGGCGTGTGAGGTGACACGAGTCGAATGAGGTGACAATTGTCGACTCGCTCCCATTTGATTAACATTAGTCGTCTCACGTCACTCGCGGTGAGAGCGAGTCGTCTCGACTCACACGCCGCGCAGAATAAGCACGTATATGCGTATGTAATGCTGATACCGTGCCGCATTGTCGTGCTTGGGTTCCCTGGGCATACGGTATCAGTAGGCTGTCCCGCCCTTTGGGAACTACAAAAGCTTCATAGTTTTGCACAACATTTTCAAACAAAGTGTGTAAATTTTTGTATGCATGGTAAAGTATATATTGAAAAACGGTGTTGGTTCGAAAATCCATATGGGACATATGGGCTTCTATGGGCAGTATAGTCTTGTAAGCAATTGCTTTCAATTTCAATTATTTAAACAAATGGAAACAGCTTCCATTATATTAGCTGATTTTGTTTCAATCATGGTTTAATGTCTCCATCAAATCAAAGTGCTTCAGAACAAAAATAAAACGATATATGTTATTTTTCATCATTCTGCAACTTGTTCCGTAAACTACTATTTCATATGTATGTAGTTCTTTCACCACGTATGTAATGAATCCACAGAAAATAAGCTTCCCACCTACCTTTGTATCAATTGAAAGAAAAGCGGTTTGCTACGGTTGTAACTTCCTACGCTACGCCTCCTTATGATTTAGCATAATGAAATTAAACAAATCCCATAGGCGTTTACGGATATTCTATGCCGATTGTGGGATTTTATTTGGCCTAGTTTCGCATTCCTATTCCAGGCATGTCCACCTTAAGATACTTTAAAACCCGTTTGAGGGATATACAGTGGAGGGCAGAATTCTATCATTTCATGTTTCTATGTTACTAGAAACAATAACATCGTTCGGATTTGCTTTTTATGTATTACCTTTTTTGTTTGTGTTGGTGAGTAATATCGAATGAAGAAACATGACTGACTAGGTAGTACATTTCTAACTACTACTGTACAAGCCAGAGCTTTCGACGCTTTCCTTGCTCGACTCTCTTAGGTATCCACACCAGACACAAGCAAAAGACGGAAAATCCCAAACCAAAAATAAATCTGCCATTTTCCAGGTTTCTGCATCTTTGCAGTGGAACCGCCATCGATCGGCTCCTGGCTCTATGAAGCCTTGCGGTCGGGTCACCGTTCATCACCCGGTAGCGTCATTATATTACCGTCGTCCATATTCACCGTTGTTGGCAGCGTTGGTCGGAAAGCATAGGCGACGGTTGAGGATTGGAAATTCGATGAACTGGATCGATCATCACCGCTGATTAATGGCACATCAGTGAAGTAATCAAGCAAATAGAGCGTTGCTTGGAAATAATCTAGTAATGATGACTCCTAACATATCTCTGAAAGGAGTATGCATAGATTATGTACACAAAACTGATAACGTTTTTTAAGTTTTTGTTTCACAAAGTTTTAAAAATGTAAAAAAAAGTTCCACAAAGTTTTCAATATTTTTGAAAAAGTGACTACTAAATATATGCTACATGTGGAACATGAGCGGAACATGTTAATATCATTTTGCTTCAATAACCCCTTTTTTACAAAACTCTTGATAGTTAGCTGGAATGAATAACAATCAACCCTTCCTTACTGGATAGTCCGTATCTCGATATCGCGTTAGAGAACCAAATTGAAAGTTGATTTTCCCAGTTACCTTGGTAGTCTCTTGGAAAGCATTCGCTAAGTAGTTCTTTGATCTACAACTCGATACCTCTCTAACTCTGGAATTGTGAAATCTCTGAATGAAATTTGGGATTTCAATAGGCTTTTAGATTTGTTTGTTTTTTTGTTCACTTGAAACCCACTAAATATGGGTATTTTTGGAACAGGACCGATGGGTAGATGACAGAAATCGATGTCCGATGCCATTTTGAATCCAAGATGGCGACTTCCGGTTTGGGTTTGTCCGGCATAGGATCGAACATCGATTTCCGTCATCTACCCATCGGTCCTGTTCTAAAAATACCCATATTTAGTGGGTTTCAAGCGATTTTCCTAAACCGGAAGTCGCCATCTTGGATTTCAAAATGGCGTTAGACTTTGTTTTACGTCATCCCTATTGATACCCTTGAGAAGTACCACGGATAAACCCCACCTCTTCGCAAAATTTCTCGAGAAAAAACGAAAAGCTTTATTACGCCTCTGATTCTTTTTACGCTCCAAATTCCAACTTACGCTCCGAATTCCATTTTACGCTCCCTCCTTTTGCGCTCCCCCAGTTAGGGGCGTAAAAAGAGGTTCGGCTGTATATTTGTTTCTAGTATAAATCTTCAAAATAGATTCCGATAGGAATTCTTAAAAATTAAAAAAAAATTCTCACCTGGATTTCAAGATTGCTACTAAATCGAACTGCCTACAAGCTATAAAGATTTTTTTTTATATGCAAAATTACTCTACTCTCAATTACTAAATTGATGATGGCGCCGGCTACGTTCTTATGTCCATCTGGGAGAGGTAAGTTGGTTATATAGCCGTAGTTACTAGAAATCCGGAGAATCGGCAGGGTTACCAAATTATATTCATTATTTTTCATTGAATTATCTGTATTTCTGTATCCTGGTGCAAAATATTTGTATTTCAGATTTGTATCCCTGATAATTGAGAAACAAATTAGAATTACATAATAAATTCGAGGAAATACCAATCATTTGTAACTGAAATGCAAAATTGTCACAACTCGTTTGATGATCTCCTGCATTTCCTACTAACATTATGGGAATAAGATTGTTCAGTTAGTGATAAATACGGCATTCAACTGTATAGATACCACTGTTTTCGATTCATGCAATTCTAGCGATAGATAGAACTGATGGTGTTTGGTTTCATTATCAATGTTGACGCAGAGAGATAGAGAATAAGAATAGCTATTGGGAAGAATGTCACAAATATGATAAAGGTACGGGCCTTGAACACCGCTAGCGCATGACGGCTCACCATAGTAGCATGTCCGAAAGAAATTGAAACAAGCTACAGGTCCAAAACCCTGATAAAGGTGGATGGTTGTGGTGGCTATGACCTATGACCTATGAGTAGAGCAAACGGATTGATTTTACGGCAACAGACCCGGCAACGAATAAAGGACAACGATTGGAAAGTTTGATCTTGGAACGTGAGAACTTTGAATGCACCCGAGCGTGTTGGGCTCCTGACACGTGAACTGCGGAATGTCGGCGTAAACGTGGAAGCTATCCAGGAAATACGCTGGCCGAGAACCGGAGAACGTGAGTTCCGAGCGGTGGACCCTATCGCCAACACTTCATTTAAGTACCACAGAGCAGGACGTGGAATTGGCTTCATAGTGATTGGGAAGCAGATGAAGCGAATTATTCGGTGGAAACTGGTAAGCGACCGAATATGTGTGTTGAGAATGAAGGGCAAGTTCTTCAACTACAGCCTGATCAGCATACACTACCCGCCATAAGTATGGAATCGCATCATCTAGTATTGCAACACCTCAATTGAATATTGCAGCACCCCAAAAAGTTTAGCATCACCCGTAAGCTATTACACTAATGACGCAATATCTTGGAAACCTTACTTTCTAGAAAGCTGCGGTCTTCAGCAAAGTTGTTCAGAAGCTTTACGGCGTTCATCAGCTGACATTTTTAATGCGCCATTTTGCCGCTACGTGGCGCTAGTGTGCATGTAAATTGGTCATATTTTAGACGGCTCTAGCTCATGAACCTGGCCACTTAGAATGTTCGTGTCTTCAGCAAAGTTGTTCAGAAGCTTAAAAGCAATCTGAGGCAGCACTGATTGGCTAGCAATTTTGCCGCTACGTGGCGCTAGTGTGCATGTAAATTGGTCATATTTTAGACGGCTCTAGCTCATGAACCTGACCACTTATAATGTTCGTGTCTTCAGCAAAGTTATTCAGAAGCTTAAAAGCAATCTGAGGCAGCATTGATTGGTTAGCAATTTTGCCGCTACGTGGCGCTAGTGTGCATGTAAATTGGTCATATTTAAGACGGCTATGGCTCATGAACCTGGCCACTTAGAATGTTCGTGTCTTCAGCAAAGTTGTTCAGAAGCTTAAAAGCAATCTGAGGCAGCACTGATTGGCTAGCAATTTTGCCGCTACGTGGCGCTAGTGTGCATGTAAATTGGTCATATTTTAGACGGCTCTAGCTCATGAACCTGACCACTTGGAATGTTCGTGTCTTCAGCAAAGTTGTTCAGAAGCTTAAAAGCAATCTGAGGCAGCATTGATTGGTTAGCAATTTTGCAGCTACGTGGCGCTAGTGTGCATGTAAATTGGTCATATTTTAGACCGCTCTAGCTCATGAACCTGACAACTTAGAATGTTCGTGTCTTCAGCAAAGTTGTTCAGAAGCTTAAAAGCAATCTGAGACAGCACTGAATGGTTAGCAATTTTGCCGCTACGTGGCGCTAGTGTGCATGTCATTTGATCATATTCTAGCAGGCTCTAGCTCATGAACCTGACAACTTAGAATGTTCGTGTTTTCAGCAAAGTTGGTCAGAAGCTTAAAAGCAATGTGAGACAGCACTGATTGGTTAACAATTTTGCCGCTACGTGGCGCTAGTGTGCATGTGAATTGGTCATATTTTAGACGGCTCTAGCTCATGAACCTGACCACTTATAATGTTCGTGTCTTCAGCAAAGTTGTTCAGAAGCTTACAAGCAATCTGAGGCAGCATTGATTGGTTAGCAATTTTGCCGCTACGTGGCGCTAGTGTGCATGTAAATTGGTCATATTTAAGACGGCTATGGCTCATGAACCTGGCCACTTAGAATGTTCGTGTCTTCAGCAAAGTTGTTCAGAAGCTTAAAAGCAATCTGAGGCAGCACTGATTGGCTAGCAATTTTGCCGCTACGTGGCGCTAGTGTGCATGTAAATTGGTCATATTTTAGACGGCTCTAGCTCATGAACCTGACCACTTGGAATGTTCGTGTCTTCAGCAAAGTTGTTCAGAAGCTTAAAAGCAATCTGAGGCAGCATTGATTGGTTAGCAATTTTGCAGCTACGTGGCGCTAGTGTGCATGTAAATTGGTCATATTTTAGACCGCTCTAGCTCATGAACCTGACAACTTAGAATGTTCGTGTCTTCAGCAAAGTTGTTCAGAAGCTTAAAAGCAATCTGAGACAGCACTGAATGGTTAGCAATTTTGCCGCTACGTGGCGCTAGTGTGCATGTCATTTGATCATATTCTAGCAGGCTCTAGCTCATGAACCTGACAACTTAGAATGTTCGTGTTTTCAGCAAAGTTGGTCAGAAGCTTAAAAGCAATGTGAGACAGCACTGATTGGTTAACAATTTTGCCGCTACGTGGCGCTAGTGTGCATGTGAATTGGTCATATTTTAGACGGCTCTAGCTCATGAACCTGACCACTTAGAATGTTCGTGTCTTCAGCAAAGTTGTTCAGAAGCTTAAAAGCAATCTGAGGCAGCACTGATTGGTTAGCAATTTTGCCCTACGTGGCGCTAGTGTGCATGTAAATTGGCCATATTTTAGACGGCTCCAGCTCATAAACCTGACCACTTAGAATGTTCGTGTCTGCAGCAGAATATTATTATTAGAGTAATCGGACTCCTCGTATTTCCCACAGGAATTCCACTCGAGATATCATTCATAATCCTCCAGATATTTCTCCAACGTGTTTCTCCAATTATTCCTGAAATTATTCGATAAATCGTTCCTGGCTGTACCTCGAATTTCTCCAGAGATTCCTCAACAAAATTTAAAGGTGTTTTCTAGAGGTGATTCTAAAAATTCTTCCATAAAAACTCAATTTAATATGCCAAATATTAAACGATTTATGTACAGCGATCTCAAGTATCATAAAACTGTGTTTCTTTACTTAGCAACTTGGCAACTCGCTAGTTAAATCATTCTTAAAATTAAAAAACGGGATTCATACAGCCGAGTTTATGACAAAAAAAACTTGTGTGTAGGTTCATTCATGAATTCCTCCGAGAATTTCTCTCAATACTATTTCAAAACTTAATCTATGGATTCCTGTTGAAACTTTTCTTTCAAAAATTTCCAAACAATAATTTCATAAATTGTTCCAGAAACATACTGGGTACACCGAAAGGGTTTTGCGTCTAAATTAAAATTGATTTTTGCTTGAACTTGAACTCGACCACAAACTTCACTCAAAATTCTAATAGAATTTTTTTTATTTTTCAAGTAATTACTTCAATAATTATCTTCTTTTAGCCCTTGTTGAATTCATTCCATTTTTATCTTCAGTATGTCTCGAGATAAACTTCAAAATTTGCTCACGAGATTTTCAGGAACTTGACTAGGAATTTCACCAAAATCATTTTGAAGCATTAAATCATCCCTTAGGTATAGGAATAATTTATGAGATTTATTCACAACTTCATGTGATGTAATTTATGAATACTTCTGCGCTAAAAACCCAGCAAAAAAAAATCATAAAAACTAAAGAAAATTTCTTGGTTTTCATACAGTAAGAAATATTTTTACACACATTCCATTTCCAAACATTGAGTTTTAAAACAATATTTAGGAAAAATTATGTTAAAACACTGTATGAAACATTCTTTGAATTATACTAAAATGAATTCCAAGAAGAGCTTCGAGGCAATTATTTATGCTATTTCGAAGGAGTTTCTAAATCAAGAGGAATTTTAATATGAACCTCTTTAGGAATTTCAGTGTTCTGTGAGAAATTTTTAGATAATTCATCGATCATGTATAACTAGGAACTCAGGTTGATTCCATTTGTTTTACTGGACAAAGCAAAATTGGCGATCAAAGGGACCACAACGAATCGAATCTTTGGAATTTTTCCAATAGGTAAATCTGCAAGACTTTAAATAGACCCGTCACTCAACATTGAAATAAGACGCGTTTAGGACTTTACTTAGCTTACTATGAAAAAAATTCGATGGGTATCTTGTATAGTTTTATGTTTCATGCAAAAAGAGTGTAATGTATAATGATCGTTTTGTCGTGAAAATCGTGAATGAAATGTTAAGAATCGATCTTCTCAAGCCCACACCCCCCCCCCCTGATGAAAAAACCTGGCTACGCCAATGGCCATCGACCCCTTAGGGACCGTTCAAATATTACGTAACGCAACAGGGGAGGGAGGGGGTCTTACATAATGTTACGGTTCAAAGAAAAATTTTAAATTTTCTATACAAAAGTTGTTACGTGGAGGTGAAAGGGGGTCTAAAACTGACAAATTTTGCATTACGTAATTTTTTAATGAACTCTTATAAGTCCATGCAAGTTCTTGACGCGTTTCACAAGCAATCATTAACACGTCGAAATTTGAAAAACAGGAACATAATAAAATGACCCGATTTTGTCAGGTTCCCCATTTTGTCAGCCTAAAATTCATCGAGGGGCTGACAAAATCGGGTGCTCACTGTATTATATTCCACAATGTTTTGAATTTTGTCTAAGTAAACAGGTTCTTAGAAAATGCTTTCTTCTAAATATTTGCTGAAGATACGAACATTCTAGGTGGTCAAGATCATGTGCTAGAGCCCGCGAAAATATAACCAAATCTACCTGCACATCTGAGAAAGAGGAGACAGATGGCCTTAATTGCGAGTTCCCAAAAGACAAGGGAACCTGTCATAAACTGACACTGGAAAACCACACATTTGAAGAGTAAAGCGTAAAATACCGTCAGAATTTAGGTAAAGGCAATTAAACTTTCTAGGTGTTTTTCGATGACTGCACATTTTAAAAAGTTGAATACTTAAATATAGTCCTGTGTTGGCAAACTGCTATTGTTTTTTTATTAATACCTTTTTCACAGTGAACAACAATGAGTGAATGATTTTGACCAAAATAAGATCATTAGACCGTTGTGCACAACCCAAGAACTAAAGAAAGAAGTCTAAGAAAGCAAGAAAACATGCCAACTGTCAGTGAGCTGTCTCCTCTCTCAGCTTTACGCTAGCACCACATAGCGGCAAAATTGCTAACCAATCAGTGCTGCCACACATTTTTTTTTCCTTTGTGGGGACATGATACCACTGCGACCATTAATTTGATCTATTGTGGTGACTGCCTCACATTGCTTTTAAGCTTCTGAACAACTTTGCTGAAGACACGAACATTCTAAGTGGTCAGGTTCATGAGCTAGATCCTGCTAGAATATGATCAAATGACATATACACTAGCGCCACGTAGGGCAAAATTGCTAACCAATCAGTGCTGCCTCACATTGCTTTTAAGCTTCTGAACTTTTGCTGAAAACACGAACATTCTAAGTTGTCAGGTTCATGAGCTAGAGCCTGCTAGAATATGATCAAATGACATGCACACTAGCGCCACGTAGCGGCAAAATTGCTAATCAATCAGTGCTGCCTCAGATTGATTTTAAGCTTCTGACCAACTTTGCTGAAAATACGAACATTCTAAGTTGTCAGGTTCATGAGCTAGAGCCGTCTGAAATATGATCAAATGACATGCACACTAGCGCCACGTAGCGGCAAAATTGCTAACCAATCAGTGCTGTCTCAGATTGCTTTTAAGCTTCTGACCAACTTTGCTGAAGACACGAACATTCTAAGTGGTCAGGTTCATGAGCCAGAGCCGTCTAAAATATGACCAATTTACATGCACACTAGCGCCACGTAGCGGCAAAATTGCTAACTAATCAGTGCTGTTTCACATTGCTTTTAAGCTTCTGAACAAATTTACTGAAGACACGAACATTCTAAGTGGTCAGGTTCATGAGCTAGAGCCGTCTTAAACATGACCAATTTACATGCACACTAGCGCCACGTAGCGGCAAAATTGTTTACCAATCAGTGCTGTCTCCGATTGCTTTTAAGCTTCTGACCAACTTTGCTGAAGACACGAACATTCCAAGTGGTCAGGTTCATGAGCTAGAGCCGTCTAAAATATGACCAATTTACATGCACACTAGCGCCACGTAGCGGCAAAATTGCTAGCCAATCAGTGCTGCCTCAGATTGCTTTTAAGCTTCGGAACAACTTTGCTGAAGACACGAACATTCTAAGTGGTCAGGTTCATGAGCTAGAGCCGTCTAAAATATGACCAATTCACATGCACACTAGCGCCAAGTAGCGGCAAAATTGCTAACCAATCAGTGCTGCCTCACATTGCTTTTAAGCTTCTGACCAACTTTGCTGAAAACACGAACATTCTAAGTGGTCAGGTTCATGAGCTAGAGCCTGCTAGAATATGATCAAATGACATGCACACTAGCGCCACGTAGCGGCAAAATTGCTAACCAATCAGTGCTGTCTCAGATTGCTTTTAAGGTTCTGACCAACTTTGCTGAAAACACGAACATTCTAAGTGGTCAGGTTAATGAGCTAGAGCCGTCTAAAATATGACCAATTTACATGCACACTAGCGCCAAGTTGCGGCGAAATTGCTAACCAATCAATGCTGCCTCAGATTGCTTTTAAGCTTCTGAACAACTTTGCTGAAGACACGAACATTCTAAGTGGCCAGGTTCATGAGCTAGAGCCGTCTGAAATATGATCAAATTACATGCACACTAGCGCCACGTAGCGGCAAAATGGCGCATTAAAAATGTCAGCTGATGAACGCCGTAAGGCTTCTGAACAACTTTGCTGAAGACCGCAGCTTTCTAGAAAGTAAGGTTTCCAAGATATTGCGTCATTAGTGTAATAGCTTACGGGTGATGCTAAACTTTTTGGGGGGTGCTGCAATATTCAATTGAGGTGTTGCAATACTAGATGATGCGATTCCATACTTATGGCGGGTAGTGTATATGCGCCAACGAACGATAAGCCCGATGACATGAAGGACGAGTTCTATGAAAGCCTGGATAAGGCCTACGAAGAGTGCCCAAAACAAGATGTCAAGATAGTCATCGGAGATGCAAATGCGCAGATCGGGAAAGAAGATTTCTTCCGACCCGTCATTGGAACGGAGAGCGTCCATACCATTACCAATGATAATGGCCTGCGGCTAGTAACCTTTGCTGCTGCTAGAAGCATGGCAATCAGCAGTACCTACTTCTCACGAAAGAATAACCTCCAATACACCTGGCGACACCCGAGTGGCGCTAAATAAGCTCCTAAAAAGACCACGTTCTGGTTAATGGGCGACATTTCTCAGATGTCATGGATGTCAGGACCTTCCGAGGTCCTAATATAGATTTGGATCATTATCTCGTTGTACCTAAAGTTCGAGCGCGGTTATCCAGCGTCATGAATTCCAGAACAAACAGACCGCTTCAATATACAACACTTGTCGACTGATGGGGTAGCTGCACAGTACCGCCAGCAGCTAGACGAACAGTTGGGAAGAATCAACGTTGCTGTAGATGTCAACAGCCTGTGGGACCCTATCCACGAAGCTGTGACAACAATTGCGCGGGAAGTGATTGGCACTGGTCAACGACGAAGACGAAACGACTGGTTCGATGAAGAGTGCCAGAGAGTGACAGACATGAAAAATGTCGCCAGAAGCAGTATGTTTGTGGCCGGTACCCGACAAAACAGAGAGTGGAACTCGGCAGCGAGAGCCGAAGAAAAGCGAATCCACCGCAGAAAGAGAAGGCAGCTTGAATAAAGTGTGGTAACTAAAGCTCAAGAAAGCATGAACCGGAATGATATGCAGAGATTCTATGCAACGGTCAATGGTGTGCGGCACAATACCGTACTAGTGCCCGCCATGTGCAATGATCGAGAAGAGAAATTGCTGACGATGGTGGCTGCCAGGTGGAAGGAGCACTTTCAGCAATTGTTGAACGGTGAAAATGGAAATTTAGCGAGGAACAGGATGAACATTAATGACAACGATCAAACAGTGGACTCACTGACCATAGGAGAGGTTAAAAAGGTTATCAGCGAATTGTAGAATTGTAAGGCTGCTGGGAAGGACGAGATCTCGGTTGAGCATCTCAAGCACGAAAGTTAGCAGCTTTATCAGTCGATCCACCGAGTACTTCTGAAGGTATGGGAGGACGAAGAATTGCCCAAAGGCTGGCCTTATACGCCAATCTACAATGAAGGGCGTGAACTGGAGTGTGCCAATTACAGAGAAATTACCCTGCTGAATTCGGCGTGCAAAATTCTGTTTAACAGACTGATAGCGCTCGAGGAGTCATTCGTCGGCGAATACCAAGCTGGTTTTCATGAGGGCCGTTCGACAACGGACCAGATGTTTAGCATGCGAATTATATATGGCAGTATATCTTGCAAACTCATGATTTATTGATTTCAAAGCGGCGTACAGTGAAAAGAAATGAGCTGTGGCAGATAATGTCTAAACATGGCTTTCCGGTGAAACTAATTAGGCAGTTACGTGCTACGCTGGATGGTTTTAAATCAAGTGTTCGGATCTTAGACGAGGTGTCAACCTCGTTCGTGACGATGGACGGGCTGAAACAGGGAGACGCACTTTCCAATTTACTGTTCAACATTGCACTCGAGGGTGCTGTTAGGAGATCTGGCGTGCAGAGAGATGGCACTATTATCACAAGGTCGCACATGCTCCTTGGCTTTGCGATATAGACGATATAGACCTAATTGGAATCGATCGCAGGTCAGTGGAAGAGGCATTCGTGCCAGGGAGACAGCAAGGATAGGCCTGACCATTAATTCTACTAAAACGAAGTACATGGTTGGAGGAAGAGATAGAGTCAGGCTTGGTGGTGTAGGTGCTGAGGTGGTGTTTGATGGGGATGTGTTTGAAGTTGTTGAAGAATTTGTTTACCTTGGAACACTTGTGACATATGACAACGATGTTTCCCGCGAAGTGAGAAGGCGTGTTGCGGCTGCGAATAGGGCCTGTTGCGAACAACGTAACCAGCGTAACGTAATTCGCCCTGTATAAAACATTGATACTTCCGGTGGCTCTCTACGGGCACGAAGCGTGGACGTTGAAAGAGGCAGACCGGAAAGCTTTCAGTGTTTTCGAGTGGCATGAATCACGAGTTGTATCAAGTGTACAAAGAATATTATCAAGCGTGTAAAATACGGCAGACTTCAGTGGGCTGGTCACTTAGTGTGAATATCGGAAGAAAGAATTGCGAATATAATATTCAGCAGGGAACCAGGTAGAGGTCGGCGACTTCGGGGAAGACCGCGAATACGCTGGCTGTACGCAGTGGAAGAGGAAATGGCGACCCTGAACTTTCGGGGCAACTAGAGAAGTTTCGCACAAGACCGACGATGATGGAGCTCTACAATATGCCCGGCAATGGCGTGACGCTACGCTGTAGCCATCAAGGTATAAGAAAGGTTTTTAGTTTTCAAATAGGACGTCTCAGTAATTAAGTTGTTGATTTACCGAAATGTTGAAATTAAAGTGCTAAAGATTTTCTATTGTTAGGCAACAATGGCGCCTGTCACGTCAGAATGCTGACCAATGAAGGGAAGGGGGAGGAATTGATGATGCATTTAGAACTGGCCCACAGTGGACCAGATATATCCCTGCATATACGCAAATTCGTACAGGAAGATATAGGGATAAAGTCATTTTTATGGCAGAGAGTTTTGCTTTTGGTTTGCAAACTGCCTATGTATCAGGCGTAAGCAAAAGTGTGCAATATTAATAGAAGAATTGAAGGTAAGGTAGCGTTTTTGTTCGTCTCTGGTGCTAGTAAATGCTATGAACGAATGGATCAAGTGGGATAGATTAAGAGTGGAAGATAGAAGAAAATGAAAGATACAACTATAAAGTACGAGGAATATCGAACCTGGAATTAATCTTATACAGCAATAACTTAAAACACGTTAAAAAACTTAAAACACGTTAAAAAAGATGGTTGTAACGGGTGTTCAATAAAACATGAGAATTTTTTCAGTCATATAGTTAAAATTAATCAACATATTAAGTGTTTTTATTATAACATAATGTTTATTCTTCAAAAAAATACGTCAATATAGTCATAATAGTAAGCTGTAACCGTTTGGTTACAAATTGTTGGTTTTTGTTTTTGTTATTTATTTTATTTATTTAGTTGGTGTTACATCAATTAATTTGATAAAACCTCGTTAACGATGTTACGCCAATTTACTCGGTCCATGGCTGTGTCTCTCCAACTTCGATTCCTCGCTTTCTTGTGCCAACCGGATTCGACGCGAACACCATCTTTGCAGAATTGTTGTCCGGTAGTCTTGCAACATGCCCTGCCCAGCGCACCCTTCCGGCTTTCGCAACCTTCTGGATACTGGGTTCGCCGTAGAGCCTAGCGAGCTCGTGGTTCATTCTCCGCCGCTACACACCGTTTTCCTTTACTCCGCCAAAGATCGTCTTAGGCACCCTTCGTTCGAACACTCCAAGTGCTTGCAGATCCTCTTCCAGCATGGTCCATGCTTCATTTCACATAGAGGACCACCGGTCTTATAAGCGTTTTCTACATGGTACATTTGGAGCGAGGGTGAATCTTTCTCGACCGCAGCTTCTTCTGGAGCCCATAGTAGGCGTGACTTCCACTGATGATGCGTCTCCGTATGTCACGACTAACGTTGTTATCAGCCGTTAACAAGGATCCGAGGTAGACGAACTCATCAACCACCTTAAAAGTATCCCCGTCTATCGTAACACAGCTTCCCAGGCTGGCTCTGTCGCGCTCGGTTCTGCCTATCAGCATGTACTTTGTTTTTGACGCATTCACCACCAGGAGGCCGACTTTTGTCGCTTCACGTTTCAGGCGGGTGTACAGGTCTGCCACCGTTCCAAATGTTCTGCCGACAATATCCATATCATCCGCGAAGCAAACAAATTGGCTGGATCTAGTGAAAATCGTACCTCGGTTATTGAACCCGGCTCTCCGCATGACACCTTCTAGCGCGATGTTGAACAGCAGGCACGAAAGTTCATCACCCTGTCGAAGTCCCCGGCCGGATTCGAACGAACTGGAATGTTCACCCGAAATCTTCACGCTATTTTGTTTGTTATATATGTATTGTTTTTGTTATATATGTTGATAGCCATGGGGCCTTCCTTAGCCGAGTGGTTAGAGTCCGCGGCTACAAACCAAAGCCATACTGAAGGTGTCTGGGTTCAATTCCCGGTCGGTCCAGGATCTTTTCGTAAAGGAAATTTCCATGACTTCCCTGGGCATAGAGTATCATCGTACCTGCCACACAAGATACGAAAGCGAAAATGGCAGTTTTGGCAAAGAAAGCTCTCAGTTGATAACTGTGGAAGTGCTCACAAGAACACTAATCTGAGAAGCAGGTTTGTCAGACCGTAGGCCTTAACTGCCAAGGTGGATTTCCCCTCTCGGCCGTCCAAGATGGCCATGCCACGGCCAGCCGATTGCGCCTAAGAGGGAAGACGCCTGCATCTCACCGTCCAGCAACGCCCGCTAGCCCGCTGTAGAAGTGTTTTTAGAACACTATGCTGAGTAGCCGGCTCTGTCCCAGTGGGGACGTTTATGCCAAGAAGAAGAAGATAACAATTCTACACTCAATTTTACCAAACAGAACAACATGCACACGCCACAAATAGGGAATTTTATATTAAATGCACCAGCAAAGTGAAAGTTCCTGGAGTTAGTGTTTGTATTCGCAAAAAGCCCTTGATTACCCAGTAGCTAGCTGTCCCTGGGATTGCCGGAGAAATCTTGCGTCTTGAGTTGACCTGGCACTGTATAATTCACGAGAAGTTTGAAAGCTGTGAAGCAGGCACAGCGTGTGCTAGAATAAGGGCGTAAGTCGCATGATCGATTTCTCTTCATCAATCCTCTCTTCTGTAAATAAAGTCGACAAGATGCAAGTTTGTTAGCATTTTTCACTCCAGACCGCTTGGCAGCGATGCAATCTTGCGTCCTGAGGTGAAAAAATGCTGATAAACTTGCATCTTGACACCTTTATTTACAGAAGAAAGGATCGATGAAGAGAAATCGATCATGAACCTTACGCCCTTATTCTAGAACACGCTTGAATTGAGATTTACACCGAGAAAAGAAAAAGACATGCTAAACTAACACTAAACTGAAAAACCAGCTCTGAATCATTTGGGACGTAACGTAAGAATGGACATGTAGCCAGAGAATCGCATAGGTAGATGGATATACAGAAATAATATCAAGCGTCCATTTAGTACCTTTGACACTTAGGAGCACAAAATTAGACACGTACTGAGCTCAACTCATTCGTTAACTTTTATTGATGATCCCTCTCAGAACAGAACATTAAAACGGATAAGCTTATCTGTGATTTACGCAAAAGCTTCGATTCCCCGAGAGGACGTGCGCTTGCTACTAAAAACCTGATAACAGACAACCCCATTCCCTGTCGGGTCAAAGTTTCTCCAAATGGAAGTATGAGCGTAACCTTGAGTGCTGCTGGTTTCGAACAGCTAACTAAAACAGGGCGAACAAATAAAATTCAATAGGAATTTCACCGCACCGAGAGACGTCGCCAAGTTAGTGGTGGCACCAAATGGAAAATCTCCTCCTGTTTGTGAACGGGGCTTGTCTTTTCCGAAGGTACACATTACATCACTATAAATACTGCCAGGAGCACACCATCATCGTCGTTATCATCATAACGACCACGGCGATGAAGGCTCCTAGTGCGAAATAAGCAGTGGATAGCAACATGGGAATACCTTTTCATTTCAAGATCAATGAAATTTGTATTGTAAAACGGGGTTTACAAAAACCCTAAACGATGGGTTAAAACAATGTTCAAATTTTAATTATTATTAAATACCTACATAAATGGTGCTTTTCAATCTAATTTAGTTCAGTAGGAGTACCCGGTAATTTTGAAATAATTTCTCCAAAAAGACAGCTTCAATGGACTTAGTCCAAATATTTTGATAATTTCAAAATTCTTAGACAAGAATTTTACTCTAACGTGCAAACCGGATTTGCCCCATTCTGACCATGCACGCCCCAACATAGGTGGGACTTTCATAGTTGTCACGGATCCCCTTCCGATGTCGATGCTAGCAGGTCCTTTGTTTGGCTTTTACTTTCGCCCTGCTTCATGCAATTCGTTGCTCGCACCGCCAAAGCCAGTTAACTCCCCCTTCAACTTATTGATGGCTTTATCCTTAGCATCCACCCCTCGCCGACTGAACTTCACGAACGACAACGCAGCATCCCGAATCGTTCCCTGTGTTGACCTAATTTCGTTTTGGCACGAAAACCAACGTAAATTTAGACATTTAAAGTGTGCTCGACATGACTTCTGGTAGACCTATTTACACAGAAAAAGCGGCCCACTTTTGTTTGGGGTGATGATTTTCCGGTTTTGTTCCTGCCACCGAACGGCAAAGTTTGATACCGTAAAATGGGTTTACTTTAATAATTTCGTTTTGGATTTTTTTTTTTTGCATTTTGCTGTAATGATTTTTATTTTATATTTAAAAAAAAAAAAGTACTAGCCAGTTGCTCCAAATTGTTGATAATGGCAATGATTTCAGTTCTAATAGGAAGCTTCTATATATGCAGCCATTTGAAAACCAATACAGATTAATTTTACATCCCCTATCGAGAAGAACATGCCCTTCCGAAAATTGTCAATCCTTGATCTGTTCGGTGCCCTTTCTGAGCGGTCAAACCCTTGTCAGTCCTTGTTTTTGGCACAGATTTGGTAAACAAGCTTACTATTCATTTGAGTATATAAACTTTTCAATATGACAGGAAGATTAACTGATTAACAAAAATTATGTAATTTTATTTAGTATGTTCCCGATTGATTGTGCAGGTTCGCACTATCAAAGCTACCCAGTTTTACGGTGCCATGAGCCGGCAGCAGAGAGCAACGACGATGAAGTGCTTTCTTTCTCTCCTATCGCCATCATGTGGCACAGATCAGAATGGAATCGTAAGAGGATGTCAACCCTCGACATTCCGTCAGCCAAACTAGAAGACGCCCCTGGAATGGTAGTGAAAACAGGATTACAATTTATTCTAATTAAATAAGCAGAGTTTTAATGAGCACCCAGCTCTTGGATGGTTTGTTTAGTAATCCTTTAATTTAAATTAAAATGAGTAGCGATGCCGGTCGTCGTGAGTGCCCGACACGAGAGGGACTGCTGGGAATAATAATCCCATTTTATTACATGTGACTTGTTGGATTGCTTCTATGGTGACGAATTCAAATACAATGGAAACCCATCTGTGAGAAGGCTCGAGGATGTAATTGTTAATTTAAATCAAATTTTAGAGCAAACTTAAGTAAGGTATTATATTTATGCAAAGGACGGCAATTCTGTTTATTTACAGTAGTTAAGGGTAAGCTTCAGAAGATCACGGTAATTAGTTACAGTATAGATTGTTACATCCTCACAAAACATAGGTACACAATTTAGATGACATAAACATGAAGTACTGCTCATTAGGCCCTAGTAAAATTGGAACGTATGTTAAAAATAAAAAAGCAGCTTTTTTCATAAAAATCGACAAATTAAAAATAAATAAAACACTAGCTACTTTCTGAACATAAAACGACTGTGTGTTTTTGTATTGTTTGATTAGTTGATTATTAGAAAAACTGCTTTTTAATTTTTGACATTCGCTTCAATTTAACTAGGGCTTTGAAATTGAAGCTTGAAATTCCTCACATTTTGTCATAAACAAGTTATCGCAAAACTCCCATTTTAACAAAAATAATGTAATGTTGAATTGCTAATAATTTTGCAAAATTGTTCAACTCGGTAAGACAAACACAGTTTAAAGTAATGTATTTTTTGAAATATTTTCAAATTAAATTTATGCCATTTTTGGCAAAACGAGATATGTGCAACAACTGCTGAATAAAACTTAGGTCATCTCAAAGCTGTGGTAAAAATTCCAAGTGTATCGGAGCACTAGAAGCCGAGATCTGAGCCTCGAAATCATCTTAACCTTCGGGCTGTCGCGCTGTTGTAATTTGTACATCAGTTGTGATTTATATGTTATCATTTTGCAACAAAGATATCTATCGACACCAAACCAAAATGTATTCCACAAGATTCTTCTTAAGAACAATACTCGACAGTTTTCATTTACAGTATGGCCCTTTATAATATGATAAAATCAACAAATGTACATGAAAGTCGCATAATAATGAACGAACTATATAGGGTTCGAGTAAATCACAGTTCGAAATCGGTATATTTCAAAATCCAGGTAATTTAGAAACTTGGGGTCTTCAGTTATGTTGTTCTGGAGGTGAAGTGCTATCTGATGATACCTCATTCCATTCGGAATTTGACCCCTAGGTGGCACTAGTGGGCATAGAAGTTTTACTTTTGTTTTGCAGATATTTCAGGATCCTTATCATTTAGAAGGATAGCGTCTACGGCAAAGTTGTTTAGTAGTTCAAGGGCTATTATTATTTGAGTCAAGAAATATAATATTTTGCCACCAGGCGGCGCTATTGGTTTATTTAGTTGACATCTAAACAGATAACACTGAATCAACAATTTCACGCCGCAATACTCGGTTCGTGGCCGCATCTCTCCATCCTCGGTTCAGCCCCACGTTCGCCAAATCGATACGGATCAAGATCCGCCCACCTAGCTCGCTGCGCTCCATGCCTTCTTGTATCAACCAGATCCGACGCGAACACCATCTTAGCAGGGTAGCTGTCCGGCATTCTTACAACATGCCCTGCCCATCGTATCCTTCCAGCTATGGCCACCTTCTGGATACTGGGTTCGCCGTAGAGTTGGGCGAGCTCGTGGTTCATCCTTTGCCGCCACATATCGTTTTCCTGCGCACCGCCAAAGATCTTCCTAAGCACCCGACGTTCGAAGACTCCAAGTGCTTGCAAGTCCTCCTCGAGCATCGTCCACGTTTCATGCCCGTAGAGGATTACCGGCCTTATGAGCGTTTTGTACATGGTACATTTGGTGCGGGTGTGAATCTTTTTTGAATGCAGCTTCTTGTGGTGGCCATAGTAGGCTAAACTTCTCCACTGATGATGCGCCTCCAAATTGCACGGCTAACGTTATTGTCAGCCGTCAGCAAGGATCCAAGATAGATGAACTCGTCAAACACCTCGAACGTATCCCCATCTATCGTAACACTGCTACCTAGGCGAGCCATGTCGCGCTAGGCCCCATCAGATAGCATGTACTTTGACTTGGTCGCATTTACCACCAGTCCAACTTTTGCTGCCTCGTGTGGTGTACAGGTCTGCAACCTTTTCAAATGTTCGGCCGACGATGTCCATATCATCCGTGTTGGCCTGAAACTTTCACACAATTTTGCATACCTTCCATCGTCACTCTTATCAGTTTCGTGAGCTTCCCGGGAAAACTGTTCTCGTCCATGATTTTTCATAGCTCTACGTGGTCGATACTATCGTATGCCACCTTGAAATCGTTGAAAAGGTGATGCGTTGGGACGTGGTATTCACGACATTTTTGGAGGATTTTCGTACAGTAGAGATCTGGTCCGTTGTCGATCGGCCGTCAACGAAGTCGGCTGGATAACTTCGCACGAAGTCGTTAACTATAGGTGACAGACGACGGGAGATGATCTGGGATAATACTTTGTAGTCCGCATTTAGAATGGTGATCGCTTGGAAGTTCTTACAATCTAACTTGTGCTTTTTAACTGTATCTTCAGATGCGAAACATCGAAACTCAACATGAGAAGTTGGTCACCATGCTAACCATGCCAAATTAACTAAAAAACTTAAACTAAATAACTATGCTAAAGAGGACTGCAGCGAATTTTCTACAATTTGCGTTTTGTGGTAGAGTAAATTGTTCTAGAGCCCGTTAAGGTGCCTTTGATGCCGCTCGAACTCCCGGAGTATGACAACGCGGTCAAACGGCTTGAGAAACGCTTAATTGGCTAGCGGAACGAACGAGTGGAATTGGAAGTTTTCCGGTCGCTCAAACAATCAAGTGAGGAATCCTTCAACAATTTCATCTTGAGATTCCAGGCCCAGGCTGCCAACTGTGAGTTTTCGGAACGCGAGGAGACAAGGCTGCTCCAGCAAATCTTATTAGGGGTTTGTGACGAGAAAGTGCGAGACAAAGGTGTGGAGAATGTCATGAGTTTGAATGAAGTGATCACCTTCTGCAGCAAAGATTTCATCGTACTGCTTTTGGAAGTAACGAGCCTTTTACGTCGATGATCCGTTTATTTTCTATGTTTGAAGATCTCTTTGACTTCGATGGTTCGTCCAACCAATTCGTTTCGCGTGTGAGGAGCTCGGACTTAATATAGAATTTAGTTTCAATTCATGTAGACAAAAGTCAGATGGATAATATACAAATATACCTATGCCACGAACTGCGAAATCCTGTTGAAACAAAAGGAAAAGCAAAAACTGAAACGGAGTTGAACAGCGTGAACTCGTATCGTTCCGAAACTCAAAACTTGAGCTCGAAGCGTAACACAGGAAGCAATCAGCGATTTGAGAGACAATCGATGGCTAGACGCGTAATATCAGGTCGTCCCCTTAATGCTACAACTAGATAACTCGAAAATCAAAATTTTGAGATGTGCAACTTTGAAAGTATGACCGTTTAACAAGGTGATGGTTAATCGCAGAGATTATGATTGAAAAATAATCTTTAGCTTGTATATTTTGAATCACACGCTTAAGACCTATGGATATTTTGCAGATCTAATTAAGAAACTGTTGTGAAGTCAAAAATTTCAAATTTCGAGTTATCTAGTTGTAGCATCAAGGGGACGAGGTGAGAATCGTTTCCGGAGCGAATGTAACCGTTTCGGTTCGCTCCGACACGCAGGTGACTCACGAGATTGTTTTGCTCGAGGTGCGACTTGTAACAATTGCGGACAGCGGAGACACTATGCAAGGAAGTGTGACCGGAAGGGACCGGCGAGAGAAATCGGATTAGATCTTGAAGAGGGCATACTATATGAAACAGTATTACTGAGAAGAATGCTGTTTCTGGACCATCTAGAGTACAAGGAACTTTGACCCAATCTGGAGAACAAGACTATTCAAACGATAGTCCGTGATGGCACTAGCCACCATCTCAACCGCAAAGGGTTGGAAGGAGATTATCGGCCATATTTGTGATTTTTTTCCTACCAATGTCATTAAAAGAACAGTCTTCTCTAATAAAATTATCATTCCGCGTGTAATTTTGATTTTGTGTTGAGGTGGAGAGAAATGTATAGAGTCAAAGCCTTTGAGTTTTACACAAGAGTTTGATGAAGTGTATATTCTGGAATTCTACTGCTTCTAAAAGGCTGGTTAATTGAACTGTAGAATCCATCTCATCTGAATAGCCCTTTATGCATGCACGTCAAGGTCAATGCGTGAGTGTGTTCGAGTTCCTATGGGGTGAAACTCATGGAGGACGATCGACTGTGCCATTTGGATTCAGACCGGCGTAGCGGACGGTTCTATTTATTCGACGCTCCCATATATTCGGAATCATCGAACCGACTCAACAGTATCTTCCTTCATATGATAGACACGCTATGGACGTAAGAAGAACCTCCACAAATCATGCATTTAGCACCATTGCGGCAATGTTTTGTTCCATGACCCTATTTTTGGCACTATGGACACACTGAGAAGAAGTACGCGATCTTTAAGAGTTTCCGGCAATAAGCGACAGTTTCCTTTCTTTGCGGTTTGGAAGGACACCTTGATTCTTCTTTTGGAGTTCAAGATCTCCTGCCTGAATCCCCCATATTCGAAACAACTGACCACGACAGGCGGCACTTATTGCTTCGATTTGGTGTTCGGAAAATTTGTCTAAATCATCGACCCAAAGCATATAATGCACATTTCATTGCGATAATCTACATAAACCATTTCAATTTTATAAGAAAGCGCACATTCCGGAGAAACGTCCAACGTCCTTTCTTCCATTCTTGCCACGTTTAGTGACAGGTTCAAATCCCACATTTTTGGAAGGAAGTTGTGAATTCATAGATTCACCCTTCCTTTTTTCGTGGTTGTAACCATGTTTAGTGCATGAACGAAAGAAGAAGAGACGTTATAACTTAGAAGTTCTAAGAGATTTTTTTTCAAGACGGTGTTCAAAAAGGATTACTTTCGCTCTCACTAACATGTCCAACGAAAAATCGAAGACACGGGTCCGAACAAGGATCGAAATGGGAGGGAAACGTAGTACTGAAAAGTACGGTTTTACTGCTTTTGGTAGTTTTAAAAACTGTCAGAGCAGAAAAATGTGTTTACGCACAGCACGAGGTTACGAAGCGCACTGTTCAATATTGATGATGATACGCACCATGATGAAATGTCGATTCACAATTTTGGGTAGTAAAGGTACGCCAGATTGAATCGATGCGTTGAAATTGTTCTGCCGGAAAAACGCTCTGCTTCCATTGCCTACCACGTCAATCACGTCCACTCACCTAATTGCCAATCGAAACTGTTGAATAACAATTTAATCGAATCTAGCTCCAAAACATCCCCAATCAATGAGGCAAAGAATGCACACTGCACGGGCCGGTGGAGTCAATACATGCTATCTATTTCAGAGGCGCCAACTTCATGAAAGTATTGAAGGGGCAAAGATTATCAGTCGAGTTCGAGAAAAAGCATTTTTTTTTATGTGAAGCTGTTTTTGGTAATATTGTAATTCTAGAGATAACTTTCCGTTCTACGGTTGAACAGAAAGCTACCGCAGGTGACACATTACTGATTTTCACAAAGCATCATCGATCGACTGCGATGATATCTTGGAAACCACGCTGCATGACTGTTGTTTTCAGTGTGGAAATGCGCGCAACCAGAGCCGTAGCGTTGCCTCATGGCGCCCTTGGCGAACCTCTGTTTGCGCGCCCCTAGTCAAAGTCAAAATTTAACATGTTTTTTCTCGTGAAACATGTTAACGTTAAAGTTACCATAAATTTCCAAAAGGTTTTTTTTCTGCGGCTTCTATATGAACTCATTTTTAAAAACACAGAAGAAGTGTCATGCTAAAGCTTAAGTGTTCACTTACATTTAAAATACATGAACTGTTAATTGATTTTAAGAAAAACTCTAAAATTTGTTTTTAGATGAACTGTCTGAGAATTGCGTTTTTAATACATTTGTTGATGAAATTCCATGATATTAGCGTGAAAGAAATCAGCGGAAAAATAATAAGCTTTTAACAATGTTAGCATATATTAAAAACAAATCTCAATACTATGGAGTTCATTTTTTTGAATTGTGTGTGATAAGTTCGTCTGAATGAGTATTTCTTATTTCATATTTTTTTTATGTCAAAATTGGTGTAAATATTCTGTTTAGGATTCTGCAGATAAATTTTTTGGGTCCCTGTAGAGGTTTTAACTACGATACTGTCATGGAATTCTTTGAAAATTGTATCCAAGACGATATGATCATTGCAGTGATGAATTTTGTAGAATTATACTCAGAATGCAATCAGAAGTATTCTGACTAGTATTCAATCAAAATGAATCCTGCGAAATCTCAACAGCTGAACGGTTCGGTAAAATATATTAACGGAGTACGATAAATTTTCACAGTATTCGGTTAAAATTCAACGGAATCCGTAAAATTCCGACGAAATTACAATGTTTTTTTTTCACCGAACTGTTCAGCTGTTGAGATTACGGAGAAATTCACTATAGGAGCTTAGTATGTATTCTGTCAGAATTCAGATATATGTCCACGATTTCCTGTGATAAGATATGTTGTTTTCAACAGCGTTATTATTGTTGTAATGAACGGTGTTTAAAACAGTCATATTTCTAAATTCGTATGAAATTTCTTCTCACAAAAATAAATCATTCAGCTAAATGTCAGAATGTTTAACATTCAAAAACATTTCATTAAAAATAGTAAAAACTGCAGTAAATACTCATGTTCTCCTAAGACCCCAATTATGTGTGAATCCTGTCAATAAATTCTGTGGAATCCGCTACTTAAGATTGTATTGTACGTTTTGTTGACGAATAGATTCTCGTGCACGTATTCAACGTGTACAAATAAATACTCACACATCAGTTTATATGGCACTTTAATAGAAGCACGCACCTTGCATTCAATGTGCAATCCAACAGCATGCGTTACTTGTTGGTTTTGTTAGCAACGACGCCATCCAATATATGGCAAACATGGTGGGAGAATATTTTGGTGTGACAAAATTAATTAGGTGTGAGTCTATTAGCGGGCAAAATCCTCAATATAACAACGGTACCCTATTCACATAGAAATATTTTCTCAGGGTGTTCTTCCTGGATTTTTTTAGTTGTGTTTGGCGAACTTTACTGAAGAGCAATAGTTTTTCTCCAGGTTTATTAAAAATACAGTTTAGCTTTCAAACAGCTTAAAAGGCATGGGAGAGGAAGCGTATCTTATGATGCTTATATTTTTCCTAATTCACAAAAAAATTGTTTATTCTCGTTTTGAATCCTCAATCGAAACAACAATTTAAACAGTTGTGAAGGATTTTATAACAGAAAAAAAGAAAAGTACTTAGAGCCTGGCTGCCAGACATACCTACTTGTACACTAGTTTAAAAAATAGAAATAAATTCAAAAAAAAAAATAACTAGAAAATCTTAAAGTAAATTTAAAGAATTTATAATTTAAGAACTCTTGTCAGGAATCTTCGGGTTCTGAATACTGAAATCTTCTGAGATGCTTTCAACACATATTGTTAAAATATCACAAATGTGTTAGTTTTTCCACTTTGAATTTGACACTTATTGGCTATGACTCTTCAAAAACTTTGCCAAATGCGTCACGCATTTTGGCGCCCCCTGAGAGCTGGCGCCCTTGGCGGGTGCCAACCTGGCCAACCGCACGCTACGGCACTGCGCGCAACCGACGACCCACTGAAACCAGCCCATGCACTGTAAGTGGTGCATAGAATGCACAGAGGTTGTCCTTGGCCTTAGACCCGGGGAGAAAACCGGATGGTACAATGATTTTTAAGCCTACAGTACAACTTGGCGGCTTTTTTAATGAACTGCAATATATCAAATAATATTGTGCTTTGTTTGGATAGATGGATTACTGGGAAAGTTGTATTTTTTTTTGTATTTTTCCTACGCACCCCTAGTGCGCTCTAAAGTCAGTTGACGGTCGTCCCTCTGACGATCGTATACGAACGAATCGAAGTAGCCGAAGGGTTCTGATCATTAGTAAATAGCTGAGAGAGAGGAGACAGCTGGCTTAGATTGCGAGCTCCCAAAAGTCAAGGGAACTTGTCATCAACTGTCACTGGAAAACCGCACATTCGAAGGGCAGACCATGAAAAACCGTCAAAATTTGACCAAACTTAAACTGGATATGATTGAACATCTATGTTGTTTTCTTGTGCTCTCGCATATAAAATCATTGTTTATTTAAATATTTTCGATTGGACTCAAATTGCTATTAAATTTTTTTGTAATTTTAAGATTTTTTTGATAGCAAATGGAATGTGAAACTGGTTTTGACCCAGTTTGTGCTCTCCGAACCATTGTGCACAACCCAAACATGAGAAGAAGAAATCAAAGAAGCCAAGAAAACAACCTAGTTGTCAGTGAGCTGTCTCCTCTCTCTCAGGTAAATAGACAAAACGCTCAGTCTTATCTGAACTCTCAGCCTAAGGGGTCATGAACAAATTACGTCACGCTCCAAGGGGGGGGAGGGGGTCGAGCCAAGCGTGACAAGCCTTACAAAATTTTCGGAGGACTCATACAAAAAGTGTGACAAAGGGGGGGGGGGAGGTGGTCGAAAAAGTTGAAATTTAGCGTGACATAATTTGTGTACCATCCCTAACCAGTTCGCTTTTACTTCATCTCAGTTTCCCTTAATACTAGTTCTCTTTTCCTCCGCCGGTCTTAGGAATTATAAAGTGTCGACGAGAAAAAGGTGTTTGAACGCGTGAAATTGGAGTTAGGGTAGATGTACCAATAGTGGAGGTACTATGCACGATTGAACTTCGTTTAACCGCCTAAATTCAAGAAGCGCAATTAATGTACATGTTAATGTTGCAACGGGAAGTAACGACCTTTGACTTAATGAGAAAAATGATTTCATCGCAGTAATCCACGGCATGTCAGTGAAAAATAATACCTCCACTATTGGTACACTGTTCCTTTAGTTGCAGTATTTTTGTAATTTGTATTCCTATAGTTGCGGTATCCGTTGTTTTCTTATGGGATCCTCCACTATAGGAACACTTTACCGCAACTATTGGTACAAGCAAGAAAAGTTTTAGCAATTTTAGTGATATTTCATCAGTTTTGAAGCAATTTGAACGCTCTTTTCAACTATTCCGTGTATCAATAAGCCAAACGTCGATTGGCAGTGTCGGTTCTGTGGCTAATGTATTAAAATCAGAGAAAACGGCACTACCCCAACTATAGGAACACCCACAACTAAGGGAACACTTACCCTAGTTTTTTTTAATTCGACTCAGACAAGCGCCAGCAACAGGATTGGATCAGCGTCACCGGGGCGGTGGATTCGATCAGGGTGAACGACGTATCAGGTGAAGTTTTTTTTTCTAATAGCTTTGCAGCGGTTGCTGACGGCAAATTTGTAAGTAAAACATTGAAAGTGTTTCGGAAGTGCTGAAATTTATAGAGAAAAGCGTATCAGCATAGCGCCATTCGCCATTTGGTTTTGGTGGCGTCGTTTTATTGTGTTGTTTTTTTTTCTATTCTACTAAAAGGCCTTTTCATTTTGGTGGTCAGCAGCAACAATAGGGTGGTCCAAAAACAATAATTTGTTTCTCAAATTCATTTTAATTATTATTCAGCATTGTTGTATCGTATATAAAATAGCATTATTAATTCTGTTTTCTTTCTTTATATTGAACAATAGAATGCTTTACACAACTATTGCGGAGTCTTGAAAACCGCCAAATTGTGAGTAGTAGCAAAATTCAACGGAATTGCTTTCGCCGATACGGATTTGGAGGCAGTGAGGAAATCTGCTGGCGGGACTGATCCGTAGCCGTTTGTGAATCCGTAAGCAGGAAAGGTTTTGCGGTAATAGGATGAGTCCTTCTGTTTTATTATTATTATTATTTTGCACGAATAGTGAAGTGAAAAAGTGTTTTACTTCTGTTTAATTTGTATGAGAGTCTACACTGAAATGAATTTTATTGTAGAAACTACTGAATCCATGGTAAAATTAAGAACTGCACCAACGATTTTCAACCGACTACATTAATCTGTTAACTCTACCAAAACATAGTCAACATCACTACACAAGAAATTTTTTTCTGTTGATTTAACCAGAGTTGTAGTATTTTTGACAAGAAACATTCATGATTTGAGAAGTTTAGCATCATACTTTTGACCACACTGTGTTGTACGATGGGTGTCACAGATTGAAATACAATGCTTTGTAGTGGATGCTACTATGGACATAGTCAAATTTACTGCACTGCTCAGTGATTTTCACCAGATTATAGTAAACTTAATAGATTTTTGTAGTCGGTTGAAAATCGTTGGTGCAGTTCTTAATTCTACTATGGATTCGGTAGATTATACAACACAATTTGTTTGCGTGTAATAGCATTGCACATTGGTCCCAAAGCCATATCTAGGAAGACAAAAATGATTGCGCCTAAACCGTCAATTTTAGATGTATGGTGTCTTCGGCAAAGTTTCTCCATATTTTTCAGACATTTTTTTCAGAGATGTGAAATTAGGGTGGCCCACATAGTTTACGAGATCAGCACATTAACTTTTTTGCTGACGCATTTAGGACTACACAATGTTCTACAATGTTTTAGAACAACCGATTTGGAGCAACTTTGTCGAAGAACCCAAATTTCTATCTCCTATGGTTCGCGAGTTATGATTTTTTTTAACAAAAAAGTTAGGGTGGTACTGAAAAATCGTTTTTTTCTTGATAATTTTTTATACGATAATTTCTCGCAAAAACTTTGTTCCGAGCACTTTTAGAACTTTTAATTGCGCAACTTTTTGCCGAAGAAGTTTTTGTTCTATCTCTTATGGTTACAGAGTTACCAGAAATTTTCTTCGAAAAAATTGTTGTTTTCAAATGCCGATATCTCCGAAAGGCGCAAACGGATTTTCAATCTTTTGTCAGCATTATAAAGATAGTCTTTTGCTCTGTTTATGGTGAAAAAACTGTGAGGACGTTTTTTGTTTGAAACAATTGACAACATTTTGAAAATAATATGTTTTTTAACCGAAAATTGTCCATAACATGAAAAATATTCGAGATAGCTCTTTTGCGCCTTCAGCAAAAATATGCAAAATTGAAAGTCCTGAAAGTGCTTCATACAAAATATTCATAAAAAAAATCAACGCTTTAAGATATATTCACCATAAACCGAATTTTATATGATAAAGAAAGCGAAAAAACAGATATTTGCTGGAACAACCGGAATAACTGTATGTAAAATCATTTAAAATTGAAAATATATGTAATGAAATAAGATCGATCACAGTAAGCGAAATCTTAGGAGTAAGGGAAAGTTAGTTGCTGAAGCAGTTTTAAGGCGGCAGGATCCGTCATTGATTTCAGAATTTTCAAAAGCAGTTTTTTCGTTCAAAATCAAGAATTTTTTTTAGGAAAATGTGTTCACTGTATTCTATTCTCTAATCGAAAAACAGTAAACACATTTTTATCGAATAATTTTTGTTTTCGAACAGAAAAACTGCTTTTGAAGTTTCAATGATGACGATGATTACGATGACGGTGCGTTGAACGTTAACAGTGATCCAAGGAACATTAATCCATAAACGAAGTCTTGTTATTTCTCGCGACATAATGTTTGTCCCGCTAACCTACGCCGTGGTTGGTTATAAATTGCTACCTATAATCTGCTTACTAAGCAGAATGTCATGCGTTCAATACCGGGCCCGTTTATTATATTATCAACCCTGAAGGATAACAAAACGTATACTTTGAAGAATTCCTTCAAATTACCAAAACCTTACTTCCCGTGATATCCTCCCATTGAAATATAGAAGTATCTGCAATTGTTCTATCTGGGCATCCAACTTATCCCATTCAATTCAATCAAATCCAATAAATCTGCCACAACGGATTAGTCAGGGCAGCATTTGCCTGTTGAAGAATGTATGAGTCTTGAATATGAACCAGTTATAAATCCCAAATACTTGTCTAAGGTAACGAAACAGAAGGTGGGTCTTGATCACTCGAAAACTGCTTCAGCAAATAATTTTCCTCTTTTCAACTCCTCAGATTCCGCTTACTATGATCGATATCAATACATGATAATTCAATTTTAAATGACTTTACATACAGTTATTTCAATTGTTCTAGCAAATATCACTTTGTTCGCTTTCTTCACCATATAAAATTCGGTTTATGGTGAATATATCTCAAAGCGTTGATTTTTTATGAATATTTTGTATGAAGCACTTTCAGGACTTTCAATTATGCACATTTTTGCTGAAGGCACCAAAGAGCTATCTCGAATATTTTTCATGTTATGGACAATTTTCGGTTAAAAAACATATTACTTTCAAAATGTTGTCAATCTTTTCAAACAAAAAACGTCCTCACAGTTTTTTCACCATAAACAGAGAAAAAGATAATCTTTCTAATGCCGACAATAGATTGAAAATCCGTTTGCGCCTTTCGGAGATATCGGCATTTGAAAACAACATTATTTTCGAAGAAAAGTTCTGATAACTCTGTAACCATAAGAGATGGAACAAAAGTTTCTTCGACAAAACGTTGCGCAACCAAAAGTTCTAAAAGTGCTTGGAACAAAGTTTTTGCGAGAAATTACCGTAAAATCGGGTGTAATTGATCAGACGGGTGAAATTGATCATCGAATCACACGATTTTATTTACTCGTAATGGAGCACAAATATTGATGTAAGCTGCAGTAAATGAACGTTGCTTGTCGTAACTATTGTCGAATTGTGTGTTGTGAAGTTTTTTGCGTTAAAGAATGTTTATTACTATGCAAATAACGTAAAATTTCAAAATCATGCACGGTGCAGTATTGACAAACACCTATGAACTTCTATTTATAAGCAAGGATTAAAACATGGTATAAACCTGAAAGTTTGTGAGGATGCTTGAGATATATCCCCAAACCAGATTTCATCACCAAAACTCGTACCAATTGGCTCATATGGTTGAAATAATTGAATTTCTGTTAGATATCATTGAATTCTTTAGGAAATTGCATACATTTAGGCGTTTTC
This sequence comes from Aedes aegypti, assembly GCF_002204515.2. Classification (NCBI taxonomy): domain Eukaryota; kingdom Metazoa; phylum Arthropoda; class Insecta; order Diptera; family Culicidae; genus Aedes; species Aedes aegypti. The sequence continues at coordinate 141,558,040 of NC_035107.1, forward strand.
AGCGTAATTCTTGAAATATAACTATTCGTCATTTATATAAATATTGCATTGTTAAGAATTTTACAAGCATAGTCGGATTCAGGGTGCTCAAATTTATCATATGGAGTTGTTTTGGAAACTAACAATAATGCCATTGACAAGTGATCAATTTCACCCCGAAATGAGATCCTCTGTTTTTTTATTTTAGAGGTATTTGTTGATACTAAAATGACATTTGTTAGAAAATTTCGGAACATAAGTCGATGAGGCTCACCTTCGTACTTGTTTTCCTGCATTTAGTTGTTTGGGATTGTTAACATTATAGAAAACAGACTAGAAAAACCGTGAAAAATGATCAATTTCACCCGAAATTACGGTATCGTATAAAAAGTTATCAATAAAAAACCGATTTTTCAGTACCACCCTAACTTCTTTTGTTAAAAAAAATCATAACTCGCGAACCATAGGAGATAGAAATTTAGGTTCTTCGGCAAAGTTGCTCCAAATCGGTTGTTCTAAAACATTGTAGAACATTGTGTAGTCCTAAATGCGTCAGCATAAAAGTTTATGTGCTGATCTCGTAAACCATGTGGGCCACCCTAATTTCACATCTCAGAAAAAAATGTCTGAAAAATATGGAGAAACTTTGCCAAAGACACCATATATCTAAAATTGACGGTTTAGGCACAATCATTTTTGTCTTCCTAGACATGGCTTTGGGACCAATGTGCATTGTTTGCTCATTTTTATTTTCTTTTTTGGGTTTAATTCTAATTATTTTATTGTATTTTTCATTATTCAACTGTTTTATTTATTTCACATAATATTAATGCCATACGAATTTATCATTTAATTAATTTATTTGCCTATTGCTTGAATATTATTATCGAATCAATTTGTTTGCTGATTGTTCAAATTGTGTTTTATATGGTTTTCGTGTGAAATTTTTAATTTTGTTTTACTAAACAATGAGCACTAGCGTGGCATTTTCTCTCGAACCCTACCGTAGGGGTACATCATTCAATGATTGGACTCAAAGACTTTTGAGTGAAGAAAAGTTGACTTTGGCAAATGCTGAAAAGTTGATTGCAACATGGGAGGTAGCGAGGGCTAATGCTGGAACAACTGACCAACCACATATAGGGCATCCAACTATGGTGGCTACGGTACATAACAGGCCAAATAAGATACAGGGAATAACAGCGTCTAGGATAGCTCAAGTTTATAATTATTCAAGGAAATATCAAGGTTTTGGGAATAGGGTGAAAGACAGTAACAATAGAGGACCGGTTAAAAGTTGATTAGGTTTCAAATCTCCAAGGAAGATTCAGCAATCCTATAAAAGAAGACGTGGAGGTGAAACTGGCAGTTTCCCACAAGATGGACGTTCTGGAGGACACCGGCAATGGCAGCGACCCGACTATTCCCAAATGATATGCAATTTTTGCGGAATCGGAGGCCACATCCGTAAAAAATGCTTTAAATTGAAAAACTTGAATCGTGACACATTAAACCTTGTCGACTCGTATAGGCCAGGACCGTCAGCGGATAGGCATATTACTGAGCTGCTGGAGCGAATGCGAACCAAAGACGACGATGATGACGAGAATAGTGGCGAAGGTAATCTACAATGTATGTATGTGTCATCCATCAATAAGATTAGCAATCCATGTTTAGTGCAAGTAGATATTGAAGGCAAGGGCCTAGAAATGGAGGTTGACTGTGGCGCGTCTGTGTCAGTCATAAGCAAAAAGCGATATCTTTCGAAGTTCGACAACCCTTTACGAAATTATAACGAGCCATGGAATCAGACTTAAAATTGAAGGGGAGGCTACAGTTTCGGTAAAATTTAATGGCAAAGAAGCGCTAATGCAACTTTGAGTACTTGATTGTGAAAATGATTTTTACCCGCTTTTTGGCCGAACTTGGCTAGACATGTTTTACTCAAATTGGAGACAGTTCACAACTCAGGTGAATCGGCCATTGATGAATTAAAAAGTAGATACGGAAATGTTTTTTTAAAAAAACACCTTTTTCAACACCTATAAAGGGATTCAAAGCAGAGCTTGTAATGCGGGATGAAACTCCGATATTTAAGAAGGCTTATGACGTTCCCTGTAGATTAAAGGACAAAGTTTCAGCGTATACTCCACTGCACTGTGACGTCACGCATCAATTTTGACAGATACTGGTCCAGTTGTTTACAGTTTGGACTTAGTACTTTTTTCGAATCATTCTTAATTTCGTGAAAGTTAGTTGCGAGGAGAGGTCAAATCCACTGCAGATACCCACGGATCGTATTATTCTATCTTCCTACCGTGGAAAATCGTCACCATCAGCATGCTGGTGATAGAAATGCGAAGATGAAAAAATGATGGAAAAAACGACTAAGTCCGAAATGTAAACAGCAGGACCAGCAGCTGTCAAATAAGTGAGGTTAGGCTCGTCATATGCAGCGCTCTATTTAGACAAATAAGCGAAAGAACAGGTCATTACGCCAATTGATACTAGTGAATGGGCTTCACCAATCTTAATCGTGATGAAGAAAATTGGAGAAATCAGATTGGTAATAGATTGCAAAGTTTCGATTAATAAAGCCATTGTACCGAATACTTATCCTTTGCCTACTTCTCAAGATATTTTTGCTTACTTGGCAGGTTGTAGAGTATTTTGCGCACTTGACTTAGAAGGTGTATACACATAATTAGAATTGACGGAAAGGTCCAAGGTGATTAATACGATGAAAGGGTTATATGAGTATAATAGGCTACCTCAAGGTGCATCTTCATGCGCTTCTAGTTTTCAACAGGTAATGGATAAGATTCTAGAAGGGATTGAAAACGTATCATGCTACCTTGATGATGCTTTGATAACTGGAAAGACTACGTAGGAATGTAAAAATAAGCTTTTGTTGGTATTGGAACGTTTAGCAAATGCAAACATAAAAGTAAATTATGAATAATGCAATTTTTTTGTTACGGAACTTACACATTTGGGGCATATTATTAGCGATCAAGGGCTTAGGCCTTTTGCGGACAAAATATCAACGATAGAGAAGGCAAATGCCCCGAAAAACAAGTCAGAACTTAAATCATTCCTTGGATTGTTGAATTACTATCACAAATTCATACCAAATTTATCCTCGAAACTGTACCTTTTGTACAATTTGAAAAATGTCAAAAAGCATTTTTGGAAAGCAAAAAATTGCTGATTGACACGAACTTTTTAGAATTCTATGATCCTAAGAAACCCATAGTAGTAATATCAGATGCCTTTAGCTACGGTCTTGGAGGGTTAATCGCTCATGTTGTAGATGAGAAAGAATTCAGCCCAAAAGAAATATCCCATTTTACATTTCGAGGCTTTAGCATTAGTATGCACCATAAAGAAATTTCACAAATTTCTTTATGGTCAACATTCCATTGTTTATATAGATCACAAACCCTTGGTGGGAATTGTCGGTAAAGAGGGTAGAAATTCAATTTATGTGACAAGACTGCAACGCTTTGTTTTGGATTTGGCGATTTACGGTTTTGGCATTATTTATAGGCCCTCACACAAATTAGGGAATGCAGATTTCTGTTCGAGATTTCCTTTGAAACAAGATGTTCCCGAAGATTTAGACACATACGTTATAAAAAGCATAAACTTCAGCAAAGAAATTCCAATCGATTCCAAATTAATCGCTGACGCTACAAAAGAGGATGAATACCTTCAAAAAGTGATATATTGTATGCTTAATGGCTGGTCAGAAAGAGTAAAAAGCAATTCACAGACATTTTTTCAAATTATTTATATTTAGAGTTAGTGGACGATTGTCTTCTTTTTTGGACAGAGTAGTTGTCCCGAGGATATTCCATGCCAAAATTTTGAGGCAGTTACATGCAAATCACTCTGGTGTGATTAAAATGAAGCAGTTAGCAATAAATGCTGTGTATTGGTTCAGAAATAGAAAAACATGTGGCTGAATGCGATGCATGTAATAGCATGACAATAACTCATAAATCTAAGGAATCGTCCCAATGGACTCCAACAACGCGGCACTTCAGTAGAATCCACATTGTTTTTTTCTTTTTTGAACATCGCACCTACCTTTTGGTTGTGGATTGCTTTTCCAAATGGATTGAAGTTGAACTGATGACCCATGGTACGGATTGCAACAAAGTTTTAAAGAAATTGGTCGCCTATTTCGCACGTTTTGGTTTACCAGATGTTTTGGTTTCGGACAATGGTCCTCCTTTCAACTCCCGAAACTTTGTTGATTTCTTAGAGAGGCAAGGGATAAAAGTAATGAAAAGCCCACCGTATAATCCCACCAGTAACGGTCAGGTTGAAAGATTGGTTAGAATGATGAAGGAAGTCATCAAGAGATTCCTAATGGATCCTGAAATTTCGGGTTCGGACTTGGAAGACCAGATAAATTTGTTTCTGTTTAATTTTAGAAACAACAATTTGACAAAAGATGGACATTTTCCATCGGAGAGGATATTTTCATATAACCCAAAGACTGTTTTAGATTTAATAGATCCAAGAAATCATTACAAGAAACATCTTAACCTACCACCCCCATATGATGATGTTAACACTAAACACCGAAGCGGAAATATTCCGAAAAATACAGAAGATATTGACAATCTGATGGAAGGGGATGACGTGTGGTACAAGAACCACAACCCCCACAATCAAGTTAGATGGATTAAGGCAACTTTTGTTAAAAAGTATTCTCGCAATACGTTTCAGATATGCATTGGAAGCGTGGTCACCATGGCACACAGGACGCAGATACGAGCATGTAAGCCGTCTGCAACGTGGCAAAGGTCGAACGTTTGGATTTCGAGAGCGCAGATATTTTGATCGTCTGGAAATTTTTGACAAATGCGATTTGCCCCCCAATGTTGACGCCTTTGATCCTATACATATACACGTTTATTTTCATCATAACAACACCGTAACACCTCCAACCCGATAAACCAACCGATGGTGGCTCGCTGAGTGCGTCGATTTGGTCCAAAGTTGGGGGCGCTATTTTTGGATATTTAACCAGTTGCGATGGAGCCAATCAAGCTGACGCAATACGGTTTTGCACCGACTGGTCGGGAGGAATTCCGCGATAATGCCATCAGAAATCCAGTTTATTTGGGACAATTTTTCGTGGGAACTCGATTCATAACAGGAATGGTGCGGTGCGTTTACTCCATTGAAATTAACTGCAATTTTGATTGGCATTCATAGATACACTAATTTGATAGTTTATTTTCGATTGGAATATGCAAACCGGTCGTACCTGTTGGGGTTAATCATTTGGACAAGAGCTCCGCGCTGAAGGTTAAATGGTTGGTTGTAGGTGTTGTGCGGGATCAATAGTTTCAGTTGAACTTAACAGAACCGAAACTGCACGCAGAATCAATGCAATATTAAATATCACTATGAAGTACAGTTGATTTATGGCAATGGCAGTTTGACACCTGGTTGAATTTTTCTCCAGGAATTATTTTGAGATTCAATTCGAACTTATTTTAGGTTTTTCAACTAGAACTTTCCCAAAACATAGGCTTACTATTACTTTATGATTTATTTCAATGGGTTTTGCAAACTTCTTTTCAACAATTCCTAACTAATTGAACCTGATTTTTTCCAAGTAATTCAAATGATGAGGGGAAATTCCCATTAATATCAATCTGGTAATATACCTGGATTTTTTTTTCTGTTTTTGCCCGATCACGGACAGTCGATGATGAGGGTAGTTGGATGAACTATGTAATTTAAGAATCATTTTCAGACATTTATTTGTACGGTTTAAAGCATCTTCCTACGTGCATTTTCCCATACTAGGGACCCATATCCCTGCAGGAACGCAACAATTTGTCGGTAGAAGTCCAACTAGTTGATTTCAAATTTTATTCTAATGCCTAGGTGCTCCCTGTTAGAAAGATACTATCATCCTAATTTGGTGAAACTATATTAAGCATTTTTTAACATCATATTACTGTCCTGCAGAGCGTAAAAGCTGGCACGAGTCAAGCTCCACGATCAAGAGAACATTGCAACAGTGGAGAGGCCAACACCAAGCCTACGGCCAAGAAAGTCAAGAAAAAGAGGCAACGGCGCAAGGCAACAGCAACCCGTGGATACGAGTCGGAAAACAGAAAGAAAATAGGAAACCGAAAACGGAGCCCAAGGAGAATGCTAAACCAAAAACAGCGAAACCTAGAAATTTAGGCAAGGTCCTCATTATTGAAACGGAGGAAGCGAAATACGCCGAAGTACTGAAGGCGATGCGAAGCACGGAGAAGTTAATGCCATTGGGCGAATATGTATGGAGCATAAGCCGGACTAGAATTGGTGAAACTATCCTAGTCCTGAAGAAGGACGTCAATCAAAAGAGTGCAGTTTATAAGCAACTGGCACAAGAAGTATTTGGCGAGGAGGTTGATGCCTGACTGCAAAAGCGACTCTCCAGTGCAAAAATCTGGAAGAGGTCACCGATGCAGCGGAGGTCTCGGCTGTCCTCAAAATGCAGTGTGACATCGACGTAGCCAGTAAGGCCATCCACCTTAGAAAGGGTCCGTAGGACACCCAGGTTAAGGCAATCAGGCAGCCGGTTGCAGAGGCCAACAAAGCAAAGAACTTGGGCATACTCAAGGTAAGCTGGTCAGTTTGCCGGCTAAGAATACAACAGCCTCCTAAAGTTTGCTTCAAGTCTTTCGGGTAGGGCCATAAGTCTTGGGATTGCAATGATCCCGATAGAAGTAAGATGTGCAGAAAATGCGGCACTGAAGGCCACAGGGCAAGCGATTGTAAGCGTATATGCTAAGTGCCTTATATGTGTCGACAGAGCAAACAACGGACACTTAACGGGCGGACACAAATGTCCGGGCACAAGCGGAGTATCAAAGCAGCCAAAACGGAAGTAACACAGTTAATTTAAACCACTGTGATGCATACCAGCCAACAACGGGAACTGGGTGGCGGATAGGTCTCACCAACTAGCAGCTATAGAGACGACATGACGATACCCAATCCAAGAAGTAGTCTCTATCTCAAATGATGGTTTTGCCATAGCAAAAATCAACGGCGTGCTCTACCCCAAGGTGGTCGCTTGAAGAATTTTCCCAGATGATCGACAGGATGATAGTCGAAATAGCTAAACAGCAGCCAGCAGTGATAGCTTTAAAGGCATGGGAGTGGGTAACCGTTGCATCAACCAAAGAGGCCAACTATTGTTCGGATCCCTGGCCGCATTAAATGTAGAGCAGGAAAATGTGGGTACAGTGAGTATCTTCCGCAGAAATGGTGCAGAATCGACGTTTCGCAGTCCTAACCTTTTAGGTACCATGAACCGGAGCGTTGATGACAGTTATACTCATAGCGATCATCAACCGATTCGGCGAAGTATTCACTGAAGCCCTCAGGCACAAACGGAACACTCTGGACCTAAACGGTGAAGAGCTAGCTGCTGTGATATCACGAGAATGTGATGCGTCCATGCCGAGAAAAGCCCCTCCTATAGAGAACAGGCCGCCGGTGTACTCTTGGCGCGAATCAATTGCAAATTTTCGAGCAATCTGCCTTCGGGCAAGACGAAGATTGCAACGCGCACACACAGTTAGATTTCAGAGAGGAAATCAAGAGTCGGAAACGCATTCTTTGATAGTCTATGTCAGAGTGCCAATCCGAGTCCGTGGGGTGACGCCTACAGAGTGGTAATGGCTAAGACCAAAGGTGCCATTGCGCCCCAAGAGAAGTCGCCCGAGTTGCTGCGATCGATAATCGATGTACTCTTCTCGCATCATTCCACAAGCCCATGGCCCCCAGCGCCGTATGTGACAGATGAAGGAGATGAAGTGGCGAGGGTGACGAACGAAGAGCTGGCAAATGGTATTCCAAATGTTGCCTTCCAAAAGCGGCAGTGAATGCGGATCCGGACATGTTCAGAATCACGATGCAACGCTGCATAGATCAAGGAATCTTCCCGGATGTATGGAAGCGACAGAAATTGGTGCTACCACCAAAGGCGGGGAAACCACCAGGTGCCCCGTCGGCGTATAGACCTATCTGTCCACTAGATATGACGGGCAAGTCATTGGAGAGGTTGATCCTCAGCTGGCTAGTACCGTTTACGGAAGGTGCGCACAGGCCAACAACCAGTTTGGATTAAGAAAAGGTTAATCTACTCTGGACGCCATGCAGTCGGTCATTCATACAGCTAAGGTGGTAATCGAGCATAAAAGGAGCGGTATCCGTTACTGCGCGGTTTTCACTCTGGATGTAAATAATGCGTTCAACAGCGCAAGCTGGAAAGCGATAGCCCACGCACTTCACCGCCTCAAGGTACCGGTGCAGTTGTGTGAGCTTCTAGAAAGCTATTTTGATGGTAGGATTTTACTGTGTGACACAGAGGGGGACAAAAAAGCGTTCAAATTACCGCGGGAGCACCTAAAGGTTCAATTCTATGCTCGCTGTTATGGAATGCATTGTACGATGACGTACTGAGGCTGCCCCTTCCGACGGGTGTTAAGATCATTGGCTTCGCCGACGATATCACCCTAGTGGTCTATGGCGATAGTCATATAGTCAATATAGTCAATAATGCTCATGCTCATGCTCATTATATCACCCTAGTGGTCTATGGCGAATCGATGGAGGAAGTAGAATTGACAGCATCGCACTCTATTTCATTAGTTGAGGAATGGATGAAGTCTAGGAAACTAGGACTGGCCCGTCACAAGACTGAGGTGGCGTTGGTCAACAACCTCAAGTCCGAGCAACGGGCGCTTATCTCAGTGGTTGATTGCACCATAGAGTCGAAACGATCCCTTAGGCATCTTGGGGTAATGATCGTTGACAAGCTCAGTTTCGCTTGAATATGCTTGTAAAAGAGCATCTACGGCTATAGCGGTGCTATCGAGGATGATGTCCAACAGCTCTGCTCTAGTTGCCAGCAAACGCAAGCTCCTGGCAAGCGTGGCGCTATCCATACTAAGGTATGGAAGACCAATCTGATCAAAAGCGCTTAGAACGAGCAGAAACCAAAAGCGGTTAGAAAGCACGTACAGGATAATGTGCTTAGGAGTAGAAAATGCATACCAAACGGTATCTAAAGAGGCCATGTGCATTATAGCCCATCGGGCTCATCATCAAGGAAGATCTTCAATGCTTCTACCAATGAGGTACTAGAGGAGTTCGCGACACGTGTAAGGAGGCAACGCTCAGAGGTAGGCCGGAATGGGATAAATTCATTAAAGGCAGATGAACCCATTAATGCCGGTTCACTGTACACCACTAGAGCAATTCAACCAGAATCGCTCAAGTACAGTGCATGGGCTGGTTTTAGTGTGTTGTCGTTGGTGCGGCATCCCCATCCCTGAGTTACCTTCTAAGGGGGTTGGTTTGCAGATTTCCCTCTTGAAAAAAAAAAACTCTGAAAAGTACGTGTCCTAACCGCCAGAATCTATGCTTAAAGGTCGAACGACAAAAAGTCGAAAGGACAATAGACCGAAAGACAAAAAGTCAAAACGACCAAAGATCGAAGAACAAATAAGATGGTAAAAGGTCGCAAGTCTTTTTTTGATAAAGGAAAAAATCCCACCAAACAAATCAACTCAACCTTTCGTTCGTTTTGTTTTCGACTTTTTGTCCATGACCCTAGTGTATGATGCACATTTATACACAATATTACGTATTTTTGAAATATCATCAGATTGACCTAGACATGGCAACGCCAATTTATCAGTAGATGCATAACACTATAAAACAGCTCAAGGTGGTGTTTGGATGCACTTTGGTTTCTCATCCTACAAACCCATCTACCATTCACGTGATATCACTCTGCGTTGTTAACCATACTGCATCGAACCTGAGCGGCTGCATTCACAGCATATCCATTTAATAGACATCCCCCTCCAATAGCCATCACCAGATAGGTGAACACGTGCAAACCGTCGTATAACCTCTCTGCCCATGTCCCATTGGAGAGAGGAGTGAAATTGGAGCAAACGATGCATTTTGGTCTGGGCATCATGTGCCATGACACTAAGCTCCCGTCCAAAGATCAAATATTGAAAGTAAGTGGATTTCAGAATTTGATCCCCATTTACGCAGAGCCCAGTGCAGTGGAACCATTTCGTCCAATGGACGGACTTTGGTGCCATTTTTGGTGCGCTCGAACCCACATGGCGAGCAGCGAATGATTATTTCTAGTTCTTATCGCTGTATCTCATCCTCTTCACGATAGATCTTTTGTTTTGCAAATTGACGTGGAGCTGGTAGGTCGATGTTTTTATCAAATTCTTTCAACATTGTTTCTGTACTCGAATAAAAAATGAAGGTCACTTCATATGATTTGATTCGTTCATTTAGCTATCTCAGATTTTACACAAATTGTAATGCCACATTGCTTTGAATCAATCTTGAATTTAATGCCATATGGGTGCACCCACCACTTCTGGAAAACCGATGACATTTATTTTAATATCAAACAAGTTGCAGGGTCGATGAACCGGTGCTAAAAGCAAATATTTGGATAAAATCGAATAATAAAGGCAGCGGTATTATTTTTACTTCATTTACTTCAATCGTAGCGCTGGTGCCTAGGCGAGCCCTGTCACGTTCGGCTCCGCCCACCAGCATGTACTTTATTTTCGACACATCCATCATCTGTTGATTGCGTCGACCTCTACCCCAAACTCAACATGATAATGAGGATAATGAGAAGGGAGAAATGTGATGAAATGAAATGAGATAAACGATATGCGCGACCGGACAAATACGATAGGAAATGTCGTTGATGTGTTGTCAAACGGAGAGAAGGAAAGAATAACAAAACTAACTAGTACGGAATTCGCTCATTCTCATTGGACATAACTTACAAAGCAATGTCGGATGTTGGAGAGATGACGATGACGGCCTGCGGCAATTCGAAGAGCACAAGTGGATGATTAGGTGATACAACTGCGATCGTGGTGGCGTTACGGCGACAGCGGAGAAGGAGAGTAAGTAGTCCTGTCCAGCCACCGAGGGTCAGCAACAGTACATTGAGTACTTGAAGAAAGTACAGAAGGAGGAAAATAATAAGAAAATCAAGAAAGCGTAGAAAGTATTCGGCAGCAGTGCAGCATGCCTACAAAGTTGCAGATGGCAGCTACTGGTGTTTACCGGCAGATCGGAGGAATGGCCACTGTTTATCGGCTCGTATGAGGCATCTACCGATGCGTGCTGATTCACGGACTTCAAAAATCTTGTGCGTCTTCAGGAAAGCATGAAAGGACCAGCGTTGGAAAGTGTTCGAGGGTAGCTACTATTTCCGAAATACATTCCGAAAGTGATTAGCAAACTTTGGCAGCTTTATGGTCGTCCAGAGCAACTACTCATTGTCATCTGGAGAAGGTGCGCAAGCTAAAGTCGTCGAAAACTGACAAGATGGCGACCTTCATTCCTTTCGGGACAGCGGTGGTGCAGCACTGCGAGTATTTGGAGGCAGCAGGTTTAAAGCAACTCCTGGTGAATCCGTTGTTGGTGCAAGACCTCGTAGATAAGCTTCCAGCCGGCGATTATCGTGAATGGGTACGATACAAGAAGAGAAAGAAGACTGTCACCCTTCGTAGTTTCACCAATTGGTCAACTGCTTCATATCCAACTGTCGCAAATTCAAACCTAGGTAATCGGCCTCGTTGGACCATTCCACCGCTGTGCCGTTTAGGGTAATTTTATAATCCTCAGCTGGAACAAGGCTGAGGGATTTGAAGTGGGGGAAGAGGATGACCTGGATCTTCGCCGCAACGATACATGTCTTCCAGCTGGTGAGGTATTCTGTCAAGACATCCAGCCCTCTTTAGAGTTTTGCCGTGAGCGTTCTGATCACTCTTCCGCTGCAGACGATGGAGGTGTTATCTACGAACAGAAACAGCACGCCGCCTCCTGAGAGTGCAAGCATATCAGAGGTGAACAGGTTGAATAGCAGGGGCCCGAGGATACTGCCCTGGAGAACACCTGCGTTGATGTCGTGCGCATCGGTAATTGCTCCATTTAGCGAGACCTGAAATGTACTCGCCGACAGATAGTTTTGGACCAGGTAGCTGGTAAGATTATACTGATAAAGCTTGAACAAAAGGCCATCATGCCAGACTTTGTAGAAGGCTTTTTCAACATCGAGCAGAGCCATGGGGTTTGGGAAAGGACTTGTTCCGTCTAAGGATGTTGGTGACTCGGGACAGTTGGTGCACGACCGCGTCGGAAACCAAACTGTTCCTCGAGCAGGATGCTTTCGAAAAGCATCCTGAACGGCTGAGCACAGTTTGGGAGAGCGCGGATCTTTTTGGAAAAAAAATTGATTTCTGAGGTCCAACATTCTGGCTTTGACAATTTTATTCATCCGATTATTATCGGATTTTTGGGCAGACAGCCCAATTCGCTTGTACTGCCAACGGGTGGTGTTACGAAGTTGGATCAATTCTTTAGTAAGCCTATCGATTGGTACATTGTTGCTCACCTGACAGATTGTCGGAACATGCCTGGGAGATTGCCCCTTCGATGGCCTGCAGCTGCCGATCAATGTCATCAATGCTCGCGTCTCGTAGTCGACGTGGGTGTCGACACACTGCTGGAACTGGTCACAGTTGACACGATGATAGTTGCGCCGAGTCATGAGGTGCCGGTTGACCGCGAACCCATCTTCGGCCAACACCGGATAGTGTTTCGAGCTGAGTTCCTGGTAGGCGACCGGTTGGGAGATGTTTACAACGTTGGTGATGAACAGGTCGATGGCATGGGTCCCGGATCTGCTCAACCGGGTGGGAGTATCCGAGGCCAAGATGTTGAAGTCACCTTTCTCCAAGCCTTGCTGCAGGATGACTCCGTTTAGGTTTTTTTGGGGGTTCCCCCAGGCTTCGTGCTTTGCGTTGAAGTCGCCAGTGATGATGTACTGCCCGCGCCCCCGGGTTAGCTTGGTGATGTTTCTCCGTAGAGCCGTTGCGACCCATCATCTCTTGCGTTGGCAAATATGCAGCGATTATGATGATCGGGCCATCAGTAGCTTGCACTTCTACTCCTGAGGCCTCGATGAGTTTGAGCTGCAGGCAACAGTTGTTGTTGTGGTGCAAAGCAATGGCAACTGCTCCTCCTTCAGAGCCGGTCCGATCTAGCCGCACAAGCCGATAGTTAGGAATGGTGACGCTCAACTCAGGCTTGAGGAACGTCTCCGTGATGATGGCTACGTCGCTGTTTTTCTCTTCGAGAAAGTTGACGAACTCGATGGCTTTGTTCCAGAGGAAACAAGCGTTCCAGTTTGCGATCCTGGTGATGGCCTCACGGTCCATATTTTATAAGGAATGCAAATACCACGGAGTTGGCGGTGTCAATTTGTTCCGACTTGGAACGGCAGGCTCGCAACCGTTGGAACATGTTCCTGGTGTGCTTCAACATTTGTTCCGTTATGTACAGGGAGCCGTCGTCGGAGGGGGGAGTGCCGGGGGCACTGGGTCCAGGATTCTCCCATCCAGAAAGGAGAGCTTTCTGCACCGATGGAGCAGCGTCGGCGGCCCCAAAGCGATGCTGAACGGAAAAGGCTGACTGGTGGGATGCCTGCCAATGGTTTGGTGGAAGCGTTGGCAAATTGGGCACCTTGTAGCGGGAAGTTGGAAAGTGCTTCTTTGTCAGCGGTGGAGGTAGCCGGCGCTGACGCTGTCGTCCTTCTTGGAGGATGCTTCTTGGAGGATGCTTGCTGACGGATCGCCAGAAACTCCGCTCGTTTGTGGCAATTACGGATGCTGCCCTCACCGCAGTTGGCGGTTCGATCCGTAGTTAACGCACTTCGCACTACAGCAGGGCCTCTTGTGGCAGTTCCTCGTTCCGATGATGTTGAAGAGCGTTCTCACCTTCAGCAGGCCCACCATGGTGATGGATCCCATCTCCATGTGGGCCAGGTAGAGGTTGTTCAGATGCCCCTCCCTCACCTCGTCGGATGAGAAACACATTCGTTGGCTTCAGTCCTGCCACCTTCATCTCTTCGATGATTGTCTCCGGGTGTATTTCCGAGATGTCCTTCGTCGCCGTGAACAGGGGGCAACGTTCACCCTCTGGGTGACTTGATCCACCGGCAGGGAGGCAAACTGGTTGTTTGTCAACAATCTGTTGTTGTACGCTGCCGGGTTGGCATCTTCATTGCGGGCGCGGTTCGGGGCACCTGTTTGTCTGTAGTCGGCCAACAGGGCAAGGTTCGAGGTGGAATCCGCCTTCTGCTTGCGATTGCGACTCATCGCAAATGTTATGAGCCGCGATTGGTCTACTGCTACTTGCTGCAGAGAATCTTTTTTGCTAGCCACACCAAGGAGGTAGAATAGCGCCATAAAATGCACACTTGGTACTTCATTTACTCAATGCCTACTTTTGTCGAATGTTACAAATATGCAGTTATGGGCAGTATAGTCCCAGGAGATTTTAGGACATAAGAGCTTTTTGAAGTACTCTATTATGAATAAAAACATATCTCTCTTATTCAAGTTTGAACTCCAAAAAAAAACATGTAATGGCTACTGGATAAATCAAATCAGTTAATTACTAATAAATCACTTTTACTTAGCCAGGGTTATTTTCCATTTAATATTATTTTCCAGATTGATGCATCGCAGCTTGACATCCCGGTAGCGATTGCTTATACAACTCGCACAATCTCGTATTGGCTGTCGATGAATCCGCTCAACCTAGAACAAAATTCTCGCAACCTATCTCATCATTAGCATGAGTGCATACCGACTGAGCCGATCCTTTTCAGCACAGAACCGCACCAAATGACTATTCGTATTCCTACTAGTATGCACACATTTCAGCTGAATAGAATGCATCCCACATGCCGATTCCAAGTTGGACGACGATTGCACCACAGACGTATAGACGTAACACTTAGAATAACAAATCATTATATTCATTTGCCAATTCGACATCTGGAGGTCATGCTGCATAAAATACGGTATGTGCAACAAAGCTTGCAGATGGTGCCAGTGTGAAACTTCAAACACGAAGGATAACGATTATCGCGCCTCTGGTTGAGAGATATGCAACATAACAAATTTTAAATGGTTGGTTAAAGTGGGGTCGGTGGAAAACGCATCGGTTTTACGTATGTTTGCCTGTGATTGCACATTGTGGTAAAGCACGAAGCTACCCACGAATAAATGGATAATTCAATTTTGAATGAGCCAATATTTGATTGGTTGTGCAAGCTTATTTCACTTGCCAACTGTGCGAAGAATGCGTTTTGCAATTCCATTTGCTAGGTGAAGAGGAGACTAATTGGAGTTAAAATGCTTTCATTGCACTGGAACCTGTCACCTGCACGATTGGTGTCAGTAGAAGGACAGTTTTTTTTTTGCCTGCGTTATATAACATGAAATTTTATTTTCTGTATACTATCTCGAATCGTGTCAGTAGAAAACTCGAACCAAGATAATAACTTCATTTGTAAAATGTACCCGTCAGACCCTATATTAAAAATCTATATTATGGCATCTGAATATATGTAATTCATTTACACCATCTTGACGAACCTAAAGAAGCGCTAAGATCGCCATCAAAAGATACGTTGGCGCGATACTGTAAACAAAAATATGATTGCTTAATGTAGGTTTCTTTAAAGATTAAGCACGTTCATTTTGTTCTCTACTAGACTGGAGTTTAGAAGCTATCGCGGTTTTGTAGTTCGTTTATGAATTTTCTATTCAGTCCCCTTCCATAACGTACCGAAGTAAATTGCACGTGTTTCCGGTCGTTTTGACCGTGGTCCCGCGAATCTTTTTATTCGTATTATCGTGTAAACGGAGTTCGAATGCGCGATCCACGTATGTGGCCAATCGTCGTACGCCGGTTCGGACCAAATCCGAAGGTAAGGGTCGCGTGTGGTCAGAGTCCCCAAGGCAAAGCCGTGCGAAGGTACGTTGGCCTCGACCCCGAAGAGGTGGTCAAACCCGGGAAGCACGACAAGCCGTCGTTGCAGCTCTCGAGGAAGACCAAAATCGGAAGCCTTCCTTCCAGCCTACCCCCTCCGCAACGATAATTTGGCCATACTCCCCGAGCTCAAGCTATTCATCGCTGCCGCCATCACAGTAGCATCAGCGGACAAGCTACGTCCCCGCCATTGCTCCAAGGAGCGATCAAACGCGACGACCGTCCTCCACCGGCAGCCGCCGGATACGTCAGACTACGTCATCGAGTCTTCGTCACCAAAAATCCTGCGCAGGTGCGTGGAAACCTTTTTCATGGGCATGACTGTTTCCCTAGCTTCCCGATACCGTCAGTAAATAGGTCCAACCCGAATGAGTTTCCGCAAAAAAAAGAGTAGTTGAAGTTTTGAAAGTCAATAAGGATTTTTGTTTTTGGGCAATTCTTAAAGAAAATTCACCTTTCTATGTACGTTTCTTTCGTTTTCTGGTAGATTGACCTTTCAGACTTCCAAACTCCATTTAGGTTCAGATCGAGTTGAACAAGTTTAAGGTCTTGGGGTAGGAGTATTTGTGGGTTGAAGGTAAACTTTTTGCGTGAAGATAGAAGGTCCGTCAAGGTAGTTTAATGAAGCCGTTAACGAGTCCCCTGAGGTAAAAATCTCAAAAGCAGTCGGGCAAAGTTTAAAAACGACCGTTGGTCTCTCAATTTCCGGGAGTGGCGCTTAAGCCACTGAGCTTTAGCGAAAACTCGTAAATTTCGAACGGTTACAATATGTAAATGAAATTATGAAATTGCTTGAGCATGTGCGTAGATGACCATACAATTCGTAGTTGCTACTCCGTGATTGACCAGAACAATCGAAGTTGCATTGAGATTCAATGAATGGGGCTTGGGATAAGCTTACCATTCGCAATGTGCAAATAATAAAGAGTTCAAAATTCAATAAATGCTGGCATGGCGCACCAATGGTACCTCGCGTACTGAAGGAATAGACTCTTTTTGTGTGGTCCTTAAGCTCCCGCTTGACAATTCCCATCCCTGCTTCCTCGCGGTACTGGCCGGAGTACGAGCAAACTTAGGGAAGAACGGGTACCAACCTCGGTCAAAACTTTGTTCGTATGCTAACAGGAAAGGGGGGGAGGGTGTTTCTTCTGCAAACCTAGAGCGTCTGTACACCATGTTAAGAGCGCTCACAACAGCGTCTGCTTCCCATGTCAGGGGCGATTGATCATTATCCGAATGCTAGAGAAGGACTCTACAATTAAACTGTGCACTTGGGTCCTCCGAACATTGGGGGGGAATAGCCCTTCGAATATCTAGAGGGTTGGTGTGTTTGAATTTCGTTGGAACTGTAAATCTCTCAACTCCATCGGGAGCATATTGCTGGAGGACCGTGGATTCGGCATCGTAGCGTTGCAGGAAGTGTGATGGAAGGGGTCAACGGTACGAGAATGTGCAAATTGAGGCTCAAACGCTGGTACTTCAACTTCAGCATCATAAACGTGCATAGCCCTCACTCCAGAAGGACTCATGATGGCAAGGACGCATTTAACGCGCAGCTCGAACGCTAGTACGCTCAGGTTGGCCAGCACCTACTTCCAGCCTTCCATACCGATACACCTGAAGATCACCACAGCAGACAGAATCACAAATCGATCCCGTTCTGATAAATGGACAGCACTTCTCCGACATTATCGACGTCAGGACCTATAGTGGCGCTAACATTGACTCTGACCCATATCTGCTGATGGTCAATCTGCGCCCAAAACTCTCCGTCGTTAACAATGCACAGTAACGACGGCCGCCCCGGTATGACATCGAGCGGCTTAAGTAACCACATGTCGCAACTGCGTACGCGTAGCACCTCGAGGCTGCACTACCGGAAGAGGGTGAACTGGATGAGGCCCTGTTTGTACAAGCCGTATATATGTGCAATTACTCTACTTATATTTTACCCACACCACTCTGTAGATATGTATGATTCAATAAACAGTTGCTATTAAGTCTTCGCCATGGCTGGACGACCAGAAAAACGGTTGTTTTTTTTTCACCTAAAATCACACAACGTAGGAAATGCCCAATGTCCGATCAAGCCCCTATTGAAAACTGCTGGAGAACAATGAAAGGAGTCAACAACGATGCAGCTGAGAGCAACGTCGGGTACGGTATCGACGGAACGATTGGTTCGACGAGGAATGTAGGCAGATTCTGGAGGAGAAGAATGCTGCGCGGGCGGTCATGCTGCAACAAGGGAACGTGGAACGTTATAGACGGAGACGGCAACAGCAGCCCCGCCTCTTTCGGGAGAAAAAACGCCGCCTGGAGGAGACGGAGTGCGAGGAGATGGAACAGCTGTGCCGGTCTCAAAATTACGCGTAAGTTCTATCAGAAGCTCAACGCATCCCACAACGGCATCGTGATCGAAAGGTGGAAGCAGCACTTCGACGAACACCTGAATGGCACTGAGAGCACAGGTAATGAAGAACGAGACAACGGAGGAAATGCCTTCGACAATACTGCGAAGGATGGAAACTAATCAGCCCCACTTTGAGGGAGGTAAAGGATGTCGTTTCCAGCTCAAGAAAAATAAAGCTGCTGGTAAGGATGGTATCGGAGCTGAACTCATAAAAATTGTCCTCCGGGCCATTTGTCTGCAACGGGTGATAGGCACAATCCAGGAAAAAGATATGCCCCATCTACAAGAAAGGCGACAAGTTAGATTGTGAGAACTTCCGAGCGATCACCATTCTAAATGCGGCCTACAAAGTATTGTCCCAGATCAGCTTCCGTCGTCTGTCATCTGTAGTAAACGAGTTCGTGGGAAGTTATCAAGCCGGCATCGTTGACGGCCGATCGAACACGGACCAGATCTTTACTGTACGGCAAATCCTCCAAAAATGTCATGAATACCAGCTCCCAACGCATCACATTTTCATCGATTTCAAGGCGAGATACTATAGTATGGAGAGCTATGGAAAATTATGGACGCGAAAAGCTTTCCCGGGAAGCTCACGAGACTGATAAGGGCGACGATGGGATGTGTGCAAAATTGTGTGAAGGTTTCAGGCGAACACTCCAGTTCGTTTGGATCCCGCCGGGGACTACGACAAGGTGATGGACTCTCGTGCCTGTTGTTCAATATTGCGAAAGAAGGTGTTATGCGGAGAGCCGGGCTTAACAGCCGGGGTATGATTTTTACGAGATCCAGTCAATTTGTTTGCTTCGCGGATGATATGGACATTGTCGGCCGATCGTTTGAAAAGGTGGCAGACCTGTACACCCGCCTGGAACGCGAGGCAGCAAAAGTTGGACTGGTGGTGAATGCAACCAAAGATCTTGGAGTCTTCGAACGTCTGGTGCTTAGGTCGATCTTTGGCGGCGTCCAAAAAACGATGTGTTGCGGCGAAGGATGAACCACGAGCTCGCCCAACTCTATGGCGAACCCAGTATCCAGAAGGTAGCCAAAGCTGGAAGGATACGATGGGCAAGGCATGTTGCAAGAATGCTGGATAGCAACCCGGCAAAGATGGTGTTCGCGTCGGATCCGGTTGGTACAAGAAGGCGTGGAGCGCAATGAGCTAAGTGGAATGAATTCTCCAATCGAGAATAGATTACGCTCAACTGCTATCACTCCTCAATGTAAATGTTCTTCGCCGTCAACTCCGAACGAACTACTTCCTTTTTTTTTTGCACGATGATCGCACAAACTACGAGCCATTTTTAAGTATGTGTTGACCGTTCAACCGTTATTTCAACGAATTTGATTCTCATCTTTTTCGTCCAACTCTTCGTAAACAATTTCATCTGGTTCTGGCAAGCTAGATTTATATTAGTCATAGTTATTAAGCAAATTTAAGTAATTATTCTCTCAGTTGAAAACGCATGTAATATTCTGTTGATACGACAAATAGGATGAAGTTTTGCAGTCATTTGAGAAAGAGCTTAAATTGCTCTGCTCAAATGGGCTTTTCCCTGCTTCGGCTTTAGGACATTTGGTCGAATGACTTCAGAACATTTCGTCGAAATATTATTTACTTATGGTATCGAAAAATAAATTGGTACAATAGATATAAAACCAAACTAGAATTTTTGTGCAATGGCTGGTCTTAAGTTTATTTTAGGCGAACATTTTTTTTTTGAAGTCAATGACGAATCTATCTACATATTAATTATTACCTACGCTTTACAACGTGCGTGTGTACTAGCATATATATACAATGAATTATTCTTGAAAATGTTCTTATTTTTCAGCCTTTTTGAATTACCCAATTATGTAGAAGTGCAAAAATAATTGGGTATTTTTATTGCCCAACGTTCATTATGTTGAATTTATTATTCTTCCAAAATATCATCATTCTTTTTTAAAAAATTTTGTCGTTCAATTATTGAAATTTTAAGCATTTTTGATTTTATTATTCTTTCAAAATGTCATTGTTCTTAATATATAACTGCCGATTTTTATTCAATGGCATCAGTGTTTATTATTCCGAGCACCTTTATTACCTATTATGTTTTACAGTATGACCAAAAAGTAAGACTTTGAAATGCGGGAACCAGATACAGTTGAGCATAGAACAATTTGGTCATCTTGAATTGTCTGCTTATAATGTAATTTTATACGTAGAATATTCATGACCATCAACATGACTTTTTGGAAACGATTTTGACGAAGTGCATTGAAAAGATTATCTGTACGACACGTTTTCCTACTCATGGTGAATTGTGTGGTATGTGGCTATGATAACAAAGCCGATGGATTCGATTGTTAATTCTTTCATGTTGTCCTAGTATATGCAACCTCCAGTAATAGCATCTACCATACCATGCTTCCTATTCCAAATGACATTCTGTAAAATAATCTGAAAATCCCTATTCGACTAAATTTTCAACTTCTTTAAACAAAACGTTTTTTTTTTAACGTCTTCTCTTTGCACTCCACCATAGCTGGTCCGCAACACCTTCCGGTCTGAAACACCATGCAAAACACTATGGATCCTACCCATAGAGGAACACTGGTCCAATCAGCGTCTGGTAGATAGTTGACTTTGAATTCCTCAAAAGTGATTATTGTGACGGATATTACATCTCTTGCATTGAAACATGGTAGGACCTCCCTGTATAACCCCCCTTCCAAGTCCTTGCTACGCGAATGGTCAGCCCCCGATATTCAAAACCTGTTGACACAGTCATTAGTCTCATATTCTGAACACCTTGATTCAAATTCCGAACACGCATAAATCGTATTGATATGAATAATTTCGCAAATAAATTTATATGACCATGTTCTACTGGTCTCAAACTAGAGAATCATCACTACTCCCGCGGTAAAACATATATTGGAGACGTAAAAATTGAATCGCAATTGACTGCCATTTCCTTGTTACTTGGTGACATATTTCAGCGAAACATTTTAACCAGATCGCCGTACAAAAACCGATTGTTCGGAATATGAGTCTGTTCGGAATTTGAGACAAAACGGTATTCGTTCTGTTACTTCTAGAACTAGTGACGCTGAATAACCGCTTCCGAGTTTTTGTTATAACGAGATAATGGCCCCGATCAAGAGGCCTTGAAAACTCCTTACCTCTATGACACCCGAGAAATTTCTCCCATCTGTTGACCCATGGAGTTGACTTTACTTATAACGAAATGAAGGCTTTCCGTTTAAATGGAATCGTTACCAAGATGTTTAATCTACTTATTCTCAATTTGCCCAGTGTATAACACTCAATATGCGTAATACATTTTTATATTGTAATATAATTGAAGACCACCCCGGATCGAAAACTTCTAGCCCAATTATACCTATATGTCTCCCCTCTGCATTCATGTCAACCGAGCAATCGTCTAAGAAGCCCTGAATTTGATCTCAATCCAAAAAATAGAACGCTTCGGGGAAGTTAATTTTCTACATGCTTGCTTTGGGAAAGCGAACAGACATCGTTTAAATTTCTGATAAATTTCCCTGCAACCCCAGGCAATATTCGATACCGATATCCTGTATCGATGTGTGCTGTTGTAGTAGGTAAAATTCCGCTTCGTCGTGGGTTGTTGCCTTCGTCGTGCGTGTGCTTATGCTTGTTTGCTCATAATTTAATCAGATGATTGAATGAAGGCAAGCGACATGTAACAATGTCACAAAAGTTGTACATAGGGTAAGTCTTGTAGGGATTCATCTTTATGCTCCGTAATTTAAAAAAAATGTCATTCATTATACGACGTACTTAGTTTCTTGTTTCCACATTTGTATTCAGATGCAAATATGTTTAACAGCAAAGAGAATCAAATCAAACAGTATAATAGTTACATGTTTTCAAAAAGCATGAATAAATTATTGATCTTGTTTGTAAACGATAAGACTCCGGGTTTGTTGCAAGAGAATTTTGAAGCCAATAACGAAGAGAAGGAAGAGAACCTTTTGTTATCCGAGTGGTTAGAGGCCGTGGCTGCAAAGCAAATCCATCCTGAAGGTGTCTGGGTTCGATTCCCGATTGGCCCAGGATCTTTTCGTAATGGAAATTTCCTTGACTTCCCTGGGCATAGAGTATAATCGTACCTGCCACACGCTATACGAATGCGAAAATGGCAACTTTGGCAAAGAAAGCTCTCAGTTAATGGCAATCTGGAATTTTTTAGGGTATTTTATTATCCTGATCAGCATCTAGGGATTATGGGGGAATTACTAACATTACAAGGAGAATTCAGCCATTTCAATAGGAATCCTGGTATTATGGGAGAAATCCTGGGCTTTCAATGTGTAATTTCAATCTTCAATTTCGGTGGAAATAAATGGAAGTTTGATAATGGGTATTGTGGCATAAGCTGGATACTGGAATTCCGATTATTACTGGAATTTGGAAATAATATATATGATGGAATTCAGATAAATAGTGAATATAATATAATATCTGGTGTTGTGGTACGAATCCTAGGATTTTGATAGTGATAGATTGAGAGAACTATAGTTGTGAGATTTCAGATTTCATTTTTACAGAAACTATACCATAAAACTAACATTTTCGCTTTCGGAATCTGAGAATTCGTATTGAAAACTTAGGATTCTTCTCAAATTCTCAAACATTCTATAGAAATTATAGTATTCTCACCGAAATTCTTGAAAACCCACTTTCAGTGTAGTTCAACTGAATCCCTTGACGTCATACGGGAATCCCAGAATCTCTATTGACATCTCAAAATTTCTTTCAGATTCCAAGAGCTTTCATTGGTAGTGAATAAAGACTCCCAAAAGTTCCCCCATAAATTGCAAGAAATTATACCGAAATGTAAGAAATGATACTGAAATCGTGGAATTTCCTATCGAAATCCAAAAATTTCTATCGAAATACCAATACATCAGAAATCAAAAGATGTGTTTTCAAATTCCATCATTCCTCCCAAAATTTCCAGACAGGAATCTCTCCGGAATCACAAGATTCTCTCCAATGTTCCAGGATGATCTTCAGAATTCTAGAATTACCACAAAAACACCCGAAGTCTTACCGAAATCTACGAATTTTCTAAAACTCTAGTAACCTCCTAAATCTTAATACATCCCAGAATCTCATCAAAATCGCCGAATTCTTACAGGAATCCAAAGATTTCAACTAGATGCCCAGAACTCGCGCCGAAATTTCTGATCGCCCATTGAAATCCAGCATTCGCACCAAAAATTTGTAAAACCTCCCATAAAACCTGCACGGTTTCTGTAGGTTCCTATAAAACCCGGATTTCTTACTAAAAACCCATAACTTTCATCGAAAACCCAGATTTCATATAAGAATCCTGAGAGTTCCTACACGATTTGCAGAAATCCTTGCGAAATTTAAAAATTTCCACCCATAGAAATCTCAGAATTGCTTTCAGGGCCTAAGAACTCCAACCAGAAGCACAGACTTCCAATTGGAGTCCCAGCATACCTTACTTGAAATCTCAGGGGAATTGTCATGAAATCATGGATTTCATCCGGAACTCAACACTGCCCCTCATAATTTCTTCCGGAATCGTAGATTATCTTCAATATATTTTAGGGTTCATTGAAATTTCAGAGTTCCCATAGGTATTTTAGAATTCTTACTGGAATCCTAGCCTAAATCTTAGAATACCAACAATTTCAACTGAAACCTCAGAACAAAGAAGTTTTGATAACTTAGAACTTTCATTGCAATCTCAAAATTCATACCGGTGTCTTGAAGCATCCTCCAAGATTTATGAACACCAATTGGGATCCAAAATTCAAAAATATAGAACATGCACCATAAACCACTAGAATCCCTAACTCCCACTAAAACTAACTCCTATCAAAAGTCCAAAATTCCTTTTCATTGTAATATTTCTTACCAGAATCGAATAATCTCTGGAATACCTACAAGCATGCAAGAAGTATTCCTACTGAAATCCCAGGATTTCCTATTCCTAGAATTTCCAGAAATTCGTATAGTAACTCTAAAAGCTTCTACCGGATTCTTGGTAATCTTTCAACATATCAGGACTCAACTAATTTGAAATCATAGATTCGTCAACGGATGTGATACTTCCTATTGAATCGCGATCTTCAAAAAGTAGACTTACGATGCACCTATCGAATGCTTTCTTGACTGACGTATGGCCAATATTTTGCCATCTATAAAAGTCCTTTCAAAAAATTCGTACTCACTGCTGTCCAGATCAGTTTCAGAAGGGCCAGACAGGTCATTGTAAGCCAGGAAGGAATTCTGCCATCATTGTGATATATGTGGAAGATATAAACTGCTTTGAAAACAGCCTCTTTGCGGTAGTAAGCAAAATTTCTATAGTTTTGCATGAAAAATCATAAAAATTTCAAACTAAACATCGAGGGGGATGGGCTAGGGGTGATGCGTCAACTTCCAGCGCCACTAAAAACATAAGCCTAAGGGTTTGCTACCGAATGATGGCTACAGAATGCGATTTGATTCGTATATGACTGAGATACAGCCATTTTTACATGAACACTCCTATATAAATCCGAATTCACCGGTGTCCTCTTCCAAGAGGACCACAATGGTCCAAAATGCCTACGTTTGTCTGAATTCATCATTTTGACCAGTTTTGAGAACGAAAATCTGCATGGCATTTTTGTTTTCATGATGCTTAGTAAAATTGCTATAGAAAAACACTAAAGAGCCAAGGTTTTTCGAGTCAAACAAAAGCGGGGAGGGGTATGGAAGGATGAGTCACCCCCCAAAATGTAGGTACACTAATCCTCTTTCCATAAAAGAATTGGATTCGGATGACTATTGACTGAGATTGAAGCATTTTTGTGCACTAAGGTCCGTCCTGCCACTTTACGGGTTAATAACTGTGCAAGTGCTTAGCTAAGCTGAGAAGCATGCTCTGTCCCAGCGTGGACTTAATGCCAAGAAGAAAGAAGAATGAAACGAAAAGATTTTATTGCCTTTTTTTCCTTTTTACCATTTCTCTTTCGATTTTTTGTCATAGATTCCGGAGATGTGAGATTTATTTAGTTTGATCTGTGATCCATTCTATTTGCGATCGAGAGATTCAACATGAGTATTGCATTAGAACGTGAATTAATTTTGTTTAAATTTAATTCTCACGAGAATTTCAAACAGTAGACCTGTTTCTGCGATAAGTATTATTGTTTCCTTAATGTAGTACACTGCTTCAGAAGGAGGAAATAAATAAAATGTTCGTTTTTAAAGTGAAAACTTCCACCATCGTTTGTTGATGATAATGAGCTAATTTACTCACTCAAGGAATCGCTTCAACTGACACAAAACCACAATTTGAGAACACTCCACCGATGAATAAAATTAATTTGTGCATGCTCATCATGAAGGACTTGAAGTCTAAGGCGTTTCTGTCGCACTCTGTGAATAAACATGGTACCCGGTAGGTACCTTGTTCTTGGTTAAACTGATTTCCGTTATAAGTCTGAAACAGGAGGCGAACACTGGTTTTGAGACTAGAACAAATTGAGTGTTGGTAAGCGCTCAAAACATTATCATAAATGTCGATAATAGCGGCGTGTCACGCTTTAACCGGGGCAATGTTGCAATACTATTTAGCGTCATTTGTATTCATGCTCACAAAATCGATTTGCAGCCACATCTAGGCAGCCCACATTGATAATTTATTGTAAGTGCCAACAGAATCAGTAGAAAGTATCATCATGTTGGTATTTTGTGGGGATTCCGCTCTACCAAAACATAGAGGATTAATAATCATTAGTAGAATATCTAAAAGAATCATTTGAAAACATACTGCAAAAATCTTGGACGATTTCCCAAAGTTATGCCTTGACTTATCTCTGTACTAATATCCAGGATTTTCTTAGATAAATTCCTAGAAGAATTGCTGTAGATTTTTTGGAACCTTCTCAAATTTCGTATTTTTTTCTGGAATATCTAGGGCAAGTGTACCATTAGTGGTGCACCTAAGGGAAAATTGCTAAAACACGGTGTTAAGATCATGAAATATATGATTTTAACGTATCATTCGATAGATCTCAAATCCTTCTATCATTCAAATGTATAAAAATCACGATTCATTTGAAATTTCCCTGCAAAAAGCCTTGCACCAATAATAGGAACACTGTTCCTTTAGTGGAGGTATATTTTAAGGATGGTTCCTTTAGTGGCGCAAACCATTGATTTCTTATGGGACCCTCCACTATGGGTACTGATGCACCACTATAGGTGCAAAGGAGCAAAAAAATTAAGCAAAATTATTGTTTTAAATAGTTTTGCGATTAAATTTCATAGATATTATTCGATTACTTGTATCATTTTCGCATCGTACATAATACAAAAATATCACATAATCATTTATTAGCGCGAAACATGCCAAAACACGCTACCTCCACTATTGGAGCTACCTCCACTAAGGGAGCGTTTGCCCTATAGAAAATTTGTTCATTTAAAATCATATAGGTTGCCTACTGTAGGAATTACTACAGAAATAAACATACCGAAATAAACATACAGAACATTCAGAACCTTCATGAGGAATACCTGCATAATTATTGCAGAAATGTTGAGAGGAATCCTAGTTTTTTGTTAAAGGATTCTGGATAGTTTGAATATCATTAATAACACCAACATTCGCTTACAGTAAAGCGCTCTAAAAGATCTATGTGTTCTAACTAGCCAAATTTATGCTCTAATTTGCCTTAAATCCAATACTAATAGTTTGAATAGTTATGGTTAACATTATGAATATGATTGAATGAATCACAAAGAAAGAGAGTGATTTTTTGAACCCTTTGTCTGTTTTCTGGAGACAATACGACCTAAGAGGCGCCTTCCTTAGCCGTGTGGTTAGAGGCCGCAGCTGCAAAGCAAAGCCATGCTGAAGGTGTCTGGGTTCGATTCCCGGTCGGTCTTGGATCTTTTCGTAATGGAAATTTCCATAGGCATAAAGTATAATCGTACCTCCCACACGATACAGTCGCACACTTTTTCTTTGTGATCCATTCAATTCCACTTCCCTAGTAAGAATGGATGACACATCCCCGAAACGGTGAGTGGGCGCTTGCAAAGATCACCATGAGATCACGAATGCGACTGCTTACGACGGTGGACAACAAAAATGCAGAACATCGCAGACAATAGCATAATGGAGGTTGAAGCAGCAGAGGGTGAGAACGCAAACGCGTTCGTGAGAAGCGAAAAGCTATAACGTCCGCCAGTAGCACAGCAGGAGACACCAGCAAAAAGCAGCAGGGCGTTGCAAGGTGAGAATAGACTCCAAGCAGGACTAGGGTTTCAAAGTCCATCGTTCACACCAAAATCGAACAACATCATTTGCCAGGAAGGCCTAACGGGGAATTCGAAGTTAATGGAGGTCAAAAAAGAAGGTCACTGAACTCTACGAGTACATGAAGGACAGGACTAATGTGCATCACAAGATTAGGAATCTAGTAACGAGCATAAAATCCGCCATAAACGCAGCCGGAAACGAATGGAAAGCGCTTAAAATGAGAGCCGATGCAGCCGAAAAAGCACTACAAAATGCTAAGGAACAAACAGTGGCTGACACGTCTAAAACCCCTAAGGCATATGCCAACAAGCTGTCGAAGAAACTGTTGAACCTGTTTAACGGAGCAGAAAACGATGAAGGATGGCAAACTGTCAGAAGCCAGAAAAACAGAGAGAAGAAACATGGCGAAGGAAGAGAAAAGAAAAATGTGGTTACGATGCAAGTGACTAGCTCCCCACGGCGTGAGTGGTCGAAGGGGGACGCAGCAATTCTTCGTAAGGTCAGGGATGACCCGAAGCTAAAAGACCTCGGAGAGAACGTGGTCAGAACGAGGCGTACTCAGAGAGGAGAAGAACGATCCGGTGATCAAAAGATCGGCCTACTCAGGAGGCAGTGGTTGAGTGCAGATACCTGGACGAGATCACATCCAATGATGAACTGCAACAGGAGTTGCGATCACAGTGCGATTTTAGAGATGTGGCCATGACAATCCGACGTTCAAAGTCGTACGATAGCACACAGTTAGCGACGATTTGGCTACCAGTGGCCGCAGCCAAAAAACTAGTGGAGAAGGAAAAGGTGAAAATTGGATGGTCGGTTTGTCCGCTGAGACTCGTCTCCCGAGCCGAGAGGCCACCAATGAGGTGCTTCAAGTGCATGGACTTCGGAAATCAGGCGGCAATCTGTAACGGTCCCGACCGATTCGAGTTGTGCAGGAAACGCGGAGAGAAAGAGTACTTCGGGAAAGATTGCACGAAGTGACCAAAGTGTTAACTCTGTTAACCGGAAGAAGGAAACACCCATGTAACAAGTGGTTTTAAGTGTCCTTCGTATAAGAAGGCGATCGCATCACGACAGTAGTGGAAGTAACGCAGATCAACTTAAATCATTGCGACACTGCACAGCAACTGTTGTGGCAGTCAACAACGGAAGCATGGTGCGGCGTTGCGATCATAGCTGAGCCGTATCGAGTACCGCTCGATAATGTCAACTGAGTGGCGGACAGCACGGGAATAGCGGCGATTCAGGTTATAGGTAGGTTCCCCATCCAAGAAGTGGTTTCTAACACTAAAGAAAGATTCGTGATCTCGAATATCAATGGGGTCTACGTAGGCAGCTACTACGCTCCTCCGAGGTGGACGCTCGACGAATTCAGGCGGATGTTAGAGGACTTAACCGATGAGCTTGTCGGTCGAAAGGCAGTACTCATTAAAGGAGACTTCAATGCATGGGCCGTGGAGTGGGGTAACAGGGTAACCAATGCCAGGGGTTACAGCCTGCTGGAGGCCCTGACAAAGCTAGATCTCCAGCTGTGCATTGAAGGTACCGTTAGTACATTTAGGAAAAACGGACAATCATCCATCATCGATCATAAATGGCGTAGCCCGTCGGTGGCGGGCAATATTAACTGGAGGATAAGTGAGGAGTTTAACCATACCTATCACCAGGCAATCCACTATACCATTGGCCGACGGGAATGCGCGGCAACGCCGAGAACCGCGACTATCGTACAGCAGTGGAAGACGAAGGCCTTTGACTAGGATCTTCTCGTCGAAGCACTTCGTGTAGACAGCGATATCCCGCAACTCGATGCGGTGGAGCTGACAAGGGCGATCGTCAGGGCATGTGCCATAACATTGCCAAGAAAACGGAAGCCATCAAATAATTGGCGTCCCGTATACTGGTGGAATGAGACACTCTGCACTGAAGCTGAACAAGGCCCCGTGTCCGGAAGGATTCGTGGCACTCAAGGCAGCGGTCTTTGCGTATTCAAATATGGTAGGGAAGGTTATGCAGAAATGCCTGGACGAAGGACAATTTCCAGAAACATGGAAAATTCAGAAATTGGTACTGTTGCTGGAGGTTATATGTTTACTGGATACTCTCGGTAAACTCTTGGAACGGGTTTTCTTCAGCAGGATGATGAAATACACAGAGAGCAAGAAAGGGCTATCAGAAAGGCAGTTTAGATTCCGGAAAGGAAGATCGACGGTGGACGCAATTCAGACAACGCTCGAATGGGCCGAGAAAGCATT
This sequence comes from Aedes aegypti, assembly GCF_002204515.2. NCBI lineage: Eukaryota > Metazoa > Arthropoda > Insecta > Diptera > Culicidae > Aedes > Aedes aegypti. The sequence goes on from NC_035107.1 coordinate 141,587,946, forward strand.
GAAACAAAAGCGTTACTGCGTCGTGGTCACGATAGCTGTGAAGAACGCGTTCAACAGCGCTAGCTGGGAGGCCATTGCCACTGCGCTGCACAGAATTAGGGTTCCCGACCACTTGTGCCAGATTTTGAAGAGCTACTTCCAAAACCACGTACTGAGGTATGAAACCGACGCCGGCCCGAAGGAGTTAAGCATAACGGCTGGAGTCCCACAAGATTCCACACTGAGACCAATGCTGTGGAATGCGATGTACGACGGGGTCCTATCGCTGGAGCTATCCAAGGAGGTCAAGATTTTCGGTTTCGCCGATGACGTCGCCCTAACGGTAATAGGTGAGACGCATGAGGAAGTAGAAATGCTGACAACGGAGGCAATTGGTCAGGTCGAAGATTGGATGGAGGGAGCCAAGCTGAAGATAGCCCGCCACAAAACGGAGGTGCTACTAGTTAGCAACTGGAAAACAGTCATGCACGCACGGTGAGATCACTGTTGCCTGCCGAATAGTTGATCTGAAGCATGCTACATGCTAACCAACTTTATGATGATTAATAATAATTTATCCTGATGTCCAATCGAAAAGTGGTCTTCGGCAAAGTTGTAGCTGGGAGGATTTCACATTAGTAGAGTTTGTTCACTTTTCCATAAAATATTATGACGAAGAGATAGATACATAAGATTGGCGTTTTCCATAGTAATCTCCATATAAACTTCAAATGGCGGGTGCACAATAGACTGGCCCAGCTCAGTATGGGAGAAAAATAAAGTTGTACGATTCCACGGGGCACCCTCCAGGATTATTACTTGGGGTTAGAGGAAGCCTTTCTGAAAAATTCAGCTCATTTGGTCGTTCCATGAGCTGGCGCATTTGAAGTTAATATGGGATTTTCAGCTGAAACATATGAGCAACAGCACATCATCTACTGCTTGGTTCAGGAAAATTGATGATCGCGTTCAATTGGACCCAGAATGTCAGAAACACTACTTGATATAATAGCGAAGAATATTGTAGAAGATTGTACCACGATCAAAATTAATAAAGTGGGTGTTTTAACCATCTGAAGTATATCATGCAATACTGCTTGTATTTCTTCAACATAGCTTGGAGGTAACCACTAAGCGCATCATAGCCACCTATGACGCTGGGCGAGCTGAGGCACATGTCGCATGCATATAAGTGTCTGTACGGGAGTGCTGATCTAAGCCTAACTTTCAACAACTGAAAAAGTAATGAAAATGAGATTAAATCCAGATACAACCTTCTGCAATTATGTTCATTAGGGTATCAACTAGTGTATTTGTCATTCTGGGCTTATTTGAACGCGAACAATTAGAATACGGAACGAAACAGTGACATAGGGTCAATTTTCAATACATTTGAGACGAATATCCCATACAAACTCCATAACAATTGCGCCAGCTGGTGGAGCAACCAATTGAGTTGAAATTTGGAGAGAGCGTTTTTCTTACCCTAAGGCTCATATCTAGGGGGTGCCCCGTTAAGTTTTACAATTTTTTTGTTTAAGGGCCAGTCTAGTGCACAATCAAATTTCTTCCGAATCACTTCAAACTTTGGGAGGATGCTATTTACCATAATTAAAATCGTTTAAGCACAGGTAAGCCAAAATTTTAAAATTTGCATCACTCTAATGCCCATCAAAGGTGTTCCTAGAAGCAGTAAGAGGCGTCTTCTGGCTGTCGTATCTACATCGCTACTAAAATACGGTGCGCCAGCCTGGGGTGCGGTGCTGCAGACCAAGCGAAATCGGGATAAGTTAAACAGTAGGTTCTGACGCATCACCATGCGAGTGGTGAGCACGTACATGACAATATCGTCAGAGGCGGCATGCATGATCGCCGGGATGATCCCGATCTGCATCATCCTGTTCGAAGACATCGACTGCTATCAGCGAAGAGAAACCAGGTAGGCGAGGAAGTTGGCAAGAATTCGTTCGCTGGCTAAGTGGCAGCAAGAATGGAATGCCTCCGAGAAAGGAAGGTGGACCCATGAGCTCATCCCGAATTTATCGGCCTGGAGAACAGGGAGCACGGAGAAGTGAACTTCCAACTGACACAGTTCTTGTCAGGTTACGGCTGCTTCAAGCAGTATCTGCATCGATGCGGCCATGCGTCTTCACCATTCTGTCCTTAGTGTATGGAGATTGAAGAAACGCCAGAACATGTTGTCTTCGACTGCCCGAGATTCAACATAGTACGAAACACGGTGGCGACTGTTTTTGGTGAGTACTTCAGCGTAGAAGGTGTGGTACACGGAATGATAAGCGATTCCGATCTTTGGAATAGGATGACCAATATGGTGGTGCAAATAATGTCTGGCTTGCAGCGCAACTGGCGAGAATAGCAGAGAAACGAGACGCAGAGAGCAGCGCTTGACGTCGGGCGCTGATGAACCGGAAGCCAACCTCCCACTGGAATTGTCGGACCGACCTCGGCACTCGACAAGTCAGCCTGTTGATGAGAGGAGACCATCAGGCGCGATCGGAGAACGAGCGTAACGTAATATCAGTTAGAAGTCGTCGAGGTGCTTGTGAACCGGAAGATCCTTCGCTGGGGACTAGCTGCGTAGATCGCGAAACAGCACCGGCAAATGGTCGTCAGGGCGCCTGTGAACCGGAAGTTTCCCCCCACCGGAATCGCAGGATCGACCTTGGCATCTGCCCGGATAGCATCGGTTCGGAAGATCTTCCACCACCAGGGAAATCTTCGTCGGAGTAGGAAATATCCACCGTCGGGGGCTATCACCGGCTTGAGTCGTCGGAGCGCCAGTGAACCGGAAGCCATCCTCCAACCGGAATCTCTGGGTCGACTTCGGCACTCTACCGGCCAACAACGGAGTATGAACAACGCGTAACGTTACTGGTTTCGGGAGATATTCCTCCGTCGAGGTACTCTCCATCGGAGTAGGCTAGCTTCACCGTCGGGAACTACGCCGAGGTGTATCGATCACGACAAACCGCCGGCTTTGGGTCAACTGGAATTGCAAGACCGACCTCGGCATCCAACCGGTCCGCCCGTAGAGCATGGCGAGCAGAAAAATGGAATCAAGCGCACCAACAAAACACAGTAGCATCTATCGAAAAAAGTCTCACATGGCCCAGGCGCGTGGTCGGCCCCAAAATGTGAGTGACGTTGAAGAGAGAAATTGCAGCCAGATCGAATAGAGCAAGAGGTGACGAAAAGGCGTTGAGGCATCAACAAGCCCTCTGCCTCCTGAAGTAATACCATGAGGTAGTTCCAGGTGAACATCGGACTTGTAGCCCAAGCCAAAGAAAAGTGGTGTGGTACAGAGTTGTTTTCCCCTTTCTTCTCTGTTACTGCACTCGAGACGTGCATCCGCAGTAGACCGTTGAGTAATAGACCGTAATAGACCGTTAAGTGAGAACTACAGAGCCTAAGCTCCATGTGCTCCAAAGATAGCCGGGTTAGGTAAAAGTTTCTAACTTTGCTAGAAGTGCGAAATTTTTATACAAAAGAAAAAAAAGTTTGGGTTCACCCCCTCAGAAACATAAAAAAGTGTTGCATATTCATACGCTTGCTTCAACCACGTATTCTACAATTTCTGAACATTCAAAAGGTGTACACAATGTCTCAAGTGTTGCAAAACATTTTTATGCGTGAGAAAAACAATATAGGGCGCAATTTACCAGCAAAAATGAATATAGGATATGATACACTACAATTGACCGTACAATTCAAATGCATACTGATGGCAACTTCTTCCGTCAGTGAGAAGCGAGAGAAGAGAGGAGAAATTTGTCAAAAAAGGTAAACAAAATCACGCATGGTGCGAAAAACGCTTATAATTTTGGTCAAAGCACATAGTCCCTATACAAATTGAAATAAATTATTCATTTTAAATCTGATAAATAGCCACATGCATAAACTCGGAGGTTTAGCTTGTCAGCATTTCTTGTCAATACGATTTGTGTGTTAATATCTTCTACATTGTATTACGGTTGTTAAGAAAATTTTCCAGTTTGCGGTAGCCGCAGAGTTCTACCGCAGCTGTCAAAGTTCTACCGCAGGCTTCGAAATCATTCCATCATTGAAGCAAAAAAATCAATCATAGTATGCTTGAAAGAGAAAACGCTATGAAAAATAGCAACAAACAACAATCATCAAGACGGTATCCAAGGTATCATTGAAGCCTACTGATGATTTACCAGTGCAAATCAGTGATGTGACAGCTGCGGAAGCTTTTCGTTGAACCGTAAAACGGAAAGTTTTCTCTAAAATTGCAATACAACTAGCCCTTTTACAAGCACTTTCTTACTACACTACTGAAAAAACATTAAATTTATCTCGAGATCTATGAAAGGCCCATGGATTGCCCGGAATATTGACAACAAAATAAATTTGGTTTTATTGGCAAAGTATAACAAGAAGAACCCATCCTGGTTACGCCTGTGGCTCAATAATATTATACACGTACAAAATTGTCCCTTCCAGAGCCCCTTCTGGCTACACCACTGTTCTATCATCCGAAAAGCTTTGGGGTTTTTTCATATTTCGACTTGTAGAATCTAACAAAAATAAGTCGGTTCAAAACCCCGTGTAACACCATCGTGACCTTCTCTTGTAAATTGATTCGACGCATAGTTATTGTTCTAGAACACTTTTTGAATTTGTACATTTTTGTTAAAATTCAACCTGTCTGTAACTTTTGAATAAACAGTTTTCACACTCATCTCTCAATTGTTCCCAAAAATTAAGGTAATTTGTAGTTCGTCACACAAAAAAATGAAAAGAAACAATTGAAGAACGACGGAGACATAGCTAACGTAAGTTGACCATTTTGTATGGGAAACCGGCTTTAATGTATTTTATATATCCGATATGAATCAGATCATCAAACCAATGTTACCGATGAGCCTAAGTAAAATAAACGCACGAATTTGACCTGTAAAAATTGAAAATAATAGAAAAAACAGTTTATGAGAGTCAAACTACAATTCGATTTTTGGTTTTAAAATTTTAAATATTTAATGGTAACTTAAATTTATGATAAAGAACATAATTATGCGGATTGTTCGGATTAGAACCAATTCCTTGTAGCAACACCTTTATCTAGTGGCAGCTCAAACTAAAGGTACAATTTTATTAGTTATTTCATCAAGCATCAAGCTTTTTTCTAATCTTACTTACAATATTTGGTTTCTCCTTTACGCTCTGAACCACTTCCGTACAGCTAATCTCTACTGCCAGGCTTTAAACTTCTTCGCTTACTTCCGCTCCTAATACATTGAATTCATGCTTCATATTTTCCTTATTTCTATCTAACAGTTAACTCACGACTACCACAGAGTAAATTATTTCAAATTTCCTCTCATGTAGGATAACGTCGATGCAAACTGGCCACTGGATTCATCGATTTGGGACCTTCAACGAATTGAAACTATTTCAATAAACTATACCTTTTTATATCTAGCAAATTAATTTACTGTGTCCGGAATTTTTTTCTGAACACGAAAATCACTTCTCAATACGCTTTAATTTTTTTCTACCCAGAGCAACCAACTTTAACGGTGATTTTCGTATGACCGTTTTTACTTTTATTGTTTACAATCGCCCTTTCTTCAATCCGTGTTATTTTTATTATCATTCTCTTCTTCACAATTCAGCATTAGAAGCCAAACGATGCAACTCGCCAATAACAACAAGGTAATGTTCAAATCGCCTTTCTGCTCTTTGTGATATTGGTCAGTCCCACTGGGCAACGCGCGGTGTTAACACGGATTTTAAAGCCGATTTTAAATTGACTACTGATAATTATAATTTTACCCGAAGTATAAAAAAAATCTATTCTACTTCAGTTTTATTTAAGTATCGAAAAAGCTTTCTCCAAAAATGCCCACCACCAAAACCTGTAGGTCCCGGCATATGTGAATCCAGCCCGGGTTAAATAATATCGAATGAATTTGAACAACATATCCCTTTTCGTTACAGTATCCTCTGAATTTCTTATTTTGCATAATCAATGCTAAGCAAAATGAGGAAGGACATGTGTTTTTTTTCTACCAGACGCTTTTCCTAGATTGTATGATACCTAGGTTATATGTACAACTTCAGATGGCTGGTTGCAGGTTCATCCGTATTGAATATCATTTACTTACAACAAATTTTCCTCTCATTGCTCCATAAACGAATTTGTCATCGGCAATAAGGCCACTTTCTCTTCAACTTTCTTACATTATTGTCAGCTTAACTGAACAAAGATTTTTCCTCCACTTCTATTAATACTCGTTCAACAATATCAATTTGTTATACCTTAAAGCATAGTTTGGTTCCAATCCCACAGTGGTGATATTTCTCCCATGAGTGATGAAACGTCCACTCTACTCTAATCGTTCGGTAGCAAAAAGAAAGCTAAAGAGAAGCCACTTTCTTCCGACAATCATCATTGCATTGGATTGGGGGTGTGGAGTTCTACCGTTGAAACCATCTCAATGTTTCCATCTTCACCTTTTCCCTTCGCTCCCTCGCCGGATGATAGATGAGCTTTGATGATCTTTTCGCTCCTTGCTTGCTAGCAGGTCGCTGCTGGTCCCCTGATGTCCACGTTCGCACAAATGACCTTCTCTCATTCTCATAAATTGAGGGCGCTCCCCCCACATTGACTGGTTATTAGGGTGTTCCGAAAAAAAATCAATGAACTGGAACATAGATGACCGTACAATTCGTAGTTGCTACTGCCTGAATGAGCTGAACAATCGAAGTTGCTCAGAGATTTAATGAATCTGGCTTGAAATTAGCTTACTATTCGTAATGTGCAAAAATCGAGAGCTCAAAATTTAAAAGGTATAAACAGCTTCGGCCACGTTTCAATGGTTATCGGGGAAGGGAAGGAATGTTGGTTAGACAACGATTGTTACTAGACACCGAATTTACCTCTGCATCTTCACAGTTGTCGTGGGAAGCATATTGGGCTAGTGGGATCTGGGAGTCACAAGTTCTATCAGAAGCTCAATGGATCCCGCAACGGCTTCGTGCTGCGAGCCGAGATGCGCAGAGATAAGGATTGGAGCATCTTGATGGACGAGCGTAACTTGATCGAAAGGTGGAAGCAGAACTACGACGAACACCTGATTGGCGCTGAGAGCACAGTAAATGAAGGTTGAGACAATGGAAGAAATGTCTTCGTCAGTACTGCGTACGATTGAAACCAACCAGCCCCCACTTTGAGAGAGGTTAAGGATGCCATTTACCAGCTCAAGAACAATAAAACTGCTGGTAAGGATGGTATCGGAGCTGAACTTATGAAGATGATAGGCACAATCTGGGGAACAGAACAGCTACCGGAGGAGTGGAAGGAAGGGGTTATATGCCCCATCTACAAGAAAGGCGACAAGTTAGATTGTGAGAATTTTCGAGCGATCACTATTCTAAATGCGACCTACAAAGGATTATCCCAGATCATCTTCTGTCGTATGTCACCTGTAGTAAACGAGTTCGTGGGAAGTTATCAACATCTGATCGACAACGGACCAGATCTTTACTGTACGGCAAATCCTCCAAAAATGTCGTGAATACCAGGTCCCAACGCATCACCTTTCCATCGATTTCAAGGCAGTATACGATAGTATCGATCGCGTAGAGCTATGGAAAATCATGAACGAGAAAAGCTTTCCCGGGAAGCTCACGAGACTGATAAGAGCGACGATGGAAGGTTAAAGTACATGCCGGTAGGGCCGAGCGTGGCAGGGCTCGCCTAGGTAGCAGTGTTATGATAAACGGGGATACGTTCGAGGTGGTTGACGAGTTCGTCTACCTCGGATCCTTGATGACGGCTGACAATAACATTAGCCGTGCAATACGGAGGCGCATCATCAGTGGAAATCAGGCCTACTATGGCCTCCAGAAGAAGCTGCGGTCAAAAAAGATTCACACCCGCACCAAATGTACAAAGTACACAACGCTCATAAGGCCGATAGTCCTCTACGGGCATGAAACGTGGACGATGCTCGAGGAGGACTTGCAAGCACTTGGAGTCTTCGAACGTCGGGTGCTTAAGACGATCTTTGACGGTACGCAGGAAAACGATATGTGGCGGCAAAGGATGAACCACGAGCTCGCCCAACTCTACGGCGAACCCAGTTACCAGAAGGTGGCCAAAGCTGGAAGGATACGATGGGCAGGGCATGTAGCAAGAATGCCGGACAGTAACGCTGCAAAGATGGTGTTCGCTTCGGATCCGAATGGTACAAGAAAGCGTGTAGCGCAACGAGCTACGTAGGTGGATCAAGTGCGTATCGATTTGGCGAGCGTGTGCCAGAACCGAGGATGGAGAAATGCGGCCACGAACCGAGTATTGTGGCGTGAAATTGTTTATTTAGTGTTATCTGTTTAGATGGTAACTAAATAAATGAAATGAATAAATAAAAAATCGATTATTTGGGCCACCGAATGTTTTTGAAAACTAATACCACACCTATAAACAAAAATCAAATTTTCATGGAATACCCTACTGGTTATGCTATCAGTTCTGTAGATGGACCAAAAAAAAAACAGTTCGGATGAGAATTCTCTTTCGCCACCAGACCAGACCAAACCAAACCAGATTTGTGTGAGTTTCGTTTCCCCATGTTTATTTTTACATCCTTCTAACGACGGCGCGGTCGCTGAGATTAAAGGGTGTTCTTACCGAGGAAAACGAGGAAATGATAGATGCGGAAGAAGTCAGCAATGTTTTTCTTTTCCATTTAGCCAAATGTTTCGGCAGGGAAAATATATCGATATAAAGGCATAACAATCAAAAGGAGGGAAATCAGATTCTTCTGACGCTGACTGAATGTTTTTTCTTCTTCGTCTTTGCTCGACGGGGCCTTCCTTCCGGTACATATTTTTTCGAGATAAACCATGATGTATGCGAAATATCACGGGAAAATGGCAGGGAAAAATCATTTACAGATGATTGATCACAAATTTATAGACGTGGCAAGATTAAAGATTATGGGGTTTATGCTTCAAATTCAAAAACTCACAATGGCAAAACTGAGACTCATAGTATGACTTCGAGAGTGTCATATAGTGATCAATGGCAAAATAAAGCTCTAATCGAATCATTCTAGGAAAATCAATTTGAGCTTAGACTTACGCATAGACCGATATCGTTCAAGTATTCGAAGATAAACGAATCTTCAACAACTTCTTACAAATTTCCATCATGTAAATTGTAGGCTCCGTAACCACTAGATACCAACACGACGGAAATAAGCAAGCAATACAGTACACGAATACTCTCCGATTTTTAGCGGTCGATTCGAAATTATAGTGCTGTTGGAGATGAACTTTTTTTTTTAATTTCTTTATTAGTATCATTTCAAACATTACTCTCATTTCTTATATCTAGGTAATCTGTGTTATTAGACAATACTATCATCCTCAATTGGTAAAACAAATTTATGATTTTATTAACATTTTGTTAACAACACATTACATTTCATTTTCCGTAGTAGTTTAGATTTTTTACAGGTGAGTTAAATTCACCTGCTTATAAGAGAAAAAAAGAGTTTTCAATTTACTTAACCTAACTTAACCGAAATATATAACGCATTAATCGTGGCAATAGAAGATTGTAATGATTTTTGCCTGAAATTATTAATTATTTTATTTGTTTATTTTGTTTTATTTGAAACATTGGATTCAACATTGGATATTCTATGTAACTCATTGGTACTATACACGGGAGGAAGCTTCAGAATCATTTCCAAATTTTATTTTGAATTCTTTGCAGAGCTTTCTTCCTGGTATAACAACAGCTAGTCCATATTGGTACAGCATACAACATGGCTGGCGTGAAAAGTTGATTGAATATCAAAAGCTTGTACTTAAGACAAAGTTTTGATTTTCTATCAATAAGGGGATAGAGACATTTTACATAATAATTTCATTTGGCTTGAATGCCCTCACAGAAAGAAAAATCCATGTAAATTTTAGCGTAAAATCGTGCACATAAAAGGAATGCCAGATTTGTCGCAAATTTACATGACACATCGTGTAAAATTACATCAACACCTTTCTTTGCCAAAGTTGCCATTTTCGTATTCGTATATCATGTGGCCCAGCATTCGTATATATAGTGCCCAGGGAAGTCAAGGAAATTTCCATTACGAAAAGATCCTGTACCGACCGGGAATCGAACCCAGACGCCTTCAGCATGGTTTTGCTTTGTAGCCGCGGACTCTAACCACTCGGATAAGGGACCCCTACGGGGATCCATTCCAGAGCAACCAAAATTTGGACACAAATATAACAATTTCTTTACTTGTAATGTCATGCACTATTCATATATTTTTGTATGAGAGAAATAAATGTTATGCTTTTTGTTTATTTTTTTTTTCTTATTTCATAAATCTATATAAATAAAAATGGAGTGGTGTTTGTATGTCACGAAATGGCTTAAGAACGGGACAACCGATTTGTACAATTCTTTCACTGTTGTCTTCTTGAAGGGTTCCGACGTGTTCGTGTGACGGAAAAGCTTAGGGAAGTTTTCGGAAAATTTGGTAAAATTGAGAGTACTAATATGGGAGATTCCATGACATTTTTCCACAGCCTACTTGATGGCAAGACGAAGTTTGCCGGGACTACTAGTGAAATAATAAATTTATTTCCAAAAATATTATTTTTGAAGTGAGTGGCATCATCTCACGATTCCAGATGAAACGAAGTGGGTAAGTGTTACTCTAATATTGACATTTGACAATGTTACTCTAAAGTGATCAATAATGGTGTTACTCACTTTTGTGCAGTTCCACTTTGTTCCGAAGTGAGTCGAATTCTACTCACTTTTGAGTAGATCTGAACGAGCGTGCTTGTATTGTTGCTAAAATAGTTAACCTATTAAGACACGTATATTTTCATGTTTATTGGATATTTAAGTTTATGAGCCACAATATTAAAATAAGAAAAGCATTACGAAGATTTCTGTGTAACTGAGTCATTAAATCCATTGTGGAAAAATGAAGCGTTTCACACAGCAATCGAATATTCCCTATTCATCCATAAAAAAGCACAACCCAATAAATACGAGGAAGCTTTTGAACACAAATCAGCAGACTATGAAAAAGTAAGAGGTTGTTTCAGAGATACAACCACCAAGTTGACGTTGGATAACTTAGCTTCTTCTATTTCCTGGCTTGAGACCGTCACGAACTTATGAAAGATTTCTACTGAAAATCCAATCAATTTTCATACTATTTGTTGCATGTCAATTCTGACCTGTTAGGGATGGTACACAAATTATGTCACGCTAAATTTCAACTTTTTCGTGCATTACTTGTTTTCCTGCATTCAGTTGTTTGGCATTTTCAACATTATTGAAAACAGAAAAAAAAAACTATGAAAAATGATCTATTTCACCCGAAATTACGGTACATGTTAACTTCAAAACGTCAAAACCTTATAACAGCAAGCAAAATGTGCTTTTCTATGAAAAATAAGACATGCATCGATATTTACCAATTTTTCAATAGTTTCGTCATAAAAATCATTAGTTTTCATTATTGGAGTCGATTCGTAGAAAGATTTCCAATCGATAGGTACAAGAATCTTGAAAATCTATCCGAGCGTTAGTAAGTTATTAACAGTCAAAATCTAACCACTTATCGTAACGCGAGCAATTTTTCATTTTTCGAAATTGTACCCCAGTATGTTGCCGTAAGACGTTATCCAACGTCAAAAATCAAATGTAGAGTAATTAGTGTTAATTGGCAAGAAATTGTACTAAGAATCATAATTGAAATGAAGTCCTGTCCAAAGTACTTCTTCAATTACGTAAAACCAAACTAAAATCTGACAATTTTCCATCCGCTATGTACCTTGATGAAAATGTGGGTGACAACTCTGATAAAAATTGCAATCTATATGTCAATTTTTTCCAAGAAATCTATACTACATTTTCGGAAGAAGACCGCGATCGCAATTATTTTGCTAGAGATAGTGAAATTCACCGTAAGGTGAAATTCACCGTAAGAGCTTAGTGTGTAGAAAAATTCTACATATGGTGCAAAAAAGCCTATTAGAACTGAATGTAAAAAAATGCAACCTTATATCATTTAGCAGAAACAACACCACGCATTTCAATTTTATTAAGAAATCAAAATGTGGAAAAAAAAAAGTGAAAACGTAAGGGACTTAGGAGTAATCTTAGACTCTTAACTTTATTTCGTAGACCACAACAATACAATAATTCACAGAATTAATAACATGCTGCGGTTCATAAAACGTTTCTGCTACAACTTCCATGACCCATACAGAATTAAAACTCTATATATTGCATATGTAAGATTAATCATGGGATAGAGCTTAGTGACATTTGATCGCACGAACACTAGCATACGCTCGTCATAGACTGTTTTCCTCAACAAAACTTGCACACGCTTTCCAGACTCATCAAAATGCATATGGTAATAGTACCCAATTTGAAAAAAATACACGCGCATTCTGGGGATTTTCGGAAACATAGTGCATACTGTTTTCTGCAGAGGTTCACAATCACATCTCTGCTATACTGCAGCATTGTATCACATAAGAAGAAAGATTAGAATCTGTACAAAAACAACTTCTACTATATGCTCTTCGTAAATTAGGTTGGACATCATATCCACTTCTACCCTACAAAGCACGCTGCATGCTTATCCAGGTTTTTACGAGCGCTAATGGATCTCGCTTTCTGGTAGGGATCAGTCGATATGATGTTATGACATACAAACTTTGAAAAAGCGGTGTGAAATCGCAAGGGTTTCATTTGTAAGGTAAAAAGGTGTAATACGCCCCCCTTAAGGAAATACTGCTCGCAATAGCAAATGCATCACCTCTAATGTTATTTTTTATGTCGAGGTGTTCGCTATTTAGTTGGTCATGTTTTGCACGCAATTTTCTCTTTGCAGGTTGCTCCAAAAATATGCACAAGATGTTTTTTGTAAACGGTCCCAAAATTTACGTATGATGCATTCAACTGGCTCCTTGGGTTAGCAGACTGCCTATGTATCAGGCATAATAAAGGCGTGCTATAATGATGAAAGAATGGAAGCGTAGGAAAACGGTTCATTTCTGTCCGTCTCGGGTTCTAGCAACTGTTGTTTGAACCACACGCCATGCTGTTCCCATAAGGGAAGTTAGCCACAAGGAAGGACGTTTCAAGTAATACTATTTCATATCGTATGCCCTCTTTAACATCTATTCCAATTTCTCTCGCCGTTCCCTTACGGTACCTATCTATTTAGTATTCATCGCTTTCTTATCCATGCTTCCTCTTACTTCGAGCAAAATAGAAATATTAGTAGTAGAACGCTAATAGCGCAGTTGTCACAAAACTGATTTCAATTTTTATTGCCTTAAATTATGGTTTTTCATTGTTTGTTGTATACCATGATTTTATTTTGGTTCTTAAAATTAATCTGACACTTTGAGGCCCGGTGCTCAAGCTGTCAGTTCGTGGCAAACTAGATGTTAGTAACACGAACAGCAGCGACATTAGCATTCTTAGGTTAATGCTTCTACTAGCAAAATAGACCGATATGCCGGTAAAAAAATTGAAAGATCAACTACAAAGTACGAGGAAAGTGACGGGCCTGGGAGTGAACCCATGACCTTCTACTTATCAAGCAGAAGCGGAAGCCATTAGACTACCAACCCCGTCTTCATAATCCATACTAGCATTAAGAAATAAAACAAAAATTTGTAAAATGTACTAGTCTACGTCAGTTGATGAAACAAAAAAATATTCTACATTGATATTTCTATGGAAAATCAGAATAAAATATTCTTACACACTTTCAAAGAAATTGACAGTTTTTGAATAAACCTCACTCGTGCGATTATAATTTATTTACATTGCCTTTTCATACGTTGAAGTTAATGTGACCAGATGTGTCCCGGAAAAAATCCGGGACGCTTGTCAAATCTCATCCCCAATGAAGCGCTGCCTATATCTGATGTGCAATTTACATTCGTATTGAATGTTTTAACATGTACTAAATACAAAGTTTTTTTAATTAAAAAGTATTGACTTTGTACTGTCAAGTTATAAATTGCTCTGTCCCGGATAATCCGGGACGTCTGGTCACTTTAGTTGAAGTAAATAAAACTCAATATAGCAATAAAAAGTAATTAAATAAAATTCGTGTCTTCGAAAAAGTTGTTTCAAATTGCCACTTCTACAACTTTGACGACAATATGTCATCTAAATATTATGAAAAAAAGTTATTTGCGGCTAGGTTGATTGATCAAAAAAACTTCTTGCATCAAGAGATGCGCTTTAATATACCAAAAAACTTCTCTGAACAAACTATATCGTTAAAATCAACGGTTTAAGTGTCATTCAAAAAGCGCATGAAATCGACAAAATAAAACACAGTGCACTGGTTGGGTAATACGGACACGAATATCTACAATTTTTGGAGGCGTACCTTTTCATCCAACTTTACAGAAAACATAGGGTTTAGAAAATATTGGAGGCTGAATACATTGGGCAGGACATGTTGCTAGTGTGCCGGATAACAATCCTGCCAACATGCTGTTCGTTTTGAATTCTATTGGTACAAGAAGGCATGGAGCACGGCGTGCAACGTGGGCAGACCAAGTGCTATAAATGAGCTTGAGGATGGTGACATGTGGCCTCACCTTTGGCCTCGAATCTGCATTATCTGTTTGGAAAATCTAATGCAAATGAATAACCTAACTTTTGAAACATTCGAATTTAGTCTACGTGGGAAATCCAACCCAGAATCCTTCTCGACCTGTACTGGGCGAAACAATTAACGCTTGTGCTCCGCAATAATACGACAATCTAACAGTCTGTTCATATTTGCATCAATGATATCTCCGGGTTGAACAATCATGATAAAAGCCCTCTCTATCATAATGTTGTCTGATATAAATGACTGTTGACATCTCTATAACGTATCAAAAAGTGTTATAAATGTCTGCTTGATGAGCCCATAAAAACGAACTGTCAATGTAGCACCAGATCCGTCCTCCAATCTGTACCGAAAAAAACGACAAAGATAGGCATTACAAACTAATATGTGCGAGCTACGCATAATGATACTGTGCCTGGTCGTGCCGTTTTCGAAAAAGGCAGCAAACGAGGGCATCTTCTCTCGGCACCCTAGTTAAGATCGTGATAACGAGGATGTCTTTTGAAAATTAGAAATTCCACATAGAAATTACAACATGTAATAAAAACCCCACACAACAACATTGGACCGGCAGCAGCAAAGCAACCTCATCAGAATGGTGCAGCATAACCGAAAGCGATAAGGAGGAAGAGAATGGAACAATAACAACAGCAACCCCTCTCCTAGGCAGGGTTGGCATCCCGAGCAAAAAGGCAAAGAGCAGCAGCGATTCACCATAAGGGATGGGGGGGTTGCCCAATGGCTACGGTCTTGGTGGTAATGGCATCACCGTTGACTTGTATAATAAGCGTATCGTGCTCAAGGGGTTTTTAGGCTATGCCAAGCGAAGCATCACTTTGTGCAACTATCACTTCATAACTGAAGCTATCACAAAATACTAATTTGATGCTTTGACCACACCATGCATTCAATGCACAATCCAGCAGTGCGCGTTACATGTCTGTTACGTGTTGGTTTTGTTAGCTACGACGCCATCTAATATCTTCTATATAAATAAAAATGGTGTTGTATGTCACGAAATGGCTTGAGAACGGGACAACCGATTTACACAATTCTTTCACTGTTGTTTTCTTGAAGGGTTCCGACGTATTCGTGGAGAATACTAATATGCTATTTTGTATGGGAGGTATCATTGACATCTTCCAACAGCCTACTTGATGGTAAGACGAAGTTTGCCGGGACCACTAGTATGACAATAAAATGGCTTGATCATTGTTGCTTTGATGAAGTAATTTTAGACAAAATATGTTGCAATCTTCTATTACTACGATAAGTAGGTACTTTATATATTTAAGGAAGTTTCAGCAAGGAAAAGATTATTAAAATGCGTGTTTTTTTTCTTTCTTTCAAACAAAATAATCCAATTCATCCATAAAAACTCCTATACGACAAAAAAATGCAAAACGTTTTACAAAGTTGAGATAATAGTGTTGCCTAAAACAGAACATGATATTAAAAAAATAGGTAATGATTCAAATGATTCTAACGAAGGAATTGCTGCATACAGCAAGCCAAGTGTTGAAACCCCTACTGCTCCGTCAGCTCGATAACCTGAAAGTTCCCAGTCCAGCCATCGCTATTGTTACCCCCATTTCACACCGCAACCCATTGCCCTTCAAAACGTTGAAAATTACCAGGAATTTTCGACCGACGATAATACGATAGCGAGAAGAATGTGGCTGAATACAAATTAATCGACCGCATGCTTCGTGGCAAGGAAAGACTAACGGAGAAAAGGACGGGAACGACGACGCGACGACGGTTTGTGCCGGTACAGGATAGAAAGGAATGTGGGAAAACGGTCGACTCTCGACTGGCTAGGATAAAGAATCGACAGCAGGCCCCCAAGCGGGACTGTATAAGAAAGGTTGATGATTTCTTCTTGACATGTTGCCAGGATACAATGACGATGGTGATGATGATTCTAGATCAAAATAATGATGCTGTGCGGCGTCGCTTTCTCCAGGATACATAGTGGATGAGAGGCCATTCCAGGATGCTACAACGAGAGATGAGAGATTTTGTGACTGTGCGCATGTCGGTCGTGGAACAACAGAGAGCGTGGAATCGTCTCGCGGCATATTGGATGCAATCTTGAAAAATACAATCGGGCATCTGTGTTGGTGCAGACAGGCTGATACTCTGTCAGCTGATGAAAACAAAAAAGTTCAAGGTATCAGAAAGAACAACATTCCAGGAAGAATAACGGATATTATGAAATGGGGACGAGAATAAGAGGGCTGAGAAAAGGCAGTTGTCCAATTGAATTTTTATGCTGGCTCAAAAAGAAGTGTATTCTGTTATTAACGGTTATTAATTGATATATTTCTATTTCATTCAGCATTCAACTTAGACTTTAATACCATTTTATGTCAAGCGGTGCAGACAATCGGCATATTGAGTTATTCCGTTGAATAGTTTTTGAGTTAATGTGGTAAATATGGATGCAATTGGCTACGCCCGCACATTAAACAATGTGTGTGAAACTTACATATACAAGATTTTTTGTTACGAATAATAAGTCCGTTATAATCAGAAGATCTCTGCAAATATTGGGCATATTTATAGGAATTTTGAGACCGCGGCTACAAAGCAAAACCATGCTGAAGATTTCTGGGTTCGACTCAAGGTCGGTCCAGGATCTTTTCGTAATTGAAATTTCCTTGACTTCCCTGGACATAGAGTATCATCGTAGTTGCCACACGATATACGAATGCGAAAATGGTAACTTAGGCAAAGAAAGCCCTCAGTTAATAACTGTGGAAGTGCTCATAAGAACACTAAGCTGAGTAGCAGGCTCTGTCCCAGTGGGGACGTTAATGCAAACACACTTAATTCAGAATGCCGAATCTCGGCTAATTTTAACCGAGATCCGCATAGCCGAGTAGTCGGCAAACAAATTTCCTGGGATCTCAGCAAATAAAAGCCGAGTATCAGTAACTCGTGCTTCGTTGCTAAGCAACTGGACAATTTGTTAGCTGAGTCTCGGTTAAAATCGGGAAACCGAGATTCGCACAGCCGAGCTCGTGAAAAAAATCTAAGTGTGAAGAAGAAGATGATAGGAATTTTAATAAACCTTGCACCAGTTTTCAACCCATCCACACGATTTTAGCCTACTTTGTATGAAAATCCGAAAATTTGCACAGAATTCTTGTAGGTCGTAAATTAGGTCGAAAAATGCAGTCTATATCGAGTCATGGAACATTGACATATAAAGATTTCACTGTAGTTCTTTTCTGCTACTTATGATTGCAGAATCGTCAAGTTATAGCTCTAACCAGTGAGTGAGTGATTTTTTTTAATAGTAGGGTACAAAAAAGTTTCAAAAGCCTGGCCTGTTGTGTGGTGGCACGAAGTGGGACTCACGTTAGGCGCACTTAACCACTAAAAAACTTTCCCTACTGCTCCTGTGCCTCGATCCCCCCTGGAACTAGATCACGGAACTTCATCGGGGAAGGGCTGTGCTCATGTGTAGCGGGCCCCCCGGCTAGGTCACTGGTTTTTTCGGAATATTGATCAACCCTTTTCTTCTCACAATTTTCTCAACAATTTATTAAAAAGTCGTCACAATTCACTAGCTTATATCACTATCAAACACTCTCGACCCGAATTGGCCCGCTCGTCAATTTTGGCAGATGATGCCCACTGAACTTTGAACGAAAATGTCGAAAACGAACGGCACACCTCGTCCGAACTGGGGACCGTCAGAACTGCACGCGTCGTACATCGTCAGAACTGCAACCCCCGCCGCCAGCGATCGGGGCGTTTTATCGCGCTCCCGCGGGGAACTCAATCTCCCAATCTGAAAATAAAGAGAGAAAAGAGAAAAGCCAAAACGAGCGTTGCTCTGGCTCAGTTAGTACAGCCATGTGACCGAGACCTTGTTGGGGCGTTCAGTCAGCGCTGTTGACACACAAACAAAAACAAAAACATTCTCCGGCATTGGAGCACGTTAACGAGCAACAAGCAGTAAGGTTCTTGGCTTCTGCTTACATCGCTTGTTTTCTAGTTAACCTAGTGAAAACCCACATCTGATGAAATCCACCAACTTGCGTGGAACATCATCGAAAAAATAAAAGGGTTCTTTCCTAGATCAATGGTGATCATTGATCTTTCGAATTATTCGATACGGGGAGGGGAATGCTTCTTTCGGTCGGCAGGACCGCTACACATGCACTTCATCAGTCTCAGTCTCTTGCTGTTCTGCTAGTTTACTGATGGAGGTGAATGTCGTCAAAAATGCTGCTCACTACGACATTTCTACGGTGTCTCTGCGACTACTCGTTTTGCCCAATTGGCGGTTGAAAATCTCGCCGGGGATTTGCACAGCTTTTTGTGCGACGACGCTTTCTATTCCTGGGCTGGCCTCACGTCAGAGCCCTTTCGAACTTCTACTGGACGCTTATGTGCACTTCTTTACTCTACGACTACTCGTCCTCCGCTGCTGCTTTTAGAGCTGTCCTGGTCGATCAGTTAGATGTCGAGGTCGATCCAGCGATTCTGTTTGGAGGATGGCTTCCGATTCATTGGCGCCCCAACGACCCAAAACTGGTTTGTGAAGATCGATGCTACTCGGCCTAGATTCCGACGGTGGAACTAGCCTATTCCAGCTACGTGGTTTTTCAAGCTTCGATAACCACCGGTGAAGTGCCGAAGTTGGTCCAGCGATTCCGATGGTAGAAAGCTTCCGGTTCACAGGCCCCGATGGTCATTTGCTGGTGCAACAACGCGATCTACTCGACTAGTCCCCGATGGTGGACTTAGCCTACTCCTTTCTTCGAGTTATTCCACTCCTGATGCCACTAGGCCATTATATCCAATCTGATGGTATTCCTCACCTTCCTTATGTCCATTTGCTGATAGCTTGCTATGTCCACAGCCAGAGTGATGCAGATGGCGATAATTCCGGTGATAATGCACACTGCCTCCTACGATACAGGGTGGGAGACACTTGCCACCCGTATAGCCATGAGCCGAAACGTACCTGCCAGCTTCTCTCGATTGCGTTTGGTTTCAACGCTGCAGTCCAAGCCGGGACTCCGTATTTCAATACGGTCGCCAGAGGACGCCTCGTACTGCTTCTTGGTCCTCCAATGTTTATTATAGTGATGTATCGAAAAGTTTCAAAAACATGGCCTGTAGAGAATTGGCACTGTGTGGGATTCACTTCCGTGCCTATCCACTAAACACTAGTCCTTACTTTCGGCGGTAGCCTGGATCCCCTCGGATTCCACTAGATGTGACTTCATGGGGGTGGATATGCATTTGCACTTCTATTACGCTCTTGACGTATTCCCGCTCAGTGCTCTTGCACTCTGCGCAGTCACCGCAGTGGTTTGCTCTTGCATGTTGAGCAGACTGCCTTTTCATCTTCCTCCGCTTCTCTGTATTTTTCCGTCGTTCATCTTCTTCTTCCCTACTTGTTTCCTTCTCCTACTGAATTCCTCCGGCGTCGGAGGTTGTCACCAGTACTGGTTGGGGAGACGTCCGCACTACCGGTGACAATCGCAGGCGAGATCTTCGTTTTCTTTCTTCTTCAGGCTGACTTGAGTCACATAACATATGTGGAACTCAGAAGTCACATCAAGTTGAAAAGTTTGTGTGATACTGAATGAACATTGTCATAGATCTTGTCTTCCAACCCTGTTATGATGGTTGACAATCAAAAGCCTGTTGAAAGAACTCCGAGAATGTAACATAGGATCGGACATCAAACGATCTAGTAGGCATGGCACAACTTCGACGCCTCACTCCTATAGTAATGTCAGAATGGAATGCAAGGTTCTTCGTGGTGCTCCCGCTTGCCAACAACGATTCTGAGCTTCACATTTGGCGACCCTGCCAAAATTTTGAATAAATTTTCGTTTTTCCTGGAGAGCCTGGATTTGATAGCAAGCGGGAGTGTCCACTAGGAAATGTGTTTGTGTCGAGTGCTTCTTAAACCGCGTGTGAAAATATGTATTCAGAGTGATTGTGGAGTGAAGTTTGAATCTGATAAAAAGGCATCTGTAAGTAAACAGCAATGTGGTATTTTCTATGAATAATAGAAAACTGATTGAAGAGGAAATATGACATTAATATGTATTAGCCGCTTCACTACTCGTTGAAGCATCAATGTTTCTCTCTGTTCTTGTTGTTGCTCATATTGAACACTAGCATCAACTCAACTATTTGAGTTGCGCGATGCAGGCTTTGAAGTGAATATTTTGTTTTGCATTTGAATTCAAACAGATTGCTTCGATGGAAATATATGAATGTAATAGAAAGTGTTTCATCTATTTTATCCGATTCAAAGATTATGATCATTTCGAGCTGATTCATCTAAGTTATGAAGTGCGAATTCTGCTTTTATCAGGGACCTATTTTCTGCATAGGTTGAACGGAAAAAGAATAACGTTAGGAACTGAACTATTTTTTTGCAGAGGGATTGTTCAAATATTACGTAACGCAATAGGGGGAGGGAGGGGGTCTTCTGTAGTGTTACGGTCCATACAAAAAAAATTTTCCATACAAAAGCTGTTACGTGGGGGTGGGAGGGGGTCTAAAATTGGCAAATTTTGCGTTACGTAATATTTGAATCATCCCAGAAGTCAATTGATCATATCCGTACAAAACGTGTATAAAAAAAATATCGTATAATTAAGTATAATTTGTAAAATAATGTGATTTTGCAAAAGAGAAGTGAAGTGTTAAAGTTATTAGTGGTTTTCATGAATATTAATCAATTTGTATAACTTATCAATTAGTAATTTCAATCGAAAAAAAAAACTCCCGTAACATTTATCAACTGTGCAAATTTCTATATAAATAATAATAAAACTTCGCTTTGGTTGTATGTGATCATTTCATCGTTTCTTCTGTGATGATACACACATTTCTATATCTTATCTCTCCTGCTTTCAAATAAAAACAAAATAATTTCAATAAAATAAAATAGAATGAAAAATGAATGTGTGTGCAAATATTCCTAACCATGGACGATTTTGAATTGGTGTTCGAAAAGTAGATTTTTCGTCCCAATTAATCGATTTTTTTATGTTGAAATAACATGAAATCCTAATGCAAGGGATTTGATCTTATTTCGAGTCGTTATTCTTGTAAATTTGCTTACGAGTGAAGAAATCAAATCGATTTAAATAAAATCGATACAAAGGATTCGATTAAATAAACGAATCGATTCGACGAATCGAATTTTAATCGATTCAGTATTATCGATGTTTTGGGCAAATTTGACCAATAATGCACATGATTGTTTTCTTTCCTATTTGCTTCAGTACATTGTGTATCCCGTAATGTTTAACGAACAAGTTAAGTGTGAAGCATACTGAATCGGTGAAATTTGTGAATGTTGTGTCGATAACCGGTGAGATCCAAACTAATTAAATCTACTTAATTCATTATTATTTCTAAATAAATGCCATGTTACAAAAAAAAATAATAACACGTTTGAAAAAAATGTCCTTAACGCGACTGGTGGTTGCTATGGAAAAAATGTCCTTAACACAATTGGTGTATGCAATGCAAAACAAAAATGTCCTTAACGTGACTGGTGGTTGCAATTAAAAAAATATTATTGCCGCGATTGGTGGTTGCATTTGGTTTGGTATTTGGTTCTCTTTAACGCGATAGATGGTTGCAATGAATATGTCCTTAACGCGACTGGTGATCGCAAACTTGTTCCTATCAATCAACTTGATATTACTAGCGCGATTGGTCGACACATATTTGTTCTAAGCAATGGTGGTGTACACTTGCCACCGCGGCTGGTGGTCGCATGCTTGTTACTATGAAGTGCTGTTGACGTTGTTAACTCGACTGGTGGTCACATACTTGTTCCTAGCAATCAATGTTATTGATATTGCTAGCGCGACTGGTGGTCGCATATTTGTTCTAAGCTATGGTGGTGTATACTTACTACCGCGATTGGTGATCGCATACTTGTTCATAGTAACTGCTATTGACGTTGTTAACTCGACTGGTGGTCGCATATTTGTTCTAAGCAATGGTGGTGTATACTTACTACCGCGATTGGTGATCGCATACTTGTTCATAGTAACTGCTATTGACGTTGTTAACTCGACTGGTGGTCGTATACTTGTTCCTAGCAAGTATTATTGATGTTGTTAACTCGACTGGTGTTCGCATACTTGTTCATAGTAACTGCTATTGATGTTATTAACTCGACTGGTGGTCGTATACTTGTTCCTAGCAAGTGTTATTGATGTTTATAGGAGAAGGTTTCGACCGTGCTTGTTTTTAAATTATTATTGTTTTATGGCTATATCGGTCATGCGACTCAAAGGTAAAGGGAGTCTATAGAAGTAAATGATGGAAACGAATAGGTGCATAGGCGTCGCAAGGGAGCGACAAGATTGAAATTTTAATTAGGTGGTGAAAATTGAGCAAGCCATTTTAAAGTCAGTAAGCATCGAAGCGTCCTGTATTTTGCCTAGCTTCTCTACTGGAAAAGGGTTGGCTCAAAGCTTTGAGCTTTGCTACCAACACAGGCAAAATACAGGAGGCTTCAATGTGCTCATATACTGACGGCAATCAACCGAACGGTTCTATCGATTGATGACTGATATTGATTGATGTTATTAACTCGACTGGTGGTCGCATACTTGTTCATAGTAACTGCTATTGATGTTGTTAACTTGACCGGTGGTCGTATATTTGTTCCTAGCAAGTATTATTGATGTTGTAAGCTCGACTAGTGGTCGTATATTTGTTCTATGCAATGGTGGTGTACACTTGCTACCGCGACTGGTGGTCGCATACTTGTTCATAGTAACTGCTATTGATGTTATTAACTCGACTGGTGGTCGTATACTTGTTCCTTACAAGTATTATTGATGTTGTTAACTCGACTGGTGGTCGTATATTTGCTCTAAGTAATGGTGGTGTACACTTGCTATCGCTACTAGTGGTCACAAATTGGTTCCTAATAAAAGTGATGTTCACATGCATGCGCGACTGGCGGTCGAAAATGTATCTATAGAATATGATATGTAAGCCCAATGATGGCTAGTAACTTAGTAGATATGTTATATCAAAACAAGTAACAACAGTCAAACAAGTCTTTAAGTGAGTATTTCCGTGAAAGTACGGTGGATTGAATGTACAACAAGATGAAAGTCAAACACTGATGCTACTCTGTTGAACGCATATATGTCAGTTTATTAATAGCAATGTTTTGTCCAAAACTCGTCTTAGATATGTCATTTCATATAATTAGCTTGCCGTTTCTAATGTATGGAACGACATTCAACCGATCAATAATTTCAACGCCGTTCTGATTGCGTGGGTATCCTACAGCGGAAAAATATTTCAAAGTCGCATGTACAAGTGAACAGTTGAGATATGAAACAGTATACATCGGTGAAGTTCTTAGCGATGTGAAATATACATCCTGAATTCCTGAAAGCTTTCGTGATGACGGAAACGATGTGAACACTCATCACTTCAAACTTTTTTTTTCCTGAGAAGAGGGATGATGTGTGGTACCGTAAAACGGGGTAACTTTGATAGTTTTTTCGAAGAAAACTTGAATATTTATGCATGTTGTTTCAAAAACTTTTAATTCATATTTTTAAAACAAGTACTGGTATCCTAACTATCGATTCCAGTTGATAGATTTCCAAAAGATTTATTCTTAATGGATTTATAATTTTTCATATAATCGAAAGTCGGTTTTCTGTTTTGGGGTAACTTTGATAATGGAGCATCACTCGAACAAAATTGAATGAATTATAGAACATTTGTAGGGCGTAGCATATCTTTAGGCGTTTAACGCTATATGGAAATTTCTGACTTAGATTACAAAATTGGCCCCAGTTTGTAAAAATAGTACTCGCTACTATAACTAGGCTGTCAAGTATAAGTGACGAATTCATTATGAGTTCATCAAATAGTGATCGTAGAACAGATTGTTTGAGAGCATTTCAAAATTGCTAAAATCTTAAAAATTTTCCATATTTGCATATAAATCCTCAAATGTACTTGATTCCAACGGAAATAGCTTTAACATGAAGTGTCATACTAATACTCTTCACCATCTTTGCAGGGTTGTTGTCATGTAGTCTTGCATCATGCCCTTCCCTTCGCACCCTTCCGCCTTTCGCCATCTTCTGGATACAGGGTTCGCCGTAGCTCATGGTTCATTCTCCAACGCCACACTTCGAACACTTTAAGTGCTTGCAGGTCCTCTTCCAGCGTTGTCCATGCTTTATGTCCATGGAGGACCACCGGTCTTGTTAGCATTTTGTACATGCTACTTTTGGGTGAATCTTTCTCGATCGCAGCTTCTTCTGGAGCTCATAGTAGGCACAACTTCCACTGATTATGTGTCTTCGTATTTCACGACTAACGTTGTTGTCAGCCGTCAACAAGGATCCGAGGTAGACGAACTCATCATGAGGTGGTTCAAAAGTATCCCCGTCTATCGTAACTATGCTTCTTAGGCGGGCTCTGTCGCGCTCGGTTTCGCCTATCAGCATGTACTTTATTTTTGACGCACTAACCACCAAGCCTCACGTTTCAGGCGGGTGTCCAAATCTGCCACCGTTCCAAATGTTCTGCCGACAATATCCATATCATTCGCGAAGCAAACAAATTGGCTGGATCTTGTGGAAGTCGTAAATCGGTTATTGAACCCGGCTCTCCGCATGATACCTTCTAGTGCGATGTTGAACAGCAGACACGAATGTCCATCACCCAGACGATTCAAACGAACTGGAATGTTTGCCCGAAATCTTCACGCTATTCTGCACACCGTCCATCGTTGCTCATATTAGTCTTGTGAGCTTTCCAGGAAAGCTGTACTTGTCCATAATTTTCCATAGCTTCTTGTGGTCAATGCTATCATAAGCATAATCAGTGAAGATTTGGTCCATCGTCGAGCGGCCAGTGATGAAACCAACTTGATAACTTCCCACAAACTCATTTGCTAGTGTGATAGACGACGGAAGATAATCTGGAATAGCACTTTGTATGCGACATTCAAGATAGTGATCGCACGATATTTTTCACATTCCAGTTTGTCGCACTTCTTGTAGATGTGGCATATTACCCCTTGCTTCCACTCCTCTGACAGCTGTTCCGTTTCCCAGATTCTGACAATCAGCCGGTGCAGAAAGGCGGCCCACCTCTCCGGTCCCATTTTAATGAGTTCAGCTCCAATACCATCCTTACCAGCTGCCTTGTTGTTCTTGAGCTGATTGATGGCATCCTTAACTTATCTCAATGTGGGGGCAGGTTGGTTTGCTTCATCCGCCGTGCTGGCGTAGTCACTTCCTCTGATGTCGTGACCCTCTGCGCCTGTGTTCTTTGTGCCAATAAGGTGTTCATCGTAGTGTTGCTTCCACCTTTCAATCACCTCACGCCCATCTGTCAAGATGGTTCCATCCTTATCCCTACACATTTTGGCTCGCGGCACAAAGCCTTTTCGGGATGCGTTAAGCTGCGCGTAGAACTTTCGCGTTTCTTATGAACGATGCAGCTGCTCCATCTCTTCATATTCCGGTTCTTCTAGGCGACGCATTTTGTCTCGGAATAGACGGGTTTGCTGCTTTCATTTCCTTTTGTATCGTTCCACGTTTTGTCGCGTTTCTTGCAGTAGAATTGCAGCCCGCGATGCATGCTTCTCCTACAAAACCTGCCTGCATTCTTCGTCGAACCAATCGTTACATATCCTCCTTTCTACATCACCGACGATGCTCTCGGCTTCGTTGTTGATGGCTGCTTTTATGGTGCTCCAGCAGTCCTCAAGAAAGGCTTCGTCAAGCTCGCCCTCTTCAGGCAATGCTACCTCGACTCGAGATGCTGCGCGTATGCGGCGGCGGCGTTCAGTTGGGCATGCCGCGGTAGGTTATAGCGAGGCGGGCGTCGATACCGTACATTGTTGATGACGGATAGTATTGGGCGCAGTTCACTAGATAGTGATCAGAGTCAATGTTAGCGCCACGATAGGTTCTGACGTCGGTTATATCCGAGAAGTGCCGTCCATAGATCGTGGTCGATGTGTGATTCCGTCTGCTGTGGTGATCTCCAGGTGAACCGATAAGAGAGTCATCATCAGTGCTTCCTGAGTAAGGGCTATGCACGTTTATGATGCTGAAGTTGAAGAACCGTCCTTTGATCCTTAACTTGCACATTCTTTCGTTGATCGGCCACCAACCGATCACGCGCCTTTGCACATCACCAGGAATCTGATCAGTTTCAAGTACACTGGAATAAAAAGTATAAAGCAAATTTATAAATTCAAAGTTAAAAAAAACTTTTGCCCCACTCGAACTTTTGTCCCATATTACTCTATGGGTACGATAAACGTCCACGCTCATCTGCCTGGTATGAGCCTGAATTAATAATTGTGTTCGTAAATTAAAGGAGAATGACTACAAATCGAGTAAGACAAAAAACGAATATAAAACCTTTCAAATATTCCAAAAATTTAAATACACACCATTTGATTCAAGGTAACCTTAATCATGGCTCGATTTATGCTTAATGGCAGTACATTCAAAAAACTTGAACCAATCGCATGGGGGGAGGTTTTTCATCCATTCCATTTGTTCCATAGTGCAGGGCCGCTCACAGTTTGCTGATCCCCATTCAATGCAAAACCTGTTTGTCATCATCCTTCCCATCCTCGTACCTTCGGCAATGAGCCGGAATCGGTGGCAGCGCGGTGAAAATTAATTGGAGCATGCAAAATTCCATTCATTACCCCTCTATGAACACGTTGATTACGAGCTGATGATGTACTATTAATAGAAATGCATTTGAGTAAACTGCGCTGAACCACGTTCAAATACTGATGAGTTGGAATGCGGTATAATTCGTTGACATTCGATGCCGTGCTGAAAAAATAATTGCTTATTTCTGAGGAATTCTGTCGAATCGCTAAGCAACAGTAGTTGTGGACTCGCAGAGCGTTGTTCGCTGTAGATAATCATAGTCTACATATATGTATGGGAAACCGAGAGCTGCTCAGAAAGTCACGAACCGAGCACTGCGGTCGCAGTAATGTAATATTAACTTGATTGTACGTGGCATATTTTCCCATTCCGGAAGAAAACCCATCTTTTACAAAACTGCTCGTCGACGAGTAGATAGATACTAGAGCGCGGTTGGGTGGGCAAGCTCGCCGCCTTCCAGTGGCGTAGTGTTAGGTGGGTTCACAAGCGAGACAAAGCAAAGCCCAATTAATACTGATTTTGATCCCTCTCTACGACGCTGCTTCCGTTTCAGAGAGACACGGAAAGCTCTTCAGCCGGCATCGTATCGTCGTCAGTTCTGAGTTTTACATTTTCGCCGTGTGTTTTACCTTTATCCTTGGTAAATAATGAAATGTCTGAGGAGAAACGTCCTCTCGCTCTCTTACCACTTCTTCTGATTAACGTGTTTGCGTTTGCACCTGGAGTCTGGAATAGTGGTTCTCAACTTTTATGGGTGCCGTAAAGTAGAACATACAATACGTACAATTTTCATCAAATCGATAAGCCTCTAGCCCAGACTATTCGATTTATGTGAGGAAACAAAGGGTGCCGTCAACCGTGATCAGCTGTTTCGAATTTGGAGGAGGATTTTGAGCTCTATAAGAAAAATTGAGGTTCGATTTCAAATCGCAAAGAATGGGAACTTATTACGACAAAACTGAACATTTGTTCAAGGTCGACTTGGAACATCTCTAAAGTGATTATAATGGGCAAAAAATTGGATAAATGATTAATTTGGATTTTCTCCAGTCTTACTAATCAATATGAAAAGGAGAACCCAACCCAGCATTCGTAGGATTTTTCCAAAAGTATTTTAAACAATATTAAAACTTTAGAGAAGTTATACTTATGTTCTATGTCCGTGTGATATGGGATTATTTCCTAAAATGCCAAAAGTGTGGTCATGGTAGCAAACATTGCCGCACAGATTAAAGAGGTTCTTCTCACGCTAACGACATCTGTCCTGTGAAAGAATATACTAAAATGTACAAATTCCAGTAATAGTAATTTCTATAGCTCTACGCGGTCAATACTATCGTATGCCGCCTTGAAACCGATGGAAATGTGATGCGTTGGGACCTGGTATTCACGACATGTTTGGAGGATTTGCCGTGCAGTAAAGATCTGGTCCGTTGTCGATCGGCCGTCAACGAAGCCGGCTTGATAACTTCCCACGAACTCGTTTACTATGACAGACGACGGAAGATGATCTGGGATAATACCTTGAAGGCCGCATTTAGAATGGTTATCGTTCGAAAGTTCTCACAATCTAACTTGTCGCCTTTCTTGTAGATGGGGCATATAACTCCTTCCTTCCACTCCTCCTGCTGTTCTGTTTCCCAGATTGTGCCTATCAGCCGGTGCAGGCAAATGGCCAGCCTCCCCGGGCCCATCTTTATGAGTTCAGCTCCGACACCACCCATTCCAGCACCTTTATTGTCCTTGAGCTGGTGAATGGCATCCTTAAACTCCCTCAAAGGGGGGGGGCTGGTTGGTTTCCAGCGCCCGCACTACTGACGAAAGCATTTCCTCCGTTGTCCCGTTTTTCATTACCTGTGCTCTCAGCGCCATTCAGGTGTTCGTCGAAGTGCTGCTTCCACTTTTCGATAACCTCATGCTCGTCCGTCAAGATGCTCCCATCTTTATCCCTGTCCATCTCGGCTCACGGCACGAAGCCGTTGCGGGGTGCGTTGAGTTTCTGATAGAACTTACATGTTTCTTGAGACCGGCACAGCTGTTCCATCTTCTCGCATTTCGTCTCCTCCAAGCGAAGTTTTCTCCCGAAAGAGGCGGGTCTGCTGTTGCTGTTTTCGTCTATAAAGTTCCAGGTTCTGCAGGGTCCCTTGCTGCAACATGACCGCCCGCACTGCATTCTTCTCCTCCAGAATCTGTCTACATTCCTCGTCGAACCAATCGTTCCGTCGACTCCGTCCCACGTACCCGACGTTGCTCTCAGCTGCATTGGTGATGGCTGGTTTTACTGTTCTCCAGCAGTCCTCAAGAGGGGCTTCATCTAGCTCACCCTCTTAAGGTAATGCAGCCTCGAGGTGCTGCGCGCGCGCAGTTGCGACATCCGGTTGCTTAAGCCGCTCTAGGTCATACCGGGGCGGCCGTCAGTACCGTAAGTTGTTGATGACGGAGTGTTTTAAGCGCAATTTAACCATCACCAGATAGTAGTCAGAGTCGATGTTAGCGCCACGATAGGTCCTGACGTCGATAATGTCGGAGAAGTGCCGTCCATCAATCAGAATGTGGTCGATTTGCTATTATGTCTGCTGTGGTGATCTCTAGGTGTATCGGTATGGAATGCTGTGTTGGAAGTAGGTGCTACGAATGGCCTATTCTTGGAGGCGGCGAAATCGTTTGTTCGTAGCCGTTTTCGTTCGTCAGCCGGTGGGCGCTGAACTTTCCAATAGTCGGTCTGAATTGCTCTTCCTGGCCAACCTGAGCGTTTAGATCTTCTATGATGATTTTGACGTCGTGGCTTGGGTAGCTGTCGTACTCGCGTTCGAGGTGCGCGTAAAAAGCGTATTTGTCATCCCTGAGTGAGGGCTGTGCACGTTGATTATGCTGAAATTCAAGAACCGGCCTTTGAGCCTCAACTTGCACATTCTCTCATTGATCGGCCACCACTCGATCACGCGCCTCTGCATGTCACCCATCATTATAAAAGCTGTTCCCAGCTCGTGTGTGTTGCCGCAGCTCTGGTAGATGGTATGGTTAGCTCTGAACTTTCGCACCAGATCGTCGGCGAATATGCATGTGCTCCCGATGAAGTTGAGAGATTTACAGTTCCACGTACTGAGCTTCCAATCGCTAGTTACTTTACGTCACTGTGGTCTTCGCCGATTGTCCCGGTTCGTACTCTCTCGTTGATTATTCGTTGCTAGATATTTTTACGGCTGGCTTGCAGGGCCTGAAACCAACCCCCTAGATTTCCGGAGGACCATTTCCCCTAAATGTTCGGAGGACCATAGTGCACAGTTTAGCTTAGAGTCCTTCTCAGGCACTCGGACGATGATCAGCCGACCCTGACATGGGGAACAGACGCTATTGTGAACCGCTCCTAACATGAAGTACAGACGCTCAATGTTTACAGAAGCAAAAGCAAAAGCAAACCCCCATTCCCTGTCAGCATACGACCAAAGTTCCCACCGGGGGTTGGTAATCCGATCTTCCCTAAGGTTGCTCTCACCGCGGTCAGTACCACGAGGAGGTAGGGATATTTGCTGCTGGGCAGAAGTTTAAGGACCACACAAAGGGATATATTTTATTCATTCAGGTACGCGAGATACCAATGCACAGTGGTCCAGGAATCAGTTTTACGCGGAAAGATGCATTTTGAGCTTTAGAATGAAACATTAGACAAAAACGGTCTTCTACAAAGTTGTTTGTATTAGTTAGGTCTTTTGTTTGGTGTTATTGGAAATTAGGATGGGCCACATTTTCATAGAAATCGTGTAACTAACTTTCTTATTTGTAGAAATTATATCATACATGCTTTAGCAAAGTTGTAGACCATTCAATTTCAAGCAACTCTGCCAAAAAAAGTTTTTTTGTATCTCTTAAATTAACCGATTTAGAGTTTTTTTCCTACGGTGACATAGGGTGGTCCGAACAAAACTGGTTTTCTGGCTCTAGAGTTTTCATTTCAAATTTCTCATCAAAGTAATCTATAGAACACTTTTAGAGCTTTGAAATATGAGTCATTTGGTGAGTGGAGGAACTCGCTATCTCCTTCCGTTTGGGAGTTATTGTTGTTTTTCTCTCAAAAATATGCCTACTTTGATTGTGAATATCTCTGATTGGGGCAAACATAAAAAACATCTTTTGACGGCATTCAAAAGGCAAAATAAAATTGAATATTATATCAAAAAATTACAGATGTGTTATTTTTGTAACTCTAATAAAATGCCCTGAAAAACAAAGGATTTTTAGCAGAAAAACTTTAATAACTTTTGAACTATCAATATTTTTGCATGAAAATTTTCGTTTTGTTAAATTCTAAAAGTCGTTCATAGACGACTTTGACGATAAATCTGAAATAAGAAAGATAGGGCTCTAAAACTATTTTGAAGATTTTTATAGTATGTATTTCTTTATTATTTTGCATTTTGAGCATGAAAATAAAATTTTAGACAAAAATGATCTTCTACAAAATTGTTTCTAAAAATGTAAGCTTTCATACTGTGTCATTTGAAACTAGGGTGGTCCACATTATCACACAAATCATATAAACAACTTTTTTATTTGCAAATATACCGGTATATACCCTTAGGAAAAGCAGTAGAACTTAAAATTTTGATCAACTTTGCCAAAAAAAGTTTTTCTGTAGCTCAAAATTAGACCAATCTAGAGCATTTTTTCCTATTCATCGCAGGGTGGTCCAATGAAAATAAGTTTTTCAACTCTAGCTTTTTTAATGTTAGTTTCTCGTCAAAGTCGTCTATGAACGACTTTTAGAACTTAATAAAACGCAAAATTTCATGCAAAAAGATTGTTGATAGCTATTTTAGTTCAAAAGTTATTAAAGTTTTTGTGATAAAAAATATTTGTTTTTCAAGACATTTTATTAGAGTTACAAAAATAACACATCTGTAATTTTTTGATATAATATACAATTTTATGTTGTCTTTTGAATGCCGTCAAAAGATATGTTTTATGTTTGCCCCAATCAGAGATATTCACAATCAAAGTAGGCATGTTTTTGAGAGAAAAACAACAATAACTCCCAAACGGAAGGAGATGGCGAGTTTCTTCACTCACCAAATTACGCATTTTTCAAAGCTCTAAAAGTGTTTCTTAGACTACTTTGATGAGAAATTTGAATTGGAAACTCTAGAGCCAGAAAACCAGTTTTGTTCGGACCACCGTCACTGTAGGAAAAAAGCTCTATATCGGTCAATTTAAGAGATACAAAAAAACTTTTTTTGGCAAACTTGCTTGAAATTGAATGGTCTACAACTTTGCTCAAGCATGTATAATATAATTTCTACAAATAAGAAAGTTAGTTACACAATTTCTATGAAAATGTGGTCCACCCTAATTTCCAATAACACCAAAGAAAGGGCTTAACTAATACAAACAACTTTGTAGAAGACCGTTTTTGTCTAATGTTTCATTCTAAAGCTCAAAATGCATATTTCCGCGTAAAACTGATTCCTGGACCATAGTGCAATGGTATGCCATGCCCAGCCATTAATCAACCGGTCGTATAAATATTATTCAATTTTTATTTTTATTGAATTTAACATGACCATGTAAATTTAAAGCAAATTTTATTTGAAAACACATGACATGTAGTTGAAATTTCCGTTTTTTTTATGCGCAAAACATATGCATGAAATTACAATTGAAATAAACTAGAAGAAAAGAAAAACTTTTCAACTTGCAACTCAACTTGGTTGAGAATGACTGCTCCAGACTTTACACAGTATTGTGATTGCCGGAGAAAGCAAAAAAACAGGAGATCGTCGTCGCCATTGTACACACTTGCCCTTCCCAGCACCGCCTTTCAGAAACATAGTGAGGTGGTGGAAATGGGGCTGGAAACTCAGATTGAATTAAACATGAATAATTATTTCGCACGTCACAATAGAACAGAAAACTAACTGTATCATGTTTCGTGCGTAATTCACAGCGAGCCTCGTCTCGTTGTACATCTCTCTGACACTGAGACGGCACGTTTTTGTTAGCGACGTGTAACTCAATTTGTGATTTGCGTATGTCCCTGCAAATCACACAAGTGTAAAGTATTTCATTTGTTCTTCCTAACGGAGCTGGCTTTTGTACACCAACGAACCACAGAGAACAGACATCCATGGTAGAAAAACGATGTCCCGAAAATTTGTGTAGAGATTCAAGATAAAATACGTTGAAATCACATGGCGATGCCACACAGTTTATTGCGTCAATTATTGGTGAATATGAACATTTGCGATATTTTCCTGACATATGGAAAATTCAATTTTGCAAAAATGAACAAAACTGCCAGGTAGCCAGGCAAGTCATACCGCGGGATCTCCCAGACTTTTCTGTGAACCAGAATTTTCTACAGTAACTTCCACAACTTCACCGCGGTGTGTGCAATCAACAACACTAAAAACCTCGCAGGATGCAGCGGTGCCTGAAAAGCAACACGCTTAAGTCAGTACGATATTATTTGCTGTCGCCAGAGTCGGTGCCGGATATGAAGGAGACGCTTCGAACATTATATGGTCGTCCAGAAGTTATCATCAATAAGTTGATCAAGAATGTGCGTGAAACACCCGCGCCAAAGTCAGAGAAGTTCAATTTCTGAAGGTCGTAGACAAAAAAGTCAATTTGGAAAAATTGAGATGTAAAATTGTGAAAAATAATAGAATCGTTCTGGTGGGCTTCGATCCCACTACTCCCAATACGCTAGACTGGGCGCGTTAACCAACTACGCTACAGAACGGGTAACAATTCTGCAGCGCAATCGGCCTTTTGTGTCTACGACCTTCATGTATTTTCAAAACACCGTCGGCTGGTTAAGCCGTAATAGACATGACAACCCTAGTTGAATTTCAATTCGCTGATCGATTTTGGGATCTCGATTGGAAACCTGGCTCAGCATCTCCTAGCAGCGGGGGTAACAAGCACTCCTGTCAAACCTAGGGCTTCTACAAGAAATGGTGAAAAAATACCGGACAACGTGAAGCTACAATGGGCTCAGCATCTGATATTCGAACCTGAAGCGAGTTTAAGAACCTTCAACAACTTCATAACCACAGTTGCCGCAATCCCCACTGTCGCTGCCCTAATAGAGTGTCCAACCGATGTGGAATTAATGGATGTGATTTACGTCACCATCAACTGCTACATGGAAAACCTGACACTTCGACGCTTGGAACGACTTGAGCGTTGAATATCTCGTGATCCCCTTCTAAAGGAAAACATCTATCGGCAAATTAGCGAGTACCAGAAGAAGAAGTATTCTCATCGAGCGACTACAGACGAGCTTGCGAATGCTGATGCCAGACGGACATGCATCAGCAAAACTCGACGGGATATCTCTAAATTCCGTGCTACTCCCGGGTCCAGATCTCCTGACATCACTCCCTTCCGTGCAGTTTTGCGTCCGACTGTACCCAGTGGCAGTAAGTGTTGACATCAAGGGGATGTTTTACCAGGTACAGGTCATTGAGCGTTACCGACCGGCTCAAAGATACTTGTTCCGTGAAAATCTCGGCGATAAACCCAACGTGTTCATGATGGATCTTCTCACCTTTGGAGCCACTAGTTGCCCCTCATCCACTCAGTTCATCAAGAACCGCAACGTGCAGGAGTTCTCCGAGCGATACCCACGGGCATCAGAGGCGATTCATAAGTACCACTATAGTGTCGACTACCTAAATAGTTTTAAGTCATCCAACAAAGCGAAACCAGTAGCAGGCGAGGTAAGGAGGATTCACTGGAAAGGTGGCTTTAAGCTGCGTAACTCGTCCTCCAACCAAACGGCTATCCTAGAATATCGTGGGGGGCATCCGAAGCAACCCACCAAGAATCTCAGCCTTTGTGATTCAAAGTGCGTGTTGGGAATGCTGTGGCACATTGTAGACGACGTTTTATTGTTTTCGGCAGCGGTACTGTTGGCGTTCTACGGTGCTACTTCGACGGAGCAACTGCTGCTCTGTACGATTCATTGAAGGTCCACATATTTAACGATGCGAGCGAGGTGGCGTACGCTGCGCTAGTGCATTTCCGCGTCATCAGTGCGCTTCAACTTCGTTTGAAACGAAAATTGCTCCCATCAAATACGTATCGATTACTCGTCTGGAGAGTTTATGGACAAAAGGTCGAAAGACAAAACGTCGAAAGGACAAAACGTCGAAAGGACAAAAGGTCGAAAGGACAAAAGGTCGAAAATGATTTGCTTGAGTGGGAAATTTTTCCTTCTTTGAAAAAATACTTTCGACCTTTTGTCTTTTCATTTTTGTTCTTCGACCTTTTGTCTTTCGACCTTCTGTCCTTTCGACCTATTGTCTTTCGACCTTTTGTCATAGATTCGTCTGGAGTTGATGGCAGCGGTTTTGGGAGTACGTTTACTTTGGTTTGCAAAGGAGAGTCACACCATTCGAATCGGATTCGCAAGTTAAGTTGATCTGGATCCGTTCTCCGAATTCTCCGAGTTGACGGTCGCATTTCTGCGGCGAAAGGAATGCCTATTGACGTCAAGTTTCCTGTAATCTTGCCAAAGAAACACTACGTTACTCATTTCATCCTTGACGATTACCACAGGAAGCTGCTACACATTCCAATTTTGAAACAGTAGTCAACGAAGTGCGTCAACGTTACTACATTCCTCGGCTACGTACCACAGTTCGAAGTGTAGTCAGCCACTGGCCAATGGTGCAAGGTGCACAAGGTTCACTCAGCGACACCAAGTCGGAAGTATCCCATCAGCCCATCTATCACCCGGAATTCACCCGTTTAGCTACATTGGCATCGACTATTTCGGGCCTATCCTGGTGAAGATCGGTCGTGCAATACCGAAACGATGGATATGTCTGATAACGTGCTTGACCATGCGTGCAGGTGTCAACGAAGCCATGCATCGCCTGCATTCACCGTTTTGTTTGTCGACGAGGGGCGCCTTGATATCTATTCCGATAACGGACATAATTTCACCGGAGTAGATCGTGTTTTACGGGAACAAATTAAGCGCCTCGAAGAGGAAGCGGAGACGATTTTCACGAGTGCAACAAGGAACTGGTTGTTTATGCCGCCCTCTGCTCCCCACATGGGTGGATTTTGAGTGCGGATGGTACGTTCTGTCAAAAACACGTTAACCTGCATGCCCCAGAACGAAAAACTTAATGATGAATGACTACAGATCCTGATAGTAGAAGCAGCAGCGATTGTGAACTCGTGACCGCTAACGTATTTACCACTGGACTCAGCGGAACAAGAGGCTCTCACGCCGAATCACTTCTTCTTTGGAAGTTCATCAGGGGCGAAGCAACCAGCGGTGAAGCTCGTAAATTCAGAGGCAGCAGTTCGGCGTTCTCCGGACCTGATTCGACGGAAAAGTGATTATTTCTGGAAGCGTTGGAACTTAGAGTACCTCCCAAACCTAACGAAACGGGTCAAGTGGGATACGAAGCCAATGTGGCTTGGAGATTTGGTCATCGTGATCGACGAGTCTAGAAGGAACGGCTGGGTACGAGGGCGTGTCCTAGACGTAACTGCTGGTAAAGACGGAAGGGTTTGCCAAACGTTAGTGCGAACTTCAGGTGGGTCGACGGCCAGTAGCCAAACTGGCGGTACAAGATTTGGCAGAAAAGGTGAAGGATCCTACCGGTTATCACGAGGAGGGGGATGTTAATGCAACCACCGTACCGGCAACCTTAGACAAGAGAATCGATAGGGCGATAGTGGTTATAGTCTCCACACAACTCAACAATTGAACTAGATAGTAAGATAAATTTGCAGATGTGAGCGATCAAAACAATTGCGAAGCAATTTTGTTAGTCGGTATGAATTGAAGTGTATAATTGCTGTCAGTATGGGTAAGGTACAATTCGCTCGCACCGTACCTTCGGGTGCTGTCATCTGGAAAAAGTTTACTCTGTGCGTGAAGCGTCAAAAATTTTACCAAAAATTTTGAAATTCAATTCGTCGTAGAGAATAAATCGGGATATTATATTCCAAATAAAAGCGAGAATTGACGATTTAGATAACCCATTTTTCTTAAATCGGACAAGAGATGGGATTTGCGCTGCAGCCATTAGGATCAGCCCAACCTTACTCGCGTCGGTTTCATCATTATTGTGGAGTGTTTAGTACCGATCAGTCGAACTTTTTCATAAGTTAATTTGAAAATTATTTGAAGTAATTTATCGTGACTGATACTAAACTCGAACAACTAAACTTGTCAAGTGTGAAAGAAATTGGTAGAAAAGTTACCATTATTTCTCTTGTGTAGAAGTCAGTGTTGAATTCAAGTCCTAAATTCAGGACAACCGAGCCCAGTCAACGTGGGCGGTTAGTGCGGAGTCATTGCAATCCAGCGTCCACGTGATCGTAGTGCTATCCCAGGCTATCAAAGCGACGCCTACTAGACGCCGTCCAATCCAGTGTGAAGCGTAAGCCACATCTCGTCACATTGCTGTCGCAATAGTAGTCGTGCAACGAAACATGCAGTGTGACACGACTCGCAAGACAACAAGTCACGTGGCGCAGGTCGTGCCATATCTAACGGCCATTACTCCACAGTACTAGGGGATATCTGAAGATATTGAAAATGAGTTACACAACCAACTTTTGAAGGGATTGGAGGAAATTAAATCATAATTATCTGATGTCAACAACAGATTGAGATTTGTGCAAGGAAAATGTCAAAACTTGAAGAACTGCGAAAAATAGCCAATGTTTCTAATGTGGATGTTATATGCATTTCAGAATCTTAGCTAAATGAGATAATATCTGATGATGTCATCAAAATTGAAAATTATTCAGTTATCAGAAATGATCGCGTAGGACGCCTGGGTGGCGGCATAATTGTGTATGTTAAAAACCGAATATATTTTTCTTGAACTAGTAGTTAACAATCAAAAACTTCTTTTAGGTTTCTTTTATAATCCTCCTGACTTTGATTGTTCGCAACTGCTAGCCCAAAAAAATTCTAATATTGAATTCCAATTCGAACATGTGTTGTTAATGGGTGATTTCAATACGAACATACTCAATCCTCGATGTGACAAAAGTAAAAAGTTTATTTCATTTATGGAAAATTTTTCTTTTTCATCTCTAGGAACTATCCCAACACACTTTCATAGGACAAGCTATTCTCAAATTGATCTCATGATAACTAATAAACGAGAATCAGTTCTACTATTTAACCAAGTTGACGTTCCATTCATGTCGATCCATGATTTACTGTTCGCATCTTTAGATGTGGATGTTCTGCTATCCAGTGCTGATCCAGTGAGTTACAAAGACTACCCACAGCAGGTTCAATCCTTCCTCTGCTATATCTTTATTTAATCAAATAAGCTGGGATGAATTATATCAATCAAATAATCCAGAGATTTTATTGCATTTTTTTAATGAGCACATGAAAGCAATGTTTGATACCACTATACCCGTGAAAACAAATGTGATAAATCGTAAATGCAATCCCTGGTTCAGTGCTGAGGTATCTAGAGCAATAGTTGATCGTGACTTCGCTTTTCGGCAATGGAAACAATAAGAAATGACAGCGATTTTGAACAAAGAAAAAGGCTACGAAATTATACAACTTCATTAATTCTGAATGCTTAACAGCGTTACTGGAATTCTAAAATAGCTGGCTCAGGCAGTGTTAAAGATATGTGGAAGAACCTAAAATCTTTGAACATTACAAGGAAAAACGACAGTTTTTGATGCACTGCAGCCCTGATGATATTAACAAACATTTTTCCCAGAATTTTAGTTCACCTACACAATTGTATTATCCCCAAAATGTTAACTCGAGTGAGACATTTTTCCGATACAACGAAGTTCAAGACTATCATATTATAAACGCAATTTATGAACTGAAGTCGTATGCTGTAGGTCTTGATGATATACCCATTTCAGACAGTTTTTGTTAATGATTGTTTTTCTAATTACCTTCCAATTTTATTAGGAGTTCCTCAAGGATCCATGTTAGGTCCTTCATTATTTTCCATTTAAATTGATGATCTACCGCTGAGGCTTAACGGATGCCAAATTCACTTATTTGCAGACGACGTCCAAATATATGCTAATCTGTCAGGAATGACTAGTGATGCTGCTGCATATATGATTAATGGTAATTTATCAAGAATATCATCATGGGCTTCAGAAAATTCGTTGATGTTAAATGCTCGAAAAACACAAGCGTGTTACATCACACGCCAAAGCCGTAGTCATGACAAATTTACCTTAAGTTTAAATGGGATACCAATTGGTTACGCTGACAAAGTTGTTAGTTTGGGCGTAACCTGGGAGGGAGAAAGTGATACAATAATTATGTACGTCAAGGTGAGCCGAGATTCTGCTGTCATGAACTGTCACTGTGAGCCCAGATCTAAAACAAGGGACAAACATGATAAAAGCGCGTAATCGATTAAAACATATTTTTGCATTTTATCAAATGTGACAACAAATCGATTGAAAAACTATTCATGCTTATTCAAAAGTAATGTCACAATAGCACGTTTTATTCTGATTGATTATGAAGTATTCAAATACGCATAATTTTACTTTTTCCAATAAAAACGAAAGTGAAATGCATAGAAAACTTTGGCCTTTTTTCATGTTTGTCCAGAACGATCGAAGGAACACAACAAAATAAAACTGGCGATTTTCATCAAGTCTGCCTTGATTGTTGTTGGCAAGCTGGAGTTTTCTTGCAGTTCTAAATACCTTTGTGTCATATTTCGTGTGTAGTATCGGTGCCTCCCTCCCAGGGCGTAACTATTCAAAGTAACTTTGAATGGGACAGTTTAATTTTTTTTTTTTCAAAGATTTATTCTGTATTACGCACATTACGATACAATACAGATTTTCTAAAGACTGATACAAAACTAAAATTGTTTCAGAGCTTGATGTATTCACATTTCTTATTTTGTGATTTTGTCACCACCCAGCTATCTGCAAACATCCTGCATAAACTAAAGGTAGCTCTCAACTGCGCAGTAAGATTTGTATATAACTTAAACAGGTATGCTCCTGTTACACAAATCGTTGATTGGTTGTTCATTTGACAATTTTCCCATAGTTAGATCCGTGATTTTACTGCACACAATAGTAAACAAAAAATGTCCTGCATACTTGCATCGTAAACTTATTCGGTTAAGAAGCCCGAGAGGTATTAAATTTTCAATTTCGCGATCTATAACTTCATATTATGATAGTTCCCTTCTTGTTAAGAGTACATACAATTGGAATTCTTTGCCTGCTGAATTTCAGGCAATTGTTTCCACGTTGCATTTCAAGAAATCAGTTTTACTGCAAGGGGCGATCCATTAATTACGTAAGACAATTTTCGGGGTTTTTCAACCCCCCCTCCCCCCATGGTAAGATTTTTTGTATGAAAATTTAAAATAAATTGTATGACGAGTAAGAAATCTCAAACCCCCCTCCCACCAAAACCCTTACATAATTAATGGACCGCCCCCAAGTCAATTAAAAAATTACATTTCATCTGTTTCTAATAGTTTGATTTTTTTATGGCACACTTCATGTTACCTTAGACAAACTATAAAAGACATGGTCTTAAGTTTATGGATGAGTAAAATAAATAAACGAATAAATATCTGTATCCCAAGAAACGTCGCACGTGTGCGAGTCTAGTCAGTGGCGCGATATGTTGGATGCAACATTTTGGGTGAGACACACTGGTTCGTTAACTTTCGTCTCGCAGCAACCGTTGTTGGACTGCTTTGTCCTTGAATGTCTACGTGAATTGTCACTGTGGTGCGAAAGGACATCCGTCGCGGAATCCCGAAAGAAGATAAGGTCAGATCTGTCCTCTTAGTTGCTCACAAATCAGAAACTAGAAAAAAAATTGTCAATTAAAACGTGACGTCACCCACGGTATTTATTTATTTTTTAATAAACTTTAACAAAAAATAAAGGCGTGTCAAA
Source organism: Aedes aegypti (assembly GCF_002204515.2). Lineage (NCBI taxonomy): Eukaryota > Metazoa > Arthropoda > Insecta > Diptera > Culicidae > Aedes > Aedes aegypti. The sequence continues at coordinate 141,629,215 of NC_035107.1, forward strand.
CCCTTACGACGCAAATGTCTGCAAAACCATTACCCTGACAAAATATTTTATTGTGACCATGAAAAACACGTTCTCTAAGAACTTCTCCATCCTCTGATACCAAACAAACAAACAATTTTCAACAATAAAGTGTCATTCTCGAAGGTGTAAAGTTCATCACCAGAGTATACGACAATCAGACGCTGTTCCTAGCTTTGAGCAAACAAAACCTTCAAACTTCTTTTCGCTATTACATTATTAAGAATAGTAAGAAAAATATGACAAAAATTGTCCTAGATAGCGAGGTTATGTCAAAATATACTACAGTAATCAGAAATTAATTCACTCACAAACACAAGCAATGAAATTAACGCTCGTGGATTCTAAATTCACGTTCAAACAATTTTCGCATTTTTTTATGGGCCATACTGTAGTTTAGAACACACTCCACTTTGCTGATGTCACGGATTTCTTTTAAAATAGATTTAAGATTGGATTTTTCTTATTAGTTGCTAAGCTTATTCTTCTTTGTTTGATATTTGAGAGTTGTACATATTTGCTTTAGTTTTTAGTGTAAAGTTGATGTTGGTAAGTTTGAATCGGTTTATTGCCTACGACGTTTTGGGTGTGTTAAGGTGAAGATGAATCGAAGCCAAAGTTCAAATTTTCAAGAGCACGGATCTGGAGAACCAAACATCTGTTTGAGCTGAAAACCTAATCGATTGGTCACCACCAGCTAGTGATCAATCGATTAAGTTTTCGGCTTAAACAGATGTTTGGTTCTTCAGATCCGTGCTCTTGAAAATTTGAACTTTGGCTTCGATTCATCTTCACCTTAAAGTACGACTTCGGTTCTTTTCGATAATTGACCTGCCTTGAAGAAGGCAGTCTCGTCCAGGTAATTTAGCAGAGCTGTAGGTCCTTGTTTGAAGAAGGTGGCGCTTAAGCCGGCAGCGTAAGGAACGGAGAAGATCGTAACAATATTATAGCTTAAGCAACTCTTAAATAAATTCGACTGACAGTGACAGGTGGGAACAGCCACGATTGATGCGTGATATATTTAGGTAAAGATAGATAAAGTTAATTGAAAACATTTTTTTTCTTTTACCAGTAAGTGAAATCAACTTACCTGTAAAAATTCTGAATAAAAATGTTTATAAAAGCTCAATTTAATTTTACCAAATTAAGATGATAGTATTGCCCAACATAGAACACCTAGATATAATGAATGAATCTTATGCTTGAAATGATACAAATAATCGAATTAAGAAAAAGGTGGTGAATAGGAACATCTTGAAATGTTTCATATTTACCAATGACATCGTCGTGGGTGGGGATTTAGAGACATCAGCGCCACAACAATGTTGCTACCATTTTGAATAACCGTAAAAATCTTTGCACTAGGGCTGTGCAAATATCGATATTATCGATATTATCGGCTCGATTTTATCGATACGATATCCGATATTTGCCGACCCAATATTTTCCGATATCGATAAAACTATTGTCCGTCCGATAATAAGGACAACATCCAATGATTTTGTTAAAACTAGTTTAACGGAATTTTAGATATCCGTTAAATGTAACATACCATAATTACAAAATTCAAATATTTGACTTCGTAATACAACAGTTAATGTCAAATAAAGCCAGAATAGTCGATATTGCTTGAAAACCCCTAATTAAAAATTATCGGTTCGATACCGATAATGTCAAATCCGATATATCGCCGATACCGATATTTAATCAATTGGATATCGCCGATACCGATATATCGTCCTTGTGCACAGCCCTACTTTGCACAGGCTTGAAATCGGGCTTGGATGTCTGTTATCTGTGAACGAATGTTGGAAAAAAAAAGTTTTCCTAATTAATTATTAAGCATTCCGAGCGAGCTAGCACAAATTGTAATGGTGGATAGCGATTTTCCCTCAGGATCAGGTTGGAGGTTTGTGGTTTTGGCATTCTTGTCAGACCGTACAGTCCCAATTAAAGTCCCTTAATATCCAGCGCCACCCATCGATTGGCACCCGAACGATGGCCATTAAAACACGTTGTACGAAAATCCTGCGGAAATGTTGGGGTGTAACCCGAATACGGCTGGCTCCTGTCCTTGTCTCCGCTTTTGTTCATGTGCTTCCACGATGCGCCATACCTGAACTCCTATAAGCGGATAATGAAACCACTAACATTATTATTATCATTATTATTATAATAACGTACTGGCATGTTTGCTCCAGAATGTGAAATTGAATGAATTTCCGGCTGCTGGACTTCGATTCGTTGGATATGGGAGTGGTTTTTCCGAAGGAACACGTTTTTAATTAAAATGGCCATTGAACCGAGAGATGGGCTCATCTGCCTTGCACAGAGTTGATCTTTTTCAATAATCTGATCCGGGAGACAAAAATAATGACAAGGTGTCAGTATCGTTCCGGGTTTTATGATAAAATTACACAAAAAGCACCAATAATGGGGTGTGCCGATAATTTGGGGAATAAGTATCGTCAACTTTAATATCACGAACCTTGTCATCTCACGTGGTATTGCATAAAAATCAAAAGCTTTGTTCGAGAGATAGTATGAACGACTATAATATGAATACCGTCAGATGGGGCTTATTATGACAGTTTTTCAACATTCTTCAATTTGAAGAATTTATAACTCTATGAATTGAAAATAGATTTCGATAGTTCTTGCATACATCTAAGTTATAGGTGTACCTAACAAATGGGCAAGATATGAGGTAAATGATTCAATAAACACTTTTTTTTTGTTCTGTGGGTTTTGTAACACATAACTAAAAAATAAATTTGAGAGAGCCTTTGGAAGCAAAAGAAGACCCGTCTGACGGTAATGATTAAAATTTAATTGCAATCCTTATACGATACGCTTTTAAAACTCAAGAAAAAAAAAAGAAAATTAAAGTTTCCGAATCAAATAACAGTTAACACATCGCTTCCACGGACAATGATGACAATTACAAACGATTTCATACCGGTACACGTGCGAAAAACTTCTGCGATATAATTTTGCTGAAGCCGTCTGTCGCCGGGTCGTAAAAAGTTTCCATCGTTATTATTGCAACTATCAACGATTATTATTTGACGCTCGTTGACTCAAACTTGCTCAATTGAAAGAATGTGGGATTGACTTTTCCCTGCTGGATATTCTTTTTGACCGGCTCCTCGCAAGTGGGAGGTGTGAATGTGGACGGTTTTCTTAAATATCATTGCCAGCGCTGCTGGGGGCTTTAAAAAGTGTCGTAATGTCCTCAGATGCTAGGGATGACAAAGTTAATATTCTGTTCAACACATCAAGGTAATAAAAAGTAACATAATATTATTTTCCAAAGCGAACATCATTTTTGCAGGATTGCTGCTTGGTATTCCTGCAATATGCCCCGCCCATCGTATCCTACCACCTTTAGCCACCTTCAAGCTACTGGATTCGTCGTAGAGCTGGGCGAGTTCGTGGTTCATCCTGCGCTGCCACATACCGTTCTCCTGTATGCCGTCGAAGATCTTAAAGGACTACCAATTTTATGAGCGCTTTGAACATGGTACGTTTTACAATGGCGATGACGAATCTCTACAGATAATGCACCTCCGTATTTGACGGCTAACACATTATCAACTGTCGTGCTTGGCTCTGCGTCTTAAGTAGCATGTGCTTTTTCCTTTTTTAAAAATGCACCACCAGTCCAACTTGTGTTGCCTCACGTTTTAGGTTAATGTACAGGATTTTCATCTGGTCAAATATTCGGCCAAAAATGCCCTTATCCGCTAAGCAAACAAATCCGAATAACACCTTCTACCATATTGAACAACAGACACGAAAGTTCATCACCATGCCGGAATCCCTGGTGGGATAAAAAGAACCGGAATGTTCGCCCGACATGTTCACACAACAATCGTCGCTCATATCAGTCTTCTGAGCTTCTCGAGAAAGCTTTTCTCGTCCACGATTTTCGAAAGCTCTTTTTACAGTCGGGAATTCTTCAATCAGGACCCTGAGAAGGTAACTCATGTGGTGTGGGGATGCCGCACCTGCATTTCTCCACTGTTCCCTGCTAAACAGCACAATTGGGGCACGCAGGAGATTCTGAGTGCCCGAACCTATGCAGGTACTGCCTATAGCTACCATGTCCTGACAAAAACTGCGTCAGGTGGAAGTTCACTCCCCTATGGTTTCTTTTATCGCATTTGGTATTAGCCGATGAGTGGAGTTATCCCATTTCTGCAGCCATCCTCTAAGCGTTCGGTATGCGCTTGCTACTCTTAAATACATGATCCTATACGTGCCTTCAAACCGCCTTAGGTTTCTGCTCGTTCTGAATGCTTATGACCAGATAGATAACGCCACGCTTGCCAGGAGCTTGCGTTTGCTGACAATTACTTCAGAGCTGTTAGACATCATCGTCGAAAACGCCGCTATAGCCGTAAGTGTCCTTTTACAGTGTAACGTTTGTTAGTTTAGTAAGACATTCTCAGAGAAATAATTGGTTCATTAAGTAAAAATTAGTCTTACCGCAGATCTAGAATTTTAAATACCTTTTATTTATTAGCCTCGAAATTTGAATGCGTATACCATAAAAGCTTGCCTTGAGCTTTGTACTAAAAATAGTTTCTAGATTAAACTTAGATGGCATACGAAATAGGAATAAAATCAACTGTGGCACTTGTCTAAACTTTTAAGATGAATAGTATTAGTGAAGATCAAAATTGATAAGACATCACTTTTGGAGGGTCTAAAACTCATATGTTGGACTGAATCCCCCATTTTAGAAAGTCGTTGGCTGGAGTACAGAAGCTATTTACTGTGTCTCCACCTTGTCATCGTGTCAGCTTTTCCGCTCTGAAGAACGGCCGCGTAGATCACTTTTCGCTTAGCAACCATACGTCTTTTCGCCACGTATTCATCCTCGGAAGGTCCCCTCTTTCGCATCGCGTATCGAATAATATCATCAGATATATTCGCGATGCCTTTGAAGAAAAACACTTTAGTCTTGTGGGGTGTGTATGTTTAATACCTTTCCCCTTACTGGCTGACAGCTGAGACGGTAATGCATGCGTATGCTATGATCGCAATATTAGTGTGTGCGTGATGTGGCCGTCAGTCTTCCAATCGCCTCAAGTCAGTCAGTGTTAGATTTCCGGTGAAGTAAGTCACATTCCGGGTGATTCTTCCACACTGTTATAAGATGGCTGACAGTCTCCCAATTTGGGATTGTCGAGTATTTACATTGGCGATCCTGCCAGGAGCTTATTATTGACATTGCTTATTGGTAAGCCAGGTGTGAAGAATCACTCGGAATGGCAGTTCAATAGGCCTTTTCATGTGACAGATCCGTCTATGCATTTGTTTACATCGGTGGAGGACCGGTGCTAACACGAGCCTGTCATTTTCATAGAAGAACTGTCAAAGTGCTTCCCGATCAGCTGATTTGAGACGTCATGTGAATAGGCCTATAGAAGGAGCGGTTCATAAACATGGTGATACAGCTAGCAAATTGTGATTGAGTGTGTGAGGTGCAGTGTGCAACGAAAACGACCGATGGAAAAGTGTATGAGAAAACCTGTGGTGCGTAGAGAAAACCACTCTGGTAGAGTAAATGGAAGCGTAATGAAAACCTTCCAAACAAAAATTGGGCGTGTAATGAAAACCACCCGGAAAAAAATAGGGTGCGTAATGAAAACCACCCGGGGAAAAAAATAGGGTGTGTAATGAAAACCACCCGGGGAAAAAATTGGGTGCGTAATGAAAACCACCCGGGGAAAAAAAATAGGGTGTGTAATGAAAACCACCCGGGAAAAAAATAGGGTGCGTAATGAAAACCACCTGGGAAAAAAATAGGGTGTGTAATGAAAACCACCCGGGGAAAAAAATAGGGTGCGTAATGAAAACCACCCGGGAAAAATAGGGTGCGTAATGAAAACCACCCGGGGAAAAAAAATAGGGTGTGTAATGAAAACCACCCGGAGAAAAAAATAAAAAAATAGGGTGCGTAATGAAAACCACCCAGGAAAAGTAGGGTGCGTAATGAAAACCACCCGAGGAAAAATAGGGTGTGTAATGAAAACCACCTGAAAAAGAGGAGCGTAATGGAAACCACTCTGGAAAATAAATATTGTGGGTAATGTAAACCACCAGATAAAAATAGGGTGCGTTATGAAAACCACCCGGGAAAAATGGGGTGTAATAAAAAACCACCCGAAAAAAAACCATATTTTTTTGTGTAATGAAAAACACCTGATAAGAAAAGAGTGTGTAATGAAAACCACCCAGAAAAAAAAGTAATGAAAACCACCTGATAAAAAATTAACCCAGGAAAAAGTAATGAAGACCACCGGGTGCAAAACAGGGTGTGTAATGACAAACCCTCAGAAAATAAGGTTTGTAAAGAAAACGACCTGAAAAAATAGGGTATGTAGTGAAAACCACCTGATAAAATAAGGTGTGTATTGGAAACCCTCTGAAAAAAATTGGTGTGTAATGAAAACTATTCGAAAATAATAGGGGGTGTACTTCAAGATAACCCGGAACGAAATAGGATGTGTACAGTGGGAATTCGCTCATTGAGGGTCCGCTACATGGAATGACTCGATGTTTGGATGTTCGCTGGTTGGAAAATATTCCAACTAAAAAGCACTCGAATTTCAAGAGAAGATGTCAAACTGACTTTGACGTCTGAGCATCGTCGCATTGAAGTTACCATATATAGAACAAATGTGCATGTATATATGCGTTTAGTGACGATTTGCTCTCCAGATGCGTGAGTATGGAGCATTTTCACCGTCTCTCAGTCGTTCCAACTAACGGGTCGGATTCGCTAGATGGAAGGCAGTCGTGTTCCAACCAGCGAATCCCCGCTGTAATAGAAACCACTCGGGAAAATAGAGTTTATAATGAAAACCCACCTGAGAATAATTGGGTGTGGTAATGCCCTCCTGAGATAAATAATGCAAATCACGAAAAAAAGTGTTGAAAGTTTGTGTTAACTATAGAGCTCAAAGTTAATAGCAGTTCGGAGATGAACCAGTTAAAAGCGTGAAAATCTCCTTAAGAATGTATCATAATGGGAACTATGTATCTGAAAAGTAAAGTAATCGCCTTCCTTCATGCGTGGGAAATTCCTTGCAAGAAATGGTATAGAAAATCAATTTTTATTAAATCGCTGTAGAAAATTTCTTGAACATTTCTCCCAACTAACAATTTTAGCGCTATAAGCCAAGGTTATTTGCTTTGTGCTGTATAACAGTTGAATTGAAGCAGCGAACGCAGCAAAAAAATGAAAGCTGTCAAACATAGAATAAATCAGAACATAATTATATAAATAATTGCATTGAAATATAAATATTGGTAACACTAGAACGGCGCTAATGATTTTTTTTTTCGGAGAAGAAGGAGAATGTGGGGTGTGTATGTTTAATACCTTTCCCCTTACTGGCTGACAGCTGAGACGGTAATGCATGCGTATGCTATGATCGCAATATTAGTGTGTGCGTGATGTGGCCGTCAGTCTTCCAATCGCCTCAAGTCAGTCAGTGTTAGATTTCCGGTGAAGTAAGTCACATTCCGGGTGATTCTTCCACACTGTTATAAGATGGCTGACAGTCTCCCAATTTGGGATTGTCGAGTATTTACAAGTCTGACACGACATAATGTCTCTTTCGCCTTCTACCTTGCCCAGTTCTGCCTTGGCTTCACGTAGTCCTTATTTGCAGCTAGGACTTGCTGAATTTTTGCTGATATTGCATTTGCTTTTAACAAACTCGATGATGACATCGAGTTGCTCAGCAGCTACTTAAACTTTCGGGAGGTACTCCCGATCTCTATGGCCTCGATAAGTCCCGGGCCAGTTATCAAAGTGTCTAAACTTTTGCCCACACTGATCTCAATTAAGTTGATGTTGGTCGCCTCCTTTCTTGGCGGAAACCTTAACCGGTTACTGATGGGTCCAGAAGTTTCTCCTTCACAGTGGGATAGATGTTTGTTTTGATGGATCATCTTTTATGGGTCTCCCTAAGAGCTGCTATCCATCTCCGCTGGAATAGTCGCCTTTTTTAATCCAATGGTTATCTATGCAATCAGGAAGGCCATACTTGGGTTGACATAGTCCTTCATGGGGTATTATGTTCAGAGCCGGATCGGCGCAAGTCAGGTAATGGCATCTGAGCCTACTCCCGCCCAGATGGAACAACCAGGCAACGGATTTGGAATGTACTCTAAGGCCTACCACGGTTTTACGGGACGCCATTAGCCCACTCGTAAAGAAAAGCCGGAAAAACTATGTTCTAATCCGTGTAAGATTTTCAAAAAAATATTTTTGAGAACAGAATTTTAAAAATTTCAATCACTGAAATTTTTAAGATGTACTTCTTTTTAATTCCTGCGTTTGGTCATAGTTTTGTGAAAAATGCCTCGTACAAGTCTTTTCGTTCGAAAATCATAACTGAAGATAAAAGCGTCACAGAAACATTTTTTTTTTGTCAAATCGGAATCAAATTTTCTTAAAACTTTGAGATTTTTTGAAATGGAATAAGTTTCCCAGGACATTTTTCACCGTTAAGGAAAATAAATAATGAGAACCCGATTAGCTATTCCAGCTTACAAACAAATAGCGATAAATAAGATCCAATCCTCAACATTTTTTAAATACGCTAATTTTTCGTTCCTAAAACATGATCAAATATTGCCAAGACGAGCTGTTTACAAAGTTATACATTTATAAATTTATAAAGCTTATTTTCAAATTTATAAGTTTATAAACAAAACTACTTAAGAACGAAACAGCATAGAAACAAAGATTTCTTCAATCATAATGTAGGCATTTTTTTCCAGCTACCTGTTAGGTAACTACAAAATACAAATTCTGGTTTAAAGCGTTGAAATGGCTTGAGAATCATAAGTTTACCAAAAAAGAAAGTGAAACAAAGAAAGTAAGAAAGTGCAAGTGTTGTCAGCTGTATATTACTCGTTATTACCGAAGCTGTTGAAATGGACAAAGTTCAATACTACGAATACTATTCGCTATGCTGTAACCCCTTCGGACTGGACGGCCACAAATCAGTAAGGACAAATTTACGCTCGATTAGCCATGGTCTCATGACCAAGTTTCATTCGAATGGAGTTCGGTGGATTACGGAAAAGATGAAAATCTGCATGAAGTGCATGATTATGATTAACCAGAAACGAAAATCTTCTGGTGTTAGCAACCAAAGACAATCTTCCCGGTTGAAAAAATAGATAATATTAAGATGAAAATGTTAGTTATATACTAAATAATTGAATAAATAAAATTAAAATAGTTTGTTTTTACGATGCTTCGATTGAAATATGGGTTTTCAAAGAAAAGGCTTATATGGCCATTTTCCACAAAATTGGCCATAACTCAAAACCGAAAAAAAGTACATTTCAAAAATTTCGGCGATTAAAGCTTATGAAATTACCTTCTTAAAAATATATTTTTGAAAGTTTTCCACTACTCACAACATAGTTTTTTTCTGGCTTTTCTTTACGAATTTTCTCAACGGTGGAAAATTTTGAGGAAACCTTTTTCCAGTTAATTTTTTTTTATTTCTGAGAAAATCTGCTTTCATTTTCATGAAAAAAAAAACTTTGTTTCTACGATGCTTCTTTCTTGAGTTATGATTTTTTAAATTAAAGGCTCAAAATGGCACATTTGCACATATTTTTACAAAATTGGCCATAATTCAAAAACGAAAAAAAAAAACCATTTCAAAAATTTCAACGATTAAAGCTTATGAAATTACCTTCTCAAAAATATATTTTTCGGAACATAGTTTTTTTCTGGCTTTTCTTTACGAATTTTCTCAACGGTGGAAAATTTGGAGGAAACCTTTTTCCAGTTAATTTCTTTTTTATTTCTGAGAAAATTTTCTTTCATTTTCATCAAAAAAACTTTGTTTCTACGATGCTACGTTCTTGAGTTATGATTTTTCAAAGTAAGTAGTGTCAGAGGAAAACAAAAAAATTCCAACTGAGTTTTCCGGGAAAATAAGCGACCCTGAATTTTTCTTTTTTTTTTTTTTCTTATTCATATATTGATGAGCCTGTGAAAAAAGTTTCATGAGACCCTTCGGCCCACTTTGTACGGAAATAAAAAAAAAATCCTTAACGCATATTACCCTGTACATATACTGCATATACACAAGTAAATGCGTAGGCAATCAAAGCAGGTGTCGGTTTTAATGTATGAGATCAAAATCATAAAAGTTAAGCAGAAAGCAAAAAAGTGAGCTTTAAAAAGATCACAACCAGGGTTCTGAATTTTCGTATCAATGATGCGAAATCTACGATTTTTCGCACGTAAGGAGAATGCTTTTTTCGCTTCCTCACGTGAACATCTTTTATCGCTCACATACATTTTCCCTGGAGTTACGATGGAGAATAACCGAAAATCACTCCACTCTGGGGATAATTTATTTTTCACTCCATCATATTATCGCTCACCAACTGCTCCCGAGAATTATCACTGTGTGGATAAACAAAAACTAGTGCCGGCGACGGGATTCGAACCTAGAACATTGCTAAAAACAACCGCGATGAGTGCACGCTAACCATGCTACCACACCAACTTCACAAAAGGTATGGTTAATCAGTGCGCATCGTACCTTCGTGCTGTGCGTACGCGAATTCTCTCTGCTCTTGGAAGTTTTCTTAAAAACTACCTAAAGCAATAAAACAGTACTTTTCAGTGCTAAAATTAAAAACGATACTTTTCAGTGCTACTAAAACAGTACTTTTCAGTACTATTTTTTCTACTATTGATCCCTTTACGATCCTTGTTTGGACCCGTGCCTTCGATTTTTCGTTGGACCCGTTGGCGAAAGCTAGCGGTGGTAATCCTTCTTGGACACCGTCTTGGGAAAAAACCTCTCGAAGGTCACGTCTTTCTCGTTTATTAACTAAACATGGTATCAACAACAAACAAAAGGAAGGGTGAATCTCTGAATTCACTATACTTCCTTCCAAAAAAGTGGGTTTTAAAACTGTCACTACACGTGGCAAGAATGGAAGAAAGGACGCTTCCCCGGAATGCGAAGTTTCTTCCAAGGGTAAAATTATTAATTGTATCGAAATGAGCAATCAGTTCGATGCTCTTGACAAATTTTCCGAACACCAAATCGAAGCAGCCTCTAGCCCAGGCTCTTTGATTCAAGTGAGGAAGCAAATCGCAAAGAAAGGAGACTGTCGCGTTTTGCCGGAAACTCTTAAAGATCGCGAACTTCTTCTCAGACATCTTGAAGAGAAGAAGCACAAATTTTTCACTTCTGACGTTAAAACTGAACGTTTGTTCAAAGTTGTCTTGAAAGGTCTCTCAAGTGACTATAAGTCACCTGAAGAGATCAAAAATGGAATAAATGATTTACTTGGATTTTCCCCAGTCCAAGTAATCATTATGAAAAAGAGAACCCAATCTGGCATTGTTCGGAAAGGGCTTTCTCAAGAATATTATCTAGTTCACTTTAACAAAAAAGAAAAAAAGCTTTAGAAAAAGCTAAACATATGTTCGATGTCCGTGTGACATGGGAACATTTCCAGAAACCTGGAGGAAATTACCAGAACCCCACTCAGTGCCGTCGGTGCCAAAAGTGGGGTCATGGTACAAAAAATTTTCGCTAAATTGGATGCTAAATGCATGATTTGCGGAGGTTCTTCTCACGCTAAGGACGACTGTCCTGTGAAAGAAGATACCAGAAAGTTTGCATGCGCCAATTGCAAGGGCCCTCATAAAGCTAACTTTTGGGAATGCAATTCACGCAAAAGAGTCATTGAGGCTCGTGCCAGGCAGATGAAGGATAATATCCGTTACGATAACGGTCGTTTCTGGAATTTGCTTGGTAGTGTATCGAACAATGCTCATTTTTCAGTTAACGATCGCTTGATTAGGAATTCATCGTCTACCGAAAATTCCAATGGGAAATCATCAGATGATATGTCTGCCTCTGATTTTAATTTTCTAACTGAACAATTGAATCTAATGATTGATGCAATGTTCAAAGCCACCACTATGACTGAAGCAGTCCAAGTAGGTGTAAAATTTACAAATCAAATTGTTATTGGATTACGTTTTTCTAATGGATCCAAATAATAATTTAAATATTTTAAATTGGAATGCTCGTTCTCTGAATGGTAAAGAGGACGAGCTGTTTAATTTTCTTACGGTTAATAACGTGCATATAAAAGACACGGACACCGTCTTCAGCCATTTAGCTGCACAGACTGTAACTTAACACTAGACAACGGACAAGCATGCTCCAGTGGCACAGCAGAGAAACATTCCTAACGAAAAGTTGCAATGGCTGCAGCGGGAATCGAACCCACACCCCATGACACGATGCGCTTAAATGCCTGGTGACACTAACCACACGGCCACGAGGCCCACGAAATATATAGCAGTTATTACCGAAACGTATTTAAAACCTGGATCTAAACTCAAAAGAGATCCTAACTTTTTTGTTTATCGTAATGATCGACTTGATGGGGCATGTGGGGGAGTTGCAATCATCATCCATAGGCGTATAAAACATCAACTGTTTTCGTCATTTGAAACTTAAGTTTTTGAAACTTTAGGTGTTTCTGTTGAAACACAGTTTGGTAAATATACTTTCATAGCTGCCTATTTGCCTTTTCAATGCTCTGGACAGCAAGTTAATTTGCTCCAAACTGACTTGCGAAAATTGACTCGCAATAAGTCAAATTTTTTTGTCATTGGTGACTTTAATGCCAAATATCGGTCATGGAATAATTCTCAAAGTAATTCCAACGGCAGAATTTTATTTGATGAGTGCTCTTCAGGATATTTCTCAATTCCATACCCTGATAGCCCTACATGTTTTTCCTCTTCTAGAAATCCATCTACGATTGACTTGGTCTTAACCGACTCTAGTCATCTTAGTAGCCAATTAGTTACTCATGCTGATTTTGATTCTAATCATGTGCATGTAACATTTCAAATATCCCAAGAAGCGATTCTCAATCCTATCAGCTCCACTTTCAATTATTTACGAGCCGACTGGAATATATATGAAACGTTTGTTGACTCTAATCTTGATGTTAACATTTCATTACAAACTAAAATTGATATTGACAATGCTCTTGAAACTTTAACAAATTCCATTGTTGAAGCCAGGAACATTGCAATTCCAAAATGTGAAGTAAAATTTGAATCCGTGATTATAGACGATGATCTTAAACTCTTGATCCGTCTGAAAAACGTGAGGAGAAGGCAATTTCAACGCAATCGTGATCCTGCTATGAAAATTATATGGCAGGATTTGCAGAAAGAAATCAAGAAACGTTTTGCAGATTTAAGAAACAAAAATTTTGAAAATAAAATTTCTCAATTGGACCCCGGCTCTAAGCCCTTTTGGAAATTATCTAAAATCTTGAAAAAACCTCAGAAGCCAATACCGGCATTGAAAGAGGAAAACAAATTATTACTAACTAATTGCGAAAAAGCTCAAAAACTTGCTATGCAGTTTGAAAGTGCGCACAATTTTAATTTAGCACTTACTAGTCTAATTGAAAATCAGATTACTCAGGAGTTCGAAAATATTCTCAATCAAGAGAACGTTTTCGAAAATGCCTGGGCGACTGATTTGGAAGAAGTGAGAACTATTATTAAAAAATTCAAAAACATGAAAGCTCCTGGCGATGATGGAATTTTCTACATCCTCATCAAGAAACTTCCAGAAAGTAGCTTATCATTTTTAGTTGATATATTTAACAAATGTTTTCAATTAGCATATTTTCCTGACAAATGGAAAAATGCTAAGGTTGTTCCAATTTTAAAACCAGACAAAAATCCTGCAGAAGCTTCTAGCTATCGTCCAATCAGTTTGCTTTCCTCCATCAGTAAACTTTTTGAAAAGGTTATTTTGAACAGAATGATGGCCCACATCAACGAAAATTCAATTTTTGCCAATGAACAGTTTGGATTCCGCCATGGACATTCGACCACTCATCAACTTTTACGTGTAACAAATTTGATCCGTTCCAACAAATCTGAAGGCTACTACTGGTCTTGCTCTTCTAGACATAGAAAAAGCATTCGACAGTGTTTGGCATGAAGGTTTGATTGTAAAATTGAAAAACTTTAATTTTCCAACATACATTGTTAGAATAATTCAAAGTTATCTGTCAAATCGTACACTTCAGGTTAATTATCAGAACTCCAGATCTGAAAGACTTCCTGTAAGAGCTGGTGTTCCTCAAGGCAGCATTTTGGGACCAATATTATATAATATTTTCACATCTGACTTACCTGACTTACCTCAGGGATGTCAAAAATCCTTGTTTGCGGATGACACAGGCCTCTCCGCCAAAGGACGAAGCCTGCGTGTCATCTGTAGTCGATTGCAAAAAAGTTTGGATATTTTTTCTTCATACTTGCAAAAATGGAAGATTTCTCCTAATGCTTCCAAAACTCAACTAATAATATTCCCACATAAACCAAAAGCTCTTTATTTGAATTGAAGGTTTCAGACATGTTGTCACGATGAGAGGGGTTCCAATAAATTGGTCAGATGAAGTTAAGTATCTAGGGCTCATGCTTGATAAGAATTTAACTTTCAAAAATCACATTGAGGGCATTCAAGCCAAATGTAACAAATATGTAAAATGTCTCTATCCCCTTATTAATAGAAAATCAAAACTTTGTCTTAAGAACAAGCTTTTGATATCCAAACAAATTTTCAGGCCAGCCATGTTGTATGCTGTACCAATATGGACTAGCTGTTGTAATACCAGGAAGAAAGCTCTGCAGAGAATTCAAAATAAAATTTTGAAAATGATTCTGTGGCTTCCAACGAGTTACATAGAATATCCAATGTTGAAACATTGGAACAAATGTCAAATAAAATAATCAATAATTTCAGGCAAAAATCGTTACAATCTTCTATTGCCACGATTAATGCGTTATATGTTTAGGTTAGGTTAAGTTAGGTTAAGTATATTCAAAGCGTTTTTTTTTATCTCTTATAAGCAGGTAAAATCAACTCACCTGTAAAAAATCTGAACTGCTACAGCAAATGAAATGTAATATGTTGTTAACAAAATGTTAATAAAATCTTAGATTTGTTTTACCAAATAAGGATGATAGTGTTGTCTAATAACACAGAACACCGAGATATAAGAAATAATGAATGTAATGTTTGGAATGATACTAATAAAGAAATTTAAAAAAAAAAAGTTTGGTTAATTTGGTGCATAAAAGCAACTGCTGCTCGTGGCATGGATACAGGAAAAGATCTCTATGGATCGGAGAAAGAGAAAACAAACTTCTCACAGCTGCGGAAATGTGAAATTATCTGTTTTCGCTTTGTTTTGTGGACGGATAAAATTGCAAGGCAGCTGATCGCTGAAAATTGTTGTGAGGGATAAATCCATTATCGTGAGAGTGAGTGAGAATTCGGAAGCCTGATCACAACAGTGTGCTACGCAAACAGCGGCACAACCGCACCAAAGTAGGCGCCATCTATAAATGCTGGACAAGTTTACGTTGGCTTTTACTATGTAGGGAGCCGGATCCTATTCTTGGCACTTTTGATTCACTTGGGCAGTGGGGTTTTTTGAAAGCTACAGAGTTCATATTTGACCTCAATGTGCATCGTACTCAAGTGCTCCTTTTTGCAAAGTTTCAGACAATTCGGCCGAGAAAAACCCCCCATGCCCAAGTGAATCATGGAAGTGCCCAAGTAGCTCTGCACCCTATAGGGACAAAGCAACGAGCCTTTAATTCCCTGAAGAAGGTTTAAAATAAACCGAAACCGTCGGACATTAAGGCAAAACCGTTTCTCTGACATCTAAGAATATGTTACCGTTGAGAAGAACTTAATTTGTTTATTTATTTTTCAGAATAATTGTTAGTATTTGTTGTTAGTTTGTTGTTTAGTTAAATTAAAGTAATTATTAGAATTAAAAAGAAATGTTAGCAAAAATTGTTATATGGTTGTTATTATGTGGTTAATAATTGTTAATAAAAAGTATCATTCCGGAATTAGTTATAAGGAACAAAATTTGTTAACACACGAAACACATTGAACACGTCTAACACATATCATGCACGTAGTGAGCCAAAAAGGGGAACACGGTCAGCCATAAGGTATGCCACGTCAAAAAGGGAATAAAAGAAAGGGTATAGAAAAGGGAACAGGATGAGCAGGCTACTGGGTTGAATAGCGCTAAAAAAAGGTCTATTCCAAAATTCGATCTCAGTGAGACCACACGGAAATATTTCGAGAAGTTAAGTTGACCGTTATTCCGTTTCAAGTGCATTATTGCCTAAGTGATATACCATTCGAATCAGGTATGAGTATTGCCGATATCCAGAATACCCAATAGCCAGCCTAACGCCCTACCCATAACCCTACTACCAGGACCCGTTATAGTTTGCCTGAATAATTAGGCAGAGGCTCCCACGACCCGTTCAAACCCGTCGTGAACCCCTGTAGCTGCCCTGAAGGCCCGCCTAAGGTCCAAGGATCACCAAGGACACCAGAAGCCGACCATTGGGAAACCCCGACGCCCTAGGAAGCTGGCGTAACCTCCAACGCGGAGACCGTTGGGCCACACCAAGCCATCCAAGCCCCGTATACTTCGGGTTCAATATAGAACGTGCCGATCAACCCCCACGTGCTTTACTTCCGGCCGGCCGACACACCTCACACCCACACTTTACCGTATTAAATTTTAGACTTGTTGATTGTTCCGTTGTCTACAAGATAATCTTTATTTAGAATCATTTTTACTTACAAGAAGTCTTACAATCATTGAATTGCTTATGTTCTAAAAGTGTTCTAAAAGAGGCGGTACTTGGAGTTAACTTTTGGTATGTAAATATAAGCCAATCAGAATTTAGCACTATGCATTATAAGCGAAAAGAAATATAACCATTGGCCTCTTGCATCGTGAGAACGATGCACTTGGCGTAGGCAAGGAGATCGAATTACGCTATTGCATATATCGATTGTCTGGAATGATCGTTGGCGTCAGAGTGTAGTGACAATGACATGGGTCATTGCCTGAGTTGTAATTTGGAAAAGGTTGGCAATAATTTGGTTTGAATGTTAGCATGATATGAATGCTTGGGAATTGTGAAGTAAGGTTTTTATGATCGTGGGAAGGTTCAGCATTTCAGTTGATGTGAAATTTAGTTTTACTGTTTTATGCTTTTCACACTCTTAAGGATTTGTGAGAGCTAGGAAACGTTCTGTAATTTGATATTCTTTATGAACATCGGAACATGAACATGTTCTAATGCTTGAGATGAATTATTTATGTTTTTTGAGTATTAACTTTGTAATGCAAGTCTATCATGCTACACCTCCACCCTTCGGGAGAGTAATGTATCGAAGAAAAATTACTCGTGTATAGCTATGCTCCAAATACCGTTTACATAAAAAATATACTTATTTGATCCTATCGAATTTCAAGCTTCTTAGTGTTATACTAAGAAATTTTACCTACCCCATTTGATTGTCATTTTTTTTTTGTGTTTTATTCTCTTTTTTATGGGTGTTAGGCTCGGTGGATCTCTTTTGTATTAAAATTTATTGTTAGTTATCGATACAATAATTAAATCAAAACTTTGTGTTTTTTTTTTTTTTTTATTTTTATGCTTTAATAAGTCGATTTTTGTGAACTGTAATATTCTCATTATTTTGTGTCAAATAGTGATTAATTTTACAATTTGGGTCATTGATTTCGACTATTTTATAAGGTCCTGAATAAAATGAATCAAGTTTTTTTTCTGTTTTCTACGGTTAAATATACTAAATCTCCAATATTTAGATTTATTGGGTTGATATTTTGATTTGCTTGATTTGTTCGTATTAATTTTTGATCAATTAATTTTCTTCTAGCGATTTCATTTGATTTCTGAATTTTAAATTTAAGTTCATGATAATAGTCCTCGTAATTATAAAGTGGTTCTATGCCTTTTTCGTATATTTCGTTGGGTAGTTGAGCTTTTCTGCCAAAAACTAATTCAAATGGTGTAAATTGATGATCTGAATGTGGAGTGGTGTTATAGGAAAAACTGTAAAATTTTAACCAATCATCCCAATCTGTATGGTGTTCATTTGTAAAAGATCTCAGATATTCATTCAAACATCTGTGATTTCTCTCTAATGAACCAATAGTTTGGGGATGATAAGCCGTTGAAAAGTTTTGTTTAATTTCCAAAATTTTGCAAATTTGTTCTAAGGTTTGATTTTTAAATTCGGTTCCTTGATCTGACCTCAATTCAAGGAAATTTCCGTACACTAATATGAAATGATCGACTAATGCCTTGGCAATGACATTAGCTTCTTTGCTTGCCGTTGGTATTAAAACAACATACTTCGTTAAATCACATTGGATTGTAACTATGTATCTATTTTTGTTATTACTTAATGGAAGTGGTCCAACTGTATCAATTGAAATCACTTCAAATGGTGTGGAAGGTGTTGTGGTAACTATCATATTTTCTTTAGTATGTTTAGTAATTTTATTTTTTTTACATAACTCACAGGATTTTACGAACTGTGATATGCAACCTTTCATATCCTTCCATTTATATTTTTCTCTTATTTTGAGATAAAGTCTATGTTGTCCAATATGACCTCCTAATGGGATCTCATGGTTAATTCTTATTATTTCATGTATTTCATTTTTATCCGTTATGAATTTTGGCGGATTGTAAATTATTATTTGCACGTGTCTAACTTTTTCATTTGTTATTTTTTTGAAAATATTTATAGGCCGTAACTTGAAAAGTTCATTATCCGAAGATAAAGCAATCTTTTTAATTTTCATCGTAAGTAATAATTTTTCTAATTTCAGAAGAGCAAACTCAAGTGTTTGACTTCCGTTTGTTATAAACTGTTGTTGCACTGATGCAACACGTTTTTTACTGTTCTTTGAAAAAATTATCATTTCAAGAACATTGTTATCATAACTAATTCTTAACTTATGCAATTTGTTGGTAATGCTTGGATTTTCAGTTACGTAAGTAGAGAGGTGATCAGGCTCTTTACTAACAGTAACCTTTGGTGTTTCTGCGGGTGTTGTAGTTTGATTTTGTTCTCGGGTCATTGCTCTTGTATTAACCTTCAAAATATTTATATTTTTCAATTCTTCAGACGTTGTGACAATGCGTGACAGTGCGTCTGCGATTACATTAGCTTTGCCTTGTATGTATTCTACGACAAAGTCAAATTCTTCTAAGTCTAAACGCATATTTGTGAGTTTCGAGTTTGGATTTTTCATTCCAAACAGGAATACTAACGGTCTATGGTCTGTTCTTACAACGAACTTTTTTCCATACAAATAAGGTTTAAAGTAGTTAATAGCCCAGTGTATCGCTGTTAACTCTTTCAAAATTACTGGTTTATTTTTTTCTCCTTTCGTAAAGGTTTTACTTGCGAAAGCTATCGGTAGCTCGCTATTTTCAAATTGTTGAGACAGTACTGCTCCACAAGCAATGTCTGAAGCATCTGTCGTCAAGATAAATTGTTTATTAAAATCAGGATATTGAAGAATCATTGGTGACATTAAATAATTGCGTAATGATTCGAATGAATATTGACATTCATCCGTCCACATAAATTTTGAATTTTTCTTAAGTAAATTATTCAAAGGACTAGCAATTTTTGCAAAGTTTGGAACAAATTTCCTGTAGTAATTGCAGAAAGCTACAAATCGTCTAACATCATCCGCATTGGATGGAACTGGATAATTTTTAATTGTATCAAATTTAGAAGGATCAGGTAATATTCCTTTATCAGTTATTTTGTGACCTAGATAAGTCACTTCTGATTGAAAAAATTTACATTTACTTAGATTGAGTTTTAAATTATAGTGTCTCAATCTGTCAAAAACTTGTGTAAGATTCATTAGATGGTGGTTTACTGAACAACCAATCACAATGATGTCATCAATATAAATAAAAGCTAATTCGGGTGTCAATCCAGCCATGGCGATTGTCATCATACGCTGGAAACTATTTGGACTTATATTTAATCCAAATGGTAAACGCGTAAAATGATAATGTCCAGACTGTGTTGAAAACGCTGTGAATTTTCTTGAGTTCTCATCTAGTGGGATTTGATGAAAACCAGACATCAAGTCCAACGTGGAAAAATATTTAGCTCTTCCCAATTGATCCAAAATAGTATCAATCCTGGGGAGAGGAAATTTATCAGCAAGGATTTTTTTGTTAAGTTGTCGAAAATCGACAACTAAACGCCATTTCTTGTCATTAGTATCCGATTTTTTCGGTACCAACAAAATTGGAGAATTATATGGGGATACTGAGTGTTCGATAATGTTTTCACCCAGCATCTTATCCACTTGTCTCTGAATTTCATTGGTTTGGGCATGTAAGTTTTTGTAATTCGGAATATATATCGGACAGTTGTCCTGCAGAGGAATTTCCTGAGTATAAAAATTGTTAAAGGTTAAAACATCATCAGGTAAACTAAAAATGTCGTGATATTCTGCAATGAGGTTCTGTAAACCTTTTACTGCATCTAAAGGTATTCCAATAGTTTTAATTTGATTCAGAATGTCTTGCTGACGATTCTTCTTATTTTTAATACTACTATTAATTTTCATTATATGGTAATTATAGAGTGGTTCCATTATAGGTTGGAATCGTGAATACAATATATGTACAGGATTTTCTGTAGTGTTGATAAATTTAACATAAGGGTTATTAGATGATATGATAGTATTTCCACAGAAAACGCCTGGCAATATTTCCTGTGAATGCACAACCATATCGTATGTATATGGAATATTTATAATTCGCCTAATGACTTCACTTCTTTTCGGTAAGATAAAGCCATTGTTTAAGTTGTCTTGAATTGGTATAGTTATTTCTTCATTATTTACATTAAACTTAAGTAACCAAGACTCATAATCAATTATGCATCTATGGGAACTTAAGAAATCGCGGCCTAAAATGCCGTCTGTCATAATAGGGAATTCATCATTTACAAGGTGGAATTTATGCTTGATGCACAGTCCTCCTTCAAAATATAGGTCAGTTTCTGCTGACGCGATGGTTTCAACCGTGTCATCAGTGATACCTGTTAACTTGATCTTCTCCGTTATATTTATTAGATAGTTGGGGTGTATTTTGCTACGTTTGAAAATAGATATGTCTGCTCCACAATCTATCATGAATGTGTTTGTAGTGTTTGTCATCTGAACATTGACCGATATGAAATTGGACGCGTTCAGATTCATCGTGAGTACGGGAACAGACCTGTTGTTCCTAAAAAATGATTTGGAACTTGTTGAGGTTGTTGGTGTTGCCTTTGCGGTGGCATCATGTTACTTGGCACCATACTCACCGGTTGAGGCAATGCACCGTTTGGCGCAAATTGACTGGAAAGCATTGAACCATCTACCTCATTCATATGATATAATCGTCTATTACCGGAATGGTTCCAGTTTTGTTGTCTTGGATGTTGATGATTGGTATTTTGGTAATTGTATCTTAAAAATCTGTTTGATGATTGTTGAGGAAAATTTGGTGTGGTTTGACGCGTATTATTACGTGTGAAACCTCTAAAATTACCTCTAGAGTTGTTGCCATTGTTGCGATTTTGATAATTTGATTGATAACTTGGCTTATTTTGAGGAAATTTCTTTCTCATCTGTAACATTGACACAGATGGTTCGTTGTTAAAATTCTCGTTTTCCACAACGATATTCAATGCCTCAGAAAGCGAATCAAATTTTCCAACTTTCAAAAGCATTTTTGTTTCCTGCTTCTGTGATGCGATAATCAAGGATTGAATGGCAGCCTTGTTTGCTAATTTTTTTGCTACTTCATTAGGTACTTCTTCTCTAATGTAAGCTTGTTTCAATTTATCTGCTAGTATGTCTATTTCCTTGGTAAACCCAGAAGTTTCTTGGCCTTTTTTTGGTTTAATATTTTTCAAGTTAGCGAGAGCTAATTCTGAACTGCTTTTGTCAGTGCAGTCAGCAGAAATTTTATCCACAATTTCTTGGTAATTAGCCGGAACGCCAGTAAACAAATCTCTGGCCTTACCAGTCAACCTAGTCAAAATGAGCTGAATGGCAGGGGCTTGCTGATCTGCTGGCACTATAGTTTGCACCAATCTGATAGCATCAATAAATGATTTTACACCTCCTGGATTTCCATCGTAAGAGGGAATCAGTGATGCTAATTCAGATGCTGTTTTTATGTTCAATGCCATTTTAACTTTTTTTGAAATCTTGATCAGTCTAATATTGAATATTATTGCGTAACTAAGTGATTTTAATGATATTGGTTTTGAATATTTCTTAAGTTTTGTTTCTAGTATATAAATTATTTCATCATAATCAAGACGTGCTGCTTTTATAAAGAAATCAACATGTCTATTATCTAAAACATCT
This sequence comes from Aedes aegypti, assembly GCF_002204515.2. NCBI lineage: Eukaryota > Metazoa > Arthropoda > Insecta > Diptera > Culicidae > Aedes > Aedes aegypti. Next base: position 141,651,616 of record NC_035107.1, read on the forward strand.
TCATATTTCAAAAGAGTTTGTACGACTTTATTGTATATGGTTTTAGTTAAAAGAATTTTATCCTTTAGAGTACTTTTAAGGTATCTTCTAAAAGGAGATTTTTTTAAGTTTGTTTTAATATTATGTAGTTTTCCAATTAAATTTTGTATTTCTAATTCAATTCCACTCATTGAAAACTTTTAAAGTTGATCATAAGGTTAATTGCATAATAAAAAAAAATAAAATTTTTCTTTTATGGTTTTTCGCTCAGGGGCAACCATGTGATTGGATCGTCTCCTGGCAAATTTTCAATTCTTGCTATCAATTCTTCCCACGTACGGGGGGTTGTGTTTCTTTCAAAAGGTGCAAATGGTTCTGGACCATTACCCTTTTCAACTTCATTTAAAAATTTGAGAAAATCTTCCCATTCAATGTCATTCATTTTAAATTTTTAATTATAATTCATATAGTTAAGAAAAATATCAATACCAAATGAAATTTACTAATAAAGGCATAAACTTTCATTTATGTTCACCATATAAATCATAACATATTATTTCTTAATGGGGAATATTCATTCTTCTGTTATTTTCCAATATAATTATAAAAGTAGATTTACAATGCACAATTCACATATGAAAATTATTAATTAATGTTAGTAATCAATTACGGATTTGATACGCTCACCAATAGTTGTCTTCCTACGGGTAATTCTGCTCATCGCCATGTTCCTGGCTCTGGCACGATCGTTGCACCTCGGTCACTGCTGCTGCTTGTTGATGTTGTTCTAACTGTACGTTCTCATCTTCGTAGGGGCAGCTCCATGTTGCCGGTTTGCCCTTTGTTGGGGCGGCTCCAAGTTGCCGGTTCGCCCGTGGATAATTAATTTTCGTTTTCAATTCACTGCACCGCGGGATTTTCTTGTGTCACGCGATTCTGATTTTCCGCACAATTTGAAGATTATTTTGTTCACTTTACTGGATCTCGTTACAATTGTTCAGTTTATTTTTATCGAATGATTTAAAATGTTTATTTTTATTCACTGCACTTGATTTCTTACTCAAACTTTTTCCAGTACAGCAATACTCTTAGCTGCTTTGAGTGCATTTTTTCGAGTGTTCTTCTTTATCATGTTGTAAACCATTATCACTGTTTGGATACCAACCATCACCAAAATTAGCCACAACTTTAATGCATTTTCCTCATGGAACTGTTGATGGTTTTCTAGGAGATTAGTTATTTGAACATTTGCGTCGCCTTCGTTGGACGACTTTGATGCGCCTTTTCCCATAATTGAATCTCACTTATCACTAGCACTGTTTGAAAAACTTCCGATTTTTGTTTTGTTTTTTCACTTGTTTGCTTCATGCAAAATCAATCACTAGATCATCTAGTTGGTGATCAATAATAATCCACTTCGGACTCCGAAAGATTCGAAAGTCACCGGTCGCCATTTACCGTATTAAATTTTAGACTTGTTGATTGTTCCGTTGTCTACAAGATAATCTTTATTTAGAATCATTTTTACTTACAAGAAGTCTTACAATCATTGAATTGCTTATGTTCTAAAAGTGTTCTAAAAGAGGCGGTACTTGGAGTTAACTTTTGGTATGTAAATATAAGCCAATCAGAATTTAGCACTATGCATTATAAGCGAAAAGAAATATAACCATTGGCCTCTTGCATCGTGAGAACGATGCACTTGGCGTAGGCAAGGAGATCGAATTACGCTATTGCATATATCGATTGTCTGGAATGATCGTTGGCGTCAGAGTGTAGTGACAATGACATGGGTCATTGCCTGAGTTGTAATTTGGAAAAGGTTGGCAATAATTTGGTTTGAATGTTAGCATGATATGAATGCTTGGGAATTGTGAAGTAAGGTTTTTATGATCGTGGGAAGGTTCAGCATTTCAGTTGATGTGAAATTTAGTTTTACTGTTTTATGCTTTTCACACTCTTAAGGATTTGTGAGAGCTAGGAAACGTTCTGTAATTTGATATTCTTTATGAACATCGGAACATGAACATGTTCTAATGCTTGAGATGAATTATTTATGTTTTTTGAGTATTAACTTTGTAATGCAAGTCTATCATGCTACAACACCACACCCAGTAAGTGATAATAAAAGAATTATAGAAGTTGAGTGCGTTTTACTTGGACCCTTGACGAGCTTAAGCCGACCCTAAGAGTCTCTGAATTTGAGCCAGGTCCCTCCGACCGGCTGGGTAACAAATACAAAGGCCAAAAGAACCTAAAATCGTATGACTATAAGTTTTCCGTCGATAGGTAACGTTAACAGCTTTTCTTTTTTTTACATGATTGCTAAAACTAGAACCTAGAATTCTTATTCAACGTGAAACAATTTTAAGCCATTCCTCCAAAGAAGAAGCGACAAGGTTTAATCTTCCCGACAGCTTGCGATAATTGATGCACGTTATGACAATAAGTTCATTCTCGAGCGAAAGCGTCGTTGTGTGATGCAATAAAGACGAAAATAAAGTGTCCCATCCAAATTACCGTAAATGGATATCTGTCCAAAACGGACGGAAACAAGAACAGTTTAGCTAGTTTGAATTGCCAGTCCTAGAAAGGCGGGCATTGGTTCAAACTCTTTTTTCTTCAGTGGTGAGCCCTGCAAGTTATAACGGATGTGATAAGAAAAAGGAAACCCCTCAGAAATAAATTCCTTACGCATTGTGCATGAAGCATTAAGTGGACGAAAAATTACACTGGCACTTCCGGTCGCTCCACTCTTTAGCACTTTAATTTTCCGCTTCTGCTACTTTGTAACGATTAAAAAGATTTATTACAATAATTTAGGCTCGCTTGGGTACATAGCACGGAAGAAGCCAATGAGTGCAGAAACGCGCGACGATGACCAAGAAAAATGGAATTTCTTACGAAACGGGAAACAGCACAACAGTTACTGCGGTCAAAGGGATTTTTTATTGTAGAAAAGGGAACTAATGAAAAGAGATATCTAAAAATAGCACATAACTGTTTTGTGGAGTTACCTTGAGTCATCATTATATTTATCTCATTTGTGTCATCCAATCCAAAGTTCTATCATGAAATAACGTAACAATTGAAACTGGCAATCTTTTAAAAAAGTCAATATTTGTTCCAATTGAAATAAGAGTCATCGATTAACGTATGGTGAAATTATGAGTGCAACATGAACCAGAATACATTATTATTTATTTACTTGGTGTTACATCAATTATTTTGATAAAACCTCGTTAACAATGTTACGCCAATTTACTCGGTCCAACGCTCTTCAGATCTTGTTGCAATTGGTTAGGCCACCTCGATCGCTGTGCTCCACGCCTTTTTGTACCAACCGGATTCGACGCGAACACCATCTTTGCAGGGTTATTGTGCGGTAGTCTTGAAACATACCCTGCCCAACGCACCCTGCCGGCTTTCGCCACCTTCTGGACACAGGTTTCGCCGTAGAGTCTAGCGAGCTCTTGTTCTTTATTCTCAGCCGCCTCACACCGTTCTCCTGCACACCGCCAAAAATGGTCCTAAGCACCCTTCGTTCGAGCACTCCAAGTGCATGCAGGTCTTCTTCCTGCATGGTCCATGCTTCATGTGCATAGATGAGCACCGGTCTTATCAGCGTTTTGTATATGGCACATTTGGTGCGGGGGTAAATCTTTCTCGATCGTAACTTCTCCTGGAGCCATGAACAGGTGGTCAGTTGGGACTTGGTATTCACGGTATTTCTGGAGGATTTGCCGTACAGTGAAGATTTGGTCCGTTGTCGAGCGGCCGTTGATAAAACCAGCTTGATAACTTCCTAAAAACATATTCATTTTTATTTTTTATTTATTTATTTATTTCGTCAATTGTGCAATGCTGATTATAAAGAGATATCATTCGATTCATTGGGTTGAATTTTGCATAGTTATTTCGATGATTATTTGATGCAAACAAATTCCGATTTCTTAACTGTCTAGTGGGCGTGTAGAAAATCGGTTTATGGACAAAAGGTCGAAAGGACAGAAGGTCGAAAGACAAAAGGTCGAAAGGACAAAAGGTCGAAAGTGATTTGCTTGGTGGGATTTTTTTCCTTCTTTGAAAATATTTTTTCGACCTTTTGTCCCTTCTGTTTTGTTCTTCAACCTTTTGTCCTTTCGACCTTTTGTCTTTCGACCTTTCGTCCCTTCGACCTTTTGTCGTTCGACCTTTTGTCACGACGGAAGATAATCTGGGATAGCACTATGTTATACATATAATCTTTTATTGACAAGACAAGAATATCGTAAAAAAAAAACATTTTGTTCAATATTTTTTGATGATGACTTTCAAAGAAATAAGGTTTTCACGCCTTTTTGTGCAAGACGCGTTTTGTTGGTTTAATCAAATCGGATTTTCCTCATCATACGCTGCATTAAGCAAAAGCAGATGAAGTAAGAAAACTAATAATTCATAACATTCTAAGCGACCATAATAAAACAAAAAACCTTCGAAATGCCCGTTATTTGAAGACCCATTGCGGACATTATATGGAACTACTTAAAACTAAAATTTACAGAGACCATTCTTTGAATGCAGATGGTCAATTATGAATTTAAATTAAACTTCCCGGAAATTCTGGAAAACAAATAAAATATTTCCCGGGAATCGGAAATCCATGACGAAAGGAACGTGAATCCATGATCCAAAAAAAATCAAACCTTAGCAGCCACGGAAGATACTGGGAGGCTAAAGAAAAAGCTATTGTCCAAATCTAGAATATTGAACTGGAAACAGAAGTATTCAGTTAGTTTGTGGTGAGCGAATAAAGGTATGGTCATCAGCATTCAATATGACTTATACATTCCCCATGTTAAGTGTTTATACTTCCCGTATCTCATTTCACCTTTGACAAATTAGCTGCCTGAGTAAAACGGACATTCTTCCGGGAGATAATTTATGAAGGTAAAGAGATTTATTCCCATAGATTAAAAATAAGACGTTTGCAGGCAGTCAGTCACTCAGTCAGCCAGTAGAGCAGTGCACTTAAGAGCTTTTCCTTTATGAACATGGTCCGAAGAGTGCTTATAAATTTTAATTTATGCAGTTGGCTAATGAACTGACGAGATAAAATGGAATGAAAAGGGTATCCTTGGCTTCTTCGGTGTTTTCTCCGAGTGAGCGAAGTTTTTTTTCGCCCAACGAAAACAAACAACATCTTAGTAGAGCGGACGTGTCTGAAGTGGAACGTTACTTACGAAATGTTCTCGATTTTTCTTTTTGTGAAGTATGAAGAAGCTTTCTGAATAAAAGTATATAACTTATCGCCCTTTAGTGTAATAAATACAAATGAAAAAGGTTAACAGAGTTGTGGTTATAATCAGCATCGACATCGACGATCATTATTGAAACCTTTGTGCAAATCAATGGTTTGGAATAAGAATTACACCGTAAAATGTGGTATTTGAGCTAAACTTTTTCTGTCGTTTACTTAATTGTTATATAGACAAGCATCATGCCCCTATTTCCATATAGGCTGTTCTTCTGCGTAATACTGTTCTGATAATTATTGACGTAAAAGCCTATATAAAATAAGGAAAAATTATTTTAAACAGTTTTCGCAAGCATAGCTGCTAAGTGTTACTGGTATTTTTGCATCACAGAATTTTACATCTTGGAGACAAACTATTGTCATAAATATTAGCCATATCTACAGCATCTAATATTGTATATAGAAGATCTACCTAGTTGGTGAATGTTGGACATGGTGTACTATTGGTACTTTACATACATGCAGGAATAAAATAGACCACGTTTTGTGGTCCTTAGCCTCCTGCTCAGCAACTCCTATCCCTACCTCCTCGTGGTACTGGCCGGTAAACGAGCAACCATAGGGATGATCGAGAAGCAAACCCTGGTAGGAACTTTGGTGGTATGCTGACAAGAAACGGGGGGGGGGGGGGGCTGTTTGCAGTTTGCTTCTGCTCAATCAATGATGCAAACGTTTAGAGGTAATTATACCATCTACCAGAGCTGCGACAACACACACGAGCTGGGAACAGCTTTTGGTGGCTGATCAATGAAAGAATGTGCAGGTTCACAATCAAGGGCCGATTCTTCAACATAAGCATAATCAACGTGCACAGCTCACACTCCGGAAGCACTGGTGAGCTTGAGATTGAGCTTGATTGGGCGGCTTGCTACTCCAGTATCACCAGATCAGCTGCACTTACACAAGGAACCAACAAGATGACTGCTTGGGACTAACAGACACCCTCAGTGTATAAGTGGTAATGATCTTTTTAGGCGATAGTGGCGTCTGCCACGTCAGAATGCAGACCAATGAGGGGAAGGGAGAGTAGTATTGATGATGCATTAAACTGGCATATATACCACTGTGTCTACGCCAGTTCATGCGGGAAGGGCGTGGGTGTGGTATATTTTTAATGACAGTGAGGCTCTATGATTAGCAGACTGCCTATGTATCAGGCGTAAGGAAAAGCGTACTATGATGACGGAAGGAATGGAAGCGTAGGGAAACGGTGTTTTTTTTGTCCGTCCCAGGTTCTAACAAATGCTATGAACTGTGAGAGACCAACTGTGATAGATTCAGAGTGGAAGATAGAAGCAAGTGAAAGATACAACTACAAAGTACGAAGAATTGGACCACCAATCCCGTCAGCCCACACTCTGGAAGCACTGATGATGATAAACATGCATTTTATGCGCCAGCTTGAACGTGAATACGATCGCTGCCCAAGCCACAACATCAAGATCATCAAAGAAGATCTAAACGCTCAGGTTGGCCAGGAGGAGGAGTTCAGACCGACTGTTGGAAAGTTCAGCGCCCACCGGCTGATGAACGAAAACGGCTTACGACTAATTGATTTCGCCGCCTCTAAGAATATGGCCATCCGTAGCACCTACTTCCAGTACAGCCTTCCATACCGATTCTCCTGGTGGTGATCTCCAGCAGACAGAATCACAAATCGAATACGTTCAGATTGATAGACGGCACTTCTCCAACATTATCGACGTAAGGACCCATCGTGGCCCTAACATCGACTCTGACCACTATCTTCTTCTTCTTTCTGGCGTACGTTCCAACTGGGATAGAGCCTGCTTCTCAGCTTAGTGTTCTAATGAGCACTTCCACAGTTATTAACTGAGAGTTTTCTGTGCCAATTGACCATTTTGTACATCGTGTGGCAGGTACGAAGATACTCTATGCCCTGGAAACTCGAGAAAATTTCCTTTACGAAAAGATCATCGACCGGTGGGATTCGAACCCACGACCCTCAGCTTGATCTTGCTGAATAGCTGCGCGTTTACCGCGACGGCTATCTGGGCCCCACTATCCGTTGGTGGTGAAACTATGTCCAAAACACTCCATCGTTAACAACGTACGGTACTGACGGCTGCCCGGGTATCACCTAGAGCGGCTCAAGCAACCGGATTTCGCAGCGTTATACGCGCAGCACCTCGAGGCTGCAGTACCGGAAGAGAGTGAGCTGGATGAAGCCCCTCTTGAGGACTGTTAAAGAACAGTGATAGCAGCCATCAACAATGCAGCTGAGAGCAACGTCGGGTACGTGGGGCGGAGTCGACGGAACGATTGGTTCGACGAAGAATGTAGGCAGATTCTGGACGAGGAGAATGCAGCGCGGGTCGTCATGCTGCAGTAAGGGGCCCGACAGAACGTGGAGCGTTATAGACGGAACGGCAACAGCAGACCCGCCTTTTTCTGGAGAAAAAACACCACCTGGAGTGCGAGTAGATGGAACAGATGTGTCGGTCTCAAGAAACACGTAGGTTCTATCGGAAGCTCAACGCATCCCGCAACGGCTTCGTGCCGCGAGCCGAATGTGTGAGGATAAGGATGGGAGCATTTTGATGGACGAGCGTGAGGTGATCGAAAGGTGGAAGCAGCACTTCGACGAGCACCTGAATGGCACTGAGAGTACAGGCAATGAAGGACGGGACATCGGAGGAAATGCCTTCGTCAGTACTGCAGAGGATGAAAACCAATCAGCCCCCACCTCGAGGGATGCCATCCACCAGCTCAAGAACAACAAAGCTGCTGGTAAGGATGGTATCGGAGCTGAACTCTTAAAGATGGGCCCAGAGAGGATGGCCATTTGTCTGCACCGGCTAATAGGCAAAATCTGGGAAACAGAACAGCTACCGGAAGGGACCCAGATAGCCGTAGCGGTAAACGCGCAGCTATTCAGCAAGACCAAGCTGAGGGTCGTGGGTTTGAATCCCACCGGTCGAGGATCTTTTCGGGTTTGAAATTTTCTCGACATCCCAAGGCATAGAGTATCTTCGTACCTGCCACACGATATACACATGCAAAAATGATCAATTGGCATAGAAAGCTCTCAGTTAATAATTCCACAGTTAAGAAGAAGGCTCATAAGAACACTAAGCTGAGAAGCAGGTTTTGTCCCAGTTGGGACGTAACGCCAGAAAGAAGAAGGAGAAGAACAGCTACCGGAGGAGTGGAAGGAAGGGGTGATATGCTCCATCTACAAGAAAGGCGACAAGTTAGATTGTGAGAACTTTCGAGCGATCACCATTCTAAATGCGGCCCACAATGTATTATCCCATATCACCTTCCGTCGTCTGTCACCTGTAGTAAACGAGCTCGTGGGAAGTTATCAAGCCGGCTTCGTTGACGGCCGATCGACAACGGACCAGATCTTTACTGTACGGCAAATCCTCCAAAAATGTCGTGAATACCAGGTCCCAACTGTAAGTATCGGTCAGCCAATCGGGAGCGTCTTAGAGACTCCCCGAATCAACTGCCTCAGGGTCGGCACGCTTACCTTAATTTACCGCGGACAGGGAATCTTCGCACTAGAATATAGGAAAACCCAAGCACTTCACTGGTCAAAACTCCTACTTTTATTCCTTCACAAACGCAGTTTTATTTGGGCTATAACCTTCTCTCTATCCCCTTCTTTTCTACACTTTCCTCCCACTTTCTTACTGACTAATCTGACCTGTTAGGGCCCCTTCTTCTCGCAGCTACCACAAAACTTCTTCTTCACGACCTAGTATCGGCCTTCGGCGCTCTCCTGCTTCGGTCACGTCTGGCCACGTTCTTCTCGGGTTGGCTTGGGGACTTCGACTGCAGCTTGCTAGGACCCTACTACGCGTCCTAGGCTACCAATTTGGTGACGGATCGGTCTTCGGCTAATAACGATGCCGGAAAGTACCCGAAATTGGGCTCTAGGACGTCGTAGGGCGGTAATAGAAATGTGGTGGTTTCTATACCAAAAACGCCGGGTCCACTTTCCGCTATCTTCTTCCTCACACAACTCTGCTTTCCACTTAACTTTATAGTTCTAGCTTAACGACTAGCTTCTTCAGCTGTATCCCGGCAAGTGAACGACCAGTAATATATTTTTGACCGTAGAGCTTCTTGACCTAGGTCGTCGGTCATTCCCCTTTCCCATTCAGGTTTTCAACGAAGGCCCCCATTTCGCCACCCCTCATGGCCGCCCGAACGTTATGCTACCAGACATCTGGTGATGGGTTTTGGGAGCTCGGTGGGTGGTAGCCTGCATGGTTACGGTCATTTGACATACTACTGCCCTAGTTATATGCCTAGTGCTACTGGGGAAAAACCTAGACTCCTACTACGAATATTTCCTGTCGTTTCTACGTACAAACAAAATATAAAATCACCTTAACACTAGCAACTGACAAACCAAACACTTACACAACGCCTTTACCTTTTCATCGATTTCAAGGCGGCATACGATAGTATCGACCGCGTAGAGCTATGAAAAATCACGGACGAGAACAGCTTTCCCGGGAAGCTCACGAGACTGATAAGAGCGACGATGGAGGGTGTGCAAAATTGTGTAAAGGTTCCAGGCGAACATTCCAGTTCGTTTGGATCCCGCCGGGGACTACGACAAGGTGATGGACTTTCGTGCCTGTTGTTCAATATTGCACTAGAAGGTGTTATGTGGAGAGCCGGGCTCAACAGCCGGGGTACGATTTTCATGACATCCAGTCAATTTGTTTGCTTCGTGGATGAACATTTGAAAAGTTGGCAGACCTGTACACTCGCCTGAAACGATAGGCAGCAAAATTCGGACTGGTGGTGAATGCGATCAAAACAAAGTACATGCTAGCTGGTAAGGCCGAGCGCGACAGTTCTCGCGTAGGTAGCAGTGTTGCGATAGACGGGGATACGTTCGAGGTGGTCGATGAGTTCGTCTACCTTGGATCCTTGCTGACGGCTGACAATAACGTTGGCCGTGAAATACGGAGGCGCATCATCAGTGGAAGTCGGGCCTACTATGGCCTCCAGAAGAAGCTGCGGTCAAAAAAGATTCACTCCCGCACCAAATGTACCATGTACAAAACGCTCATAAGGCCGGTAGTTCTCTACGGGCATGAAACGTGGACGCTGCTCGAGAAGGACTTGCAAGCACTTGGAGTCTTCGAACTTCGGGTGCTTAGGATGATTTTTGGCGGTGTGCAAGAAAACGGTTTGTGGCGGCGAAGGATGAACCACGAGCTCACCCAACTCTACGGCGAGCCCAGTATCCAGAAGGTGGCCATAGTTGGAAGGATACGATGGGCAGGCATGTTGCAAGAATGTCGGACAGCAACCCTGCAAAGCTGGGTTTCGATTCAGATCCGGTTGGTACAAGAAAGCGTGGAGCGCAGAGAGCTAGGTGGGCGGATCAAGTGCGCATCGATTTGGCGAGCGTGGGGCAGAACCGAGGATGGACAGATACGGCCACGAACCGTGAAATTGTTGATTCAGTGTTATCTTTTTAGATTTTAACTAAATAAATGAAATGGTACTGTTGGATCTTTCACGAATATTAGTAAGCCACTACGTGGAATCAAAAACATTTGGAACTTTATATTCAAATATTAAAATTTGATGTTATTTTAATATTTTTCAAATGCTAACAAACAATCTGTTTTAAGATCACTATTTGACTAGGTTTCAAAAAGTTTTCCACTTCCACTTCTAGAAAGCCGTTGTTATAGTATAACTTGGATTCGGTCATAAATCTCTTAGCGACAAGCATTTATACTGATTATAGTCTCAATTAGTAAAAAGTGCTTCTCGCTAAAAGATTTATGACATTATGGTAAATAAGACGTTATATGAGATTTATGCAACGTCTTATTTACCTTATTTAATTCTTTAAATTTAGTTCGACATTGGAAAAAACTACTTAGGCACATTAATGATTCTCAAGATGGCCCAAGCAAGTGAGTTCAGGTGTTTGCATAGCTGGAGTAGTTTTTTTTGGGCATCAAGACATAAAGTAGCTTATAACTACTCAGTCAAGGATGGATGATCAATTTGGTGAGCTCGTTTCATGGATTTATTTTAAGCCTACTAAAGATAATGAAACATATTTCCATCATGAAAACGAAAGGAATGTATTTATTCAACAAAATATGAACGATTCGTCACTATAAATATTTGAACAATATTTGTGAAATGAATGAATTTTCTTTATTAGAGAGACTTTCAGCCCTTGGCTGGTTCGTCTCTTCTTTCAGGGAACAATATTTGTTTATGTTTGACAAAACATAAACATTTCTAACATAAACAACATTTCATCTAGCTAATTTTGGTCGTTACAAAAAAAACCATTGAATCTGAAAAACACATAAAGATCCGGCTTACCTATAGACTCCCGTTGTCTTCAGTCACTTATAGGCATATGAGATCTCGATTCGATCTCTAATAACAATAGATTCATAATCCTTCCTTTCTTTTATTCCCGATGACCGTAAGAACGTGGCCGGCGCTGTTCTTGACTTTATAATGTTTGGAGTTTTCGAAATTATACATTTAAGATGTAAGGGGCCCAGATAGCCGTAGCGGTAAACGCGCAGCTATTCAGCAATACCAAGCTGAGGGTCGTGGGTTCGAATCCCACCGGTCGAGGATCTTTTCGGGTTGGAAATTTTCTCGACTTCCAAGGGCATAGAGTATCTTCGTACCTGCCACACGATATACGCATGCAAAAATGGTTATTGGCACAGTAAGATCTCAGTTAATAACTGTGGAAGTGCTCATAAGAACACTTAGCTGAGAAGCAGGCTCTGTCCCAGTGGGGACGTAATGCCAGAAAGGAGGGACATTAAGATGTAAAGCTACTCCCAAGATACATATGTTGGTTCCTTGTGCAACTTCGATTATTCTGGTCTCCGAGTGGCAATTTACGAATTATACATTTATCAATGCTCATACTCATACTTACAGACTAATAATAGTTTTGTCAAGTTTGTTCTAACTAAAATCACTTGTGTAGATAATGTTTTCTATATATTCTATGTTTCAAGCCAAATATCTCCACGAACTGTATCAACATTCTCCAAATCAGGCAAAGCCTAATATCTGGGAACAAGTTAATTAAATTCTTCAACTGAATCTCCAGACTGTTTATCTAATGTCTAAATAAAGTATTTAATTTCCCCTAAACATGCATTTTGGTTTCCATCACCTTCGAGGCAGCTTAGTTCGTTGTGACGGCAACAACCAATTTCTCCCAAAGCAGTACACATTCTCTAGGTTCCCCCCTACATCATCTAATCTATCGCTTTCATCCGCACGATCAAGGAGTGTATTTCTTTTCTCCTACTCTCGAAGTCGCTGCCGTAGGCAATCGTCCCAAACACAGACCGCAAACGGAACTTGGGATAAAATGCGTCACTCAAGTTTTACCTATTTTCATTCCAGAAATTACAATTTATTTATTATTTGGGAATATGCCAAATTGTTGAAACGTCGAAGTTGTGTTGAAGCGCATTTTATACCAATTTCCATATTTCATACTGAAGCGCATCAATGTAGAATAATTTTTCCTTATTTAGAGTAAGAGAACTAGGTATAAAATGCACCGTCGAGATAAAACGATGTTGTTTTCTTGTAAAAAATACCCTTAATTCGATTGTTAATATCTCAGATTAGGAAACATAAAAATTATTTTTTGATGGCATTCAAAGCGCAAAACGAGTTTGTATATTGTATCAAAATATACAGATGTGTTATTTTTGGAACTCTAATAAAATGCCTTGAAAAACAAAGATTTTCTATCACAAAAACTTCAATAACTTTTAAACTGAAACAGATAACAACAACATTTTTGGGTCATCCATAAATCACGTGATCGGGGGCAAGGGGGTCTGACAAAAGTCACCAGTCCACACAAAATTTCAAATTTTTGTATGGACGTCTAACCTTATAGAAAACAGTTTTCATTTAACTTTCTGGGCCACTGTGCACTGGGTTGAAAATCGTTGGTTTTGGTTTTGAATTTTTTAAGTGATTGATGATGATGCCTCAATCTTATGATTATTTCTAGTATTGGCGAGTTTATTTACTTGACTTTCATGCAAAATCAAATAGAATTAGGTTTTCTTTGTTATAGGGTCCTAAAGCTTTGTCCCAATTTTAGTGCCAAACGCTTAAATTTAGGCTAAAAACACATGTTTGCTCAATTTTTTTATATTTTGGTTTGTTTCGGTCCAAAAAACATTTTTTATATTTTTCTAGATTTTTTCACACCCCTTGGCTTAAACTCAAATTTTGGGTGTATTTTGTTTTCCGTGTCCCTCCGGAAATGTCAGATAGGAACAACCCCAGTATTAAAACTAAAACCCCTGTGGTGTTTTTGTCGACTAAGCGAACGTCAAACATGATCAAAAGCGTCAAGGTTCATTTATGGACCTAATTATTAAATCTAGGTTAAAATATGATATAGCCGTTCTTTGAGCGGGAAAAATTGCTAAAGTAGTTGCAATAAAATGCTCTTTCGTGTTATTAAATAAAAACAAGATTTCATTAAACATTTTAGGACCCTATTCTCAGTCGAAGTTTTCCCTTAGGAAGCGCATATTACCCCGTCTTCCCTTACCATCCCCCACACCCACTATGTTGCTGTTGCTTCCCGCAATGATTGCATTTTGGTCACCTCCCACCACCACCACTTCATCAGACGCTGTATACCCCAAAAAACTCCGACCCGGCAAAATCGCTGGCAGCGCGTATCGTTCTGTGACTCGAAAATTTCCAGGGGTTGAATTCGATTAATTTCGCTCTTATTATGTTATCATTATTTACTACTGTGCCCAGCCGCGGGCTATTTTTTGCTCGAGTTTTCTTTTCCCCCTCCTGGATGTTCGGTGGAAATTTTGCCTATGTGTCTCTCGAATGGTGGTCCAGGGTGGATTCGATTTTGCTGGTGCATTAAAAACGTTTTCATATCCCGGTTACAAAACGTTGAAATCAATATAGAAGGACGAAATGAAGGAACACGTCTTTCTCGTTGGGTCTTTTGGATCTGCCAAGTCCATTCTAGTTAATTGGATTAATGTGGTATCTACTAAATAGAAAATATTTATCTAGACTAGATGCTAAGCTCGTTTGCCACCCTATTAAACAATTGATTTAAAAAAAATGCAATAAATTTCCATTTGAGTGAAAATTCCCGATTCCTTTTTACAAGTCAGATTGATAACGTTTAAATCGAAAATGTTCCACTACACAATATTTTTTTTCGACAATTTCCATCTTGGCACAGGCCAAGAAAAGTTCAATTAATGAGGGTGGGCCCGAAATGGCTGGCCCCTCACGGATTGATGGGAACAGGGGGTTGGGACCATTGAGAGGTCCTCAAACACCACAGGTTAGGGCGGATCAGGGGGAGGACGCCCCCTGGATAGCTGTAGAGCGAAAGAAGAGAAATAAGAAGCACGAAGTGCAGGAGCGTAGGGGGGTGTTGCGATCATCATCAAGACGGAAGAGTCCAAGTAGGGGAAGGGGTGATAAAATGAACTCCTTAAGGATATCATCTTCTTTCTGATAGAAAAACGAGGAATATGTATAGTTCTATCGCACAAGATCAAAAACAGGGATTTTATCTAAAGCAGTAACATGAATTCAGACTAAAATAGCTAAATTTTCACGTATTTTTATCGCTATCAAAAAACGATGGAAATGTTCATTTTACCTGCACTATATGGGTAAAATGAACAGCTGTTGGTGGTAAAATGAACATCACACAAAAAACGTGAGCAAAACTAATATTTTTAAAAAAAATATTGCATTCCTTAAAATATATGTATAAATGCTTGTTAGCCATTGAAAAAGAAATCTTAAAGTTTCATATTTGCCATCATATCACAACAATATTTACATCATTGAAAAACCTCAAGACCGCCGAACTAAAAATTACGTCAGCTCTAATTTTCAAATGTGGT
This sequence comes from Aedes aegypti, assembly GCF_002204515.2. NCBI lineage: Eukaryota > Metazoa > Arthropoda > Insecta > Diptera > Culicidae > Aedes > Aedes aegypti. Next base: position 141,666,814 of record NC_035107.1, read on the forward strand.
TTTCTAAAATCTTAGCTTTAGTTGATAATTTCACTTCAATTGACCTCCGTATCAATCCGAACACTCTGATTTATGCTTTAAATCGTCCGTGCGTGATAAAAATCCATTGAAATTTGTTTTTTCTCGGGTTATAGGCATGGTGTTCATTTTACCACCCCTGTTCATTCTACCCCCACTTCCCCTAAACGGAAGTCTTGAAGGCGATGCGCAGCGACGCGAAGCTCGCAGATCTAGGAGCCGACGACTGCGTACGTCAGACGCATGATGAATGAAATGAATCCTCGAGCTCAAGCGGGACAAGGAGCGCAAGGGCGCCGCCTGCAAAAGTTTGGCGGAAGAGGTCCTTGGCAAGGGTGTCGAGGTGAGGGCTCTAACACAGGCAGTGACTCTGAAGGTGATGAATCTTGACGAGATCACTGACGCAGAAGAGCTCGTCACGGCACTGCGGCAACAGTGCGAGGTACAGGTGCCTACCGCAGCCGTTCGGGTACGGAAAGGTCCGGCAGAAACTCAGGTGGCCTTAGGTAGGGAAGATCAAGGTGGGTTGGTCAGTATGCTCATTGGCCATACACGAGCAACCGGTGATCTGCTTCAGATGTAGGGAACCGGGACACAAGTCCTGGGGCTGTAAAGGCCCTGATAGGACCAAGTTATGTAGGCGATGTGGTGAGGAAGGTCATAAGGCACAAGGCTGCAAAAATCCTCCCAAGTGTTTGATTTGTTCCGGGAAGTCTGTGAACAACAAGCATCCAACGGGAGGCTCAAGATGCCCGACCTTCAAAAGAGCCATAATTGAAAAGTCACAGTGCAGGTAACACAGCTGAACCTGAACCACTATGGTCCTCCGCACATTTAGGGGGAATGGTCCTCCGGAAATCTAGGAGGTTGGTGTCAGGCCCTGCAAGCCAGCCGTAAAAAAAATCAAGCAACGAATAATCAACGAGAGAATACGAACAGGGACAATCGGCGAAGACCACAGCGACGTAAAGGGACTAGCAATTGGAAGCTCGGTACGTGGAACTGTAAGTCTCTCAACTTCATCGGGAGCACACACATACTCGTCGACTTGCTGAAGGACCGCGGATTCGGCATCGTAGCGTTGCAGGAAGTGTGTTGGAAAGGATACAAGTTGAGGATCAAAGGCCGGTTCTTCAACTTCAGCATAATAAACGCGCACAGTCCTCACTCCGGAAGCACTGATGATGATAAAGACGCTTTTTACGCGCAGTACGAACGCGGGTACGACATCTGCCCAAGCCACGGCATCAAAATCATCATAGGAGATCTAAACGCTCAGGTTGGTCAGGAGGAGGAATCAGGTTGTTGTTAACAACCGAAAATCGGTGCAGCAAGTGGTGATCAGTATAGGCGACTGCACGATCACTTCGAAGCGCTCCGTCAAACACTTGGGGTGATGATCGACGATAAGCTTACCTTCGGTAGCCACGTTTATTATGCCTGCTAGAGAGCCTCCACAGCTATTGTGGCACTGTCCTGTATGATGTCCAATAGCTCTGCGGTGTACGCCAGTAAGCGTAAGCTTCTGGCCAGTGTCGCCTCGTCCATACTGAGGTATGGTGGCCCGGCTTGGGGCACGGCTTTAAGTACCAACAGCTACCGTAGTAAGCTAGAAAGTACTTATAGGCTAATATGCCTGAGGATTGCGAGCGCGTACCGTACCGTGTCACACGATGCACTCTGCGTCATCACCGGTATGGTGCCTATTGGTATCCTTATCATGGAGGACATAGAGTGCTTCGAAAGGCGCGGCACAAGAGGCATACGCAGGACTGCCAGACTGGCCTCTATGGTCAGATGGCAGCGTGTGTGGGACAGTTCTTCCAAAGGAGGGTGAACCCACAGGTTGATTCCGAGGGTAGATATCTGGGTCAATAGGCGCCATGGGGAACTAACATTCCACCTGACACAGGTCCTTTCGGGCCATGGTTGCTTTAGACAGTATTTACACCGTTTCGGTCATGCGGGTTCTCTCAAATGTCCAGTTTGTGCAGGTTTAGAGGAAACGGCGGAACACGTTTTGTTCGTGTGCCCGCGTTTCCGCACAATGCGTGACCGCATGTTTGCCACATGCGGTGGGGACACGATTCCAGACAATCTGGTTCAGAGGATGTGTGAAGACGTGCTTAGCTGGAATGCCTTTTCATCGGCTATCACCCACATTGTTATGGAGCTACAAAGGACGTGGCGAGTGGACTCGAAGAGTGGTTAGTGCAGACGCTAAAAAAAAGGTAGTGGTCCGAATCAATGTTTGCGCCGCGATAGGTTCTGACGTTGATTATGTCCGAGATGTGATTTCCATCAATCAAATTGTGATCGATTTGCGATTCAGTCTGTTGTGGTTATCTCCAGGTGTACCGATATGAGAGACTGTGCTGAAAGTAGGTTTTGGCCTTGTTCTTGGAGGCGGAGAAATCAATCAGTCTAAGGCTGTTATCGTTCGTAAACTGGTGAGCGCTGAACTTCCCTATAAGTATTCTGAATTCCTCCTCCTGGCCAACCAGAGCGTTGAGAGCTCCGATAACGATTATGACATCATGGCAGCTTTAGTATTCACGTTCTAGTTGCGTGTAGAAAGCGTCCTTATCATCATCATCACTTGCTATGTGAGAGCTGCGCACGTTGATTATGCTGGTATAGAAGAAACGGCCTTTGATCTTCAACTTGCACATTCTGTAAACGATTGGCTACTACTATTGCGGACCCTCAATAATTCGGAAAGAATGTGGGTACTTTCTAGGAAATTGAGAGACTAACAGTTCCATGATCCGTGTTGCTAATCGTTGATTCGTTTTCGATGTCTGGGTCTTACTCGATTGTTCCGGTACGAATTAAAATTGTATGCTTCCTGTACTGATGACTTTTACGGCTGGCTTGTAAGGTCTGCACCAACCCCCTGTCTCGCCGGAGGACCATCGTGCACAGCACTATTTAGAGTCCCACGCTGGCACTACAACGATGATCACTCGCTCCTAACATGGAGAATAGACGTAGTTTTGAGCCACCCCTAACATGGAGAACTGACGTTCTGATGAGCTACACCCTCAGAAGAGAGTAGCCCCCTACCCTGTCAGCATTCGACCGAGGTCTCACCGCGGTCGGTTACCCGATCTTAAAGACCACAAATGGGGTCTTTTTTATACCTGCAGATACGCGAAGTACCAATGGTACGCATTGTCCAGTAATTTACCACCCAGAGAAACTCATACTTAAATGAAATAAAATTTCAAGAAATTAAGCCCCAATGCACCTTACACAATTTTAATCAACATGTCATTCAGGCTGAATGTGCAAAAATCATGCTTTCCGGTAATTTAATGTTTATGGTATTACCGCAAACAAGTGCCAGAGGAATTGACAATCCAACACCGGAAAAGGCATTTTATTTCCATTTATTGTCGATGAGTGCATTTAATTTATCAATGGAATGAATTTAAATTTAATTATTGTCAGCTGCACACCGTTCTCGGACCGGAATAAGAACGCCTCGAATGTGGAAGCCGTGGCACCGGGAAAACGGACCTTGTTGAATCGGAGAAAGACATGTGTTCCGGCTTGTAGCAACACCATCGAAAAACGCTGGGGGTGTCATTCGAGTACGTGTGGATTCATATGATAATGGAACTAATTACTGCCACGCACGCTTTCCTACTTATCCGCGCTCTCGCCTCCGGATAAATGTCCGTTACCATTCTGCTGTTCGCCGGAAGTGCGGTCAGCTGCCGAACGTAACTGGCAGAAATTAAGCAGCAATTGTTCCACGGAATCGAAAAAGCACAGATCAGCTCTCGGGATTTCTGATGAATGAAAGTCTACTTTGGACATTCATTTGCACACTCCGACCTTTTTTACGACCGTTATAGGGGTTGGTAGAAAATGAGATAAAAAAAACACGGATCCCAGATATTCATCAGAGTTAAAGCATGGTTCGAAATGGCAACACTGCTCATATACTTATGCTTTACATCGGTAGAGGACCGGTGCAACGTGGACTGTCATTTCCATAGAAGAACTGTCATATCTATGTGATAACACGTCTACTCTCTATGGCGCATTCAAAAGGCAATGAGTTAATCTAACTTCGTGTGTATTTTGCCATTTTTTTAACTTTGTGCTCTACATTTTTACTTTGTTTTCAGAAAACACACTGAAAAACATTGCTAATTTTCTCAGGATTGAATAGACTAAAATTTTAAATAATGCGTCATTAGTAATTTTATATTATTCAAAGAGCGCTTGCATTAACCATTATAAATTGTTTTCATAAAAAAAGAAGTTGTAGGGTACCGTAATTTCGGGTGAAATTGATCATTTTTCATGGTTTTCCTTTCCTGTTTTCTATAATGTTGCCAATGCCAAATAACTAAGTGCAGGGAAACAAGTACGACGGTGAGCCTCATAGGCTCATGAGCCGAAATTTTTTAACAAATGTGATTTTAGTGTTAAAAATCATATCCAAAATAAAAAATCTGGGGATTCCATTTCGGGGTGAAATTGATCACTTGTCAATGCGATTATTGTTAGCTCTTAAAACAACTCTACATACTGAATTAGAGTTCCCTGAATCCGAATATGTTTGCCAAATTCTTAACAATACAATATTCATAGAAATAATGAATGATTAAATTCAACACTTCAGTCGTCGCGCTGTTGTATTTTGTACAACACTGTTGAAAAAACCTCGCTTTTCGTTCACAACAGCAGCGTGGTGGTTTTGACGGTGGAAAACCGCGCGACGACTGGAAGGTTAAAGAATTACGCGGAAAACGCCTAAATGTAGGCAATTTCCAAAAGAATTTCCTGATATACTGATAATTATTTCAGCCGAATGAGCAAATTGTTACGAGCTTTGATGATGAAATCTGGTTTGGGGATATATTTTAAGCATCCTTACAAACTTTCAGGATTATACCATGTTCCAATCCTTGCTTAGAACAAGAAGTTTATGGATGTTTGTCGATACTGCACCGAACATGATTTTGATATTTCACATTATTTTCATAGATATGAACATTATTTAACGCAAAAAACTTTACAACACACAATTCGACAATAGTTATGACAAACAACGTTCATTCACTGTAGGTTACATTGATATTTGTGGTCCATTGGGAAGAAATAAAATCGTGTGACACTGTGATCAATTTCACCCTACTGATCAATTTCACCCGAATTTACGGTATTGGAGATTACGCATGCAACCTAAAAGTTTAATAATAATCAAATGCTGATCATCATACATCTCTTAGCTAAATAAATCGTAAAACTATAACAACTATCGGATTGCATAGACTGAAATGTAAGAATAGCTCAAGTTCAACAGTTTGTGAAACGATGTCTTGAAGGTTGGATGGTTCCACACAATAGACGTCTCTTTGTATCATTATTCTTGCTCAACAGTTGGTGAACTTAGCAGTAGCAGCGCTGCCATTATTGGTTCATGTGGAAGGAATTGGTAGCAGTCTTCCGCCGCCGCGAATCGACCTGGCTCCACCAGACACAACAAAGCTTTTTGTTGCTTCCGACACGCCCCTCTATAGCAAGTGCCGCTGATTGTTGTGAAAGCAACCACGGAATATAAAAACCCGAGAAAGGAAGTAAATGCTCCAAATCCTTTTTCACGACTGAATAAATCCGAAAATGGTTTTAGTGTTTGATTTTTCGCTTTTTTTATTCACCCAACACCTCCTATTCCATCGTTTGGGACTATTTTGGTGGATCCCTCAGACGGTATCCAATACAGGACAACGTATACAGTAGTCATTCTAGTGTTTTTCCAATAGTCTATTCTGAGAAGCGCGCGAAAGGATTTTCGTGTTTCCAATCTTTTCGCCCAGATAGCTTGCCGAAGACGTGGACACACAAATTGAATGTTGAGCGTAGTCGTTTGCAGTTTGTAGTTGTTGTGTTTATAGAATTCTTCCAGCTAAGCTCATAGTATTGGATTTCTCACAATAGAGTGCAAATGAAGGGAACACGAAAAGAATTTCAATAGAAATCATGTTTATTTAATTAGCCCGTTTACGGTAACATCAAATTAGTAACGACTAGAATATTATGGCTGAAGTCTAACAATCCAGAAACATCTTCTTCTTCTTTTTCTTGGCATTACGTCATCACTGAGGTAGACCCTACTTCTCAGCTTAGTGTTCAATGCACTTCCACAGTTATTAACCAAGAGCTTTCCTTGCCAAAGTTGCCATTTTCGCATTCATATATCGTGTGGCAGGTACGATGATATTATATGCCCGGGGAAGTCAAGGATATTTCTATTACGAAAAAATCCTGGATCGACCGGGAATCGAATTCAGACACCTTCGGCATGGCTTTACTTTGTAGCAGCGGACTCGGCTAAGGAAGGCCCCACACTTTGTTGGTACCTAGTGTTACCAATGTCAAACAACTGAATGCAGAAAAAAAACAAGTAAGTTTTTGAATCTCATTGGTTCATGTACCGACAATTTTATACATATCTGATTTCCGTACTAAAAATCATCATAAAATTAAAAACAAAACAATCAGGGGATTACTTATAAAAATGATTATTTTATGTTTTGAAAATAACTCTACCAACTTCATTTAGGCTTTTCAATCCGAATATTTTTGGCCGATTTACAAAACATAATTGGGCTTGATTGAGTTATATTTTTGTATATAAACGAATGTAATAAATTTGAAGAATCCAGGTTCAATGAAACATTTTTTGCTAACATTTACATAATACAGCAACTTTTTGCAAAGTCTAGCCTTAGATTGAGGCAGAACTTGGAAAGACTCATTGGAGATGAGTTCAGCAATCTGTAACGGTTTAATTTTTGAATGGAATCGAATCTGGTTTCTCTCTACTTAACTAACTTCACTTTTGCGCCAAGCAGACGATTCAATCGTCTGCATGTGAAGCAGCAATATCCATGCCCAGCGAGACTCAGGGCGAGTCCATCAAACCCGAAAAAGATCAAAATTCGAACCCGATCAATCTCACCACAACTCTGACCCCACACGCTAAATTTTTAAGCAAACCCAAAAAACATCAAAATCGAATCAATTCCCATCAACAACCTTTCTTCATCTAGGGCAAACTAGCAAACGTTCAGACAAGAATTGTATTTTTCGGTTTTGCCTTTTTCTCCTATCTGGATTCCAATAGGAATTTTACTTGCGCACGGCCGTGCTAAAACTAAGTCCCTTTTGGTCCGAGGGTACACATACGGACTGTCCTACTTATCTCTAGCTTATCTAATCTGACCTTGATCTTTCTGGCTCGGCTCAAGCTCAGGCGATGTCCAACGATAGATGTAACGGTGGGCCAGCCTAGACTACTGTTGGTTGCTGTAGCGAGCGGTCGACGACAACGACGACGACGATGAGGGCGAATGGATTGGTGCTTCTCCGATGCTGTGAGTGGTGCGTGTCCTGGCTAATGCGCTTCTTGAATGCGAGTTCGGTTGGATTTCGAACCGCCAACTGTCTCGAGGCTATCGATTTGAGAATGCCACTGATGATTTGGCTTCCAGTGCGCAATTCTCGGGAGTCGTGGAATGCTCCCAGGCCCGTAGGTGCGACGATGGGTCACTGGCCGGACGACGAGGCCTATAGCCTACAAGCCGCCAAGCTTCCGGATCCACCCAGAAGACTCGTAATGGTCGAATCCCCCTACAACCTACTTCCGGTTCTAGAACCCGGCAGGAACACCTTCGCGTGAAGGATTCGGTTCCTGAGCCTCGAGCAGAAGATACTTGGTCTTGCTGATTTGACGACAGCAACTATCTTAAACTAAGATATGGGAATGCCTGTTCCCTTGCACTTGGGCCTACTAAAAACTTCCACACTTTTCTTATAATTTTTCCGACTTTTTTTGGCGATTTCAAACAGCTTGTAACCACTAAAAAAGATCTTATAATTTCCACTACTGGGACTACGTCCGCTTTTGATCACTGTTCGACTCGGAAAACTGATGACCAGAATGTTTGATTCTTTGTTAGACTTATATAATAGATTGTTACTCACAATACGTAATCCGTTACAGGATACTCATCAGTTAGAAGAACTGCGTTAAGAAGTAAGTGAGTTCAGAGATTGCTTTGAGATAGAAGAATGGTGGTTGCTATACCGACCACCGGGAGGCGCTGCCGTCATATAAGTGATTGGTTGGATATGGCTACTTCTTCAATAGGGTACGATTGAATCAGACTTTTCATGACGAAAAGATGATCAATCGATTTATTAAAAAAACTAAAACTGGTAACAATATTATAACCATGTTACATTATGATTAATCGATTTATTAAAAAAACTAAAACTGGTAACAATATTGTAACCATGTTACAAATCGAACCTATTTGCTACCTCCTTCAAAATTTACTTTCATAAAACTTATTTTTAAACAAAACAAAATGTTTTGATGATGCTTATTTATATTATCGACCAAAATTTGAGGTCATCCATCAATATAAAGTGTTACTAAAACTTTTCAAAGAAACCTAAAAGAGTAAGTATTGAAAAAAAACAAAAAAATAATCTGTATTTATTACAAATCTATATGAATAAAAATAAAATGGTATTTGTATGTCACGAAATGGCTCGAGAACGGGCTATCAGTTGATGAAAATTTTCACAATGTTTTGTTCCTGAACTGCTCTGACGATTTTGTGTGTACACTGTAAACTCGGCATTACCCTTCAATGTGGGAAAAATACCCATTTTTCCTTAATGTATGTAAACGTCAAAATAAGAAGTACTTTCAAATTTTGAATTAAGGGTATTTTTCTCCCATGTGGAAGTTCGGAGCATTTACCCATTAAAGGGTGAAAAAATTCTTGACGTTTTTGGAATTGACCGAGCTTGATCATTCAGTCCAATAGCCGTAAACGAAAAATGATAGACCGTTGTTAAATGTAAGTATTAATTATTTATTCTGCTGCTTTCTACCACTATTCGTCCCACTTAATCCATAAAAATGAATAATTACAGAAAGCGCTGCTTAAAAATGTGAAAACCAAACTGGAACGGAAAACAATCTTCCGCTACCATAATCTGGCAATTTTTTCACCAAAACCACAGCAGTGGAACAAGATGGACCAGTCCCTAAGTAAACAAGTGATTCCGGACGAAAATAATCGGGAAAAAGAGATATCCAGCATCGCTTGCATCCGTTAGAATATATCAGCCGGAACACACTCCCTCGGCGATTGGCGGTTTAAATGAGATTTTTGACAGAACCAAAGCTCAAAAGATTTTTTAATATTACCTTTCGATAAATACATGAAAATATTCAACCTACGTGTAAAATTTGTCATATTTTATTATCATAATTATTTTACCAAAATTATTCAAATTAAAGTCTTAAAAACAACTAAAATAGAGTGAATTTTACCCACTTTGCCGAACGAACCATTCAGAATAGTGGGTAAAATTTACTCGTTGATTTGACGTACAAGCCCTTTACTCTTTCAAGAGTAAAGGCCCTTTACTCTTTTTATGAGTTAAACTAGTTTCTTTCAAAAAGGGTACTTTTTTACCCATTAAAGGGTACTTTGGTCTTACAGTGTATATAAGCCTAAGGATGTATACCGGGAGAGAACGAAACTGTCATTTTGTATGCGACGTTTCATGGCATTTTTCATCAGCCTACTGGATGGCAAGACTAAGTTTGCCGGGACCATTTGTTTCAAATAAATCTAAGCCCATTAAATACATACGCTAACAATGTTTATGAATCATGTAAAACAACAATTCTACTCCTACTATTGATGCACAATTGATTAAATTATCTTAAGAAATGGTGTATTTTTCCTACAGGTAAATTCTACTAACCCAGAATCAATTTTTATGCAATAAAAATTATTGCCAACTTTTAGAATAATAAATCGAGCTGTTTAGTGGAATACCTTTATTTAAATGAATATCTTGTATACTTCCAAGATAGAAATATTTAAAGATCTGTATATCTCAGAAATCATTAAATAAATTACTAGAATGTTTCCTAGCTTTTTTATAAATCATGTCGAGATACTTTTACTATTGATACGCAATTAATTTGAAAACAATGTATTTTTTTGCAATCAATTCATGAAGCAGTTTTTTTCTAGTATTATTCCAAACATTACATTCATTTCTTATATCTAGGTGTTCTGTGTTAATAGACAACACTATCATCCTAATTTGGTAACACAAATCTAAGATTTTATTAACATTTTGTTAACAACATATTACATTTCATTTGCCGTAGCAGTTCAGATTTTTACAGGTGAGTTGATTTCACCTGCTTAAAAGAGAAAAAAAAAAGTTTTTAATATACTTAACCTCAACATATAAATCGTGGCAATAGAAGATTGTAATGATTTTTGCCTGAAATTATTAATTATTTTATTTGACATTTGTTCCAATGTTTCAACATTGGATATTCTATGTAACTCATTGGTACTATACCAGGGAGGAAGCCTCAGAATCATTTTCATAATTTTATTTTGAATTCTCTGCAGAGCTTTCTTCCTGGTATTACAACAGCTAGTCCATATTGGTACATCATACAACATGGCTGGCCTGAAAATTTGTTTCAATATCAAAAGCTTGTTCTTAAGACAAGGTTTTGATTTTCTATTAAAAAGAGGATAGAGACATTTTACATATTTATTACATTTGGCTTTAATGCCCTCAATGTGATTTTTGAAAGTTAAATTCTTATCTAGCATGAGCCCTAGATACTTAACTTCATCTGACCAATTAATTGGAACCCCTCTCATCGTGACATGCTGCCTTGGGGAACACCAGCTCTTACAGGAAGTCTTTCAGATCTGGAGTTCTGATAATTAACCTGAAGTGTACGATTTGAAAGATAACTTTGAATTATTCTAACAATGTATGTTGGAAAATTAAAATTCTTTAATTTTACAATCAAACCTTCATGCCAAACACTGACGAATGCTTTTTCTATGTCTAGAAGAGCAAGACCAGTAGAGTGATTCCAAGCAACAGCACCAAAATTTGGTAAATTTTTTAATTCATTTTTTTCTATTGAGCTGAAAATTTGCACAGTTTTCCAGTTCCAGCTAAATCGTCATTTTCCGATATCAAATCTTCAAGTTGAGTCACGACTAACTTTTCAAAAGGGTGTATGTGAAAATGGTTCAAAAATATTCAAAAAGCTGCACAGCAAAAACGGTTCGTTCGATTGTTAGACAACTAAAGAAACAAAGTTAGACAACTAAATAAAGATTCCAAAAAAAAATACACACAGTAAAAAAATTTTTTTTTGCATTAAAAAACATAATTTTTGACACAAAAACTCAAATATCTCAAAACCCTATCGGAATACCAACGTAATTTTTTGAGGGAAAACGGTCCATTATATAAGCTATCTACCATAAAAATTTGGTGATGGTAAACCAATAAACAAAAAAGTTATGACATTTCGAACATGTCACAATTTTCACATTAAGTAGAAAAAAAATTTTTTTTCGGTGTAAATTATTACGGGAACCGCAGTTTGTTGCTGATTTTATTGTTAAGGGCCTTGCGTGAATTAAACAAGTCGTTTTCATGTGTTCATTAGTATTATGTATATTATATGTATAAATATTATGTATATGTATAAATATTATATGTATATGTATATATGTATAAATTAAAATGAATTAACAGATTACACGAAAATAATATTTTTGATTTTGATCGATGAGTTTCTAAATGTTATATATAAACTTTAAGAGTTTTGGATTTGGGTATGCGTTATGAGATCATGAAAACATTTTATTAATACTTATTTATTTATTTATTGTTATTCATTTTTTTTACAATATCGAACACTTCTGCATCATTATCAGTACAGTTCGAGTATAGTTTTGCTTTAATTTTATTTTCTGACAATGGAATGAAACAGTGAAATTTTTGGGTTCCTTGGATCGTTTTCGCGTTATTATATTGCTCGCTGAGCTCTGATGCCGTTAATTCGTACTCTTCAGTAGTAGTAAAACAAAATGATAATTTTGTTAAATCTTCTTCTTTTCTGCGATTCGCCCAATCAAATAGTTCTTTTGCAGTTTTAATTGGATGCTCACGTTCTTTGGCTAAACGGTTTTTGTACTGCGATGCTGCTCCATCAGACATGAAATATATCTTTCTGATTTCTTTATCCTTATCAACGCGTAAAAAGTTAATCATTTTGGCAATGAACAAATTTACAGATACTGAGTCGTGTCTTAAATCTTCGGAAATTACAATAAAACTAAAATGTTCAATTTGCGTACTTCCATTGAAATAAATAACGAATGGATGAATTGTAGCTTGTTGTACGTTCCAGTGATGGGACTGCACTTCATCTTGCAATACAAAGCTATAGTTTTCAGAAAAATCACAAATGACTAAAAATTCACCATCTTGTAATGTATTTTTCGTATTTTTTAAAAAGCGGGATTGCTCTGTTTTAATAAAGTCGTGAGGAATTAAACTTTCTAATTTCAAGCAAAAAATGACACAAACTCATCTACAGGTTTTACAATAGTTTCTAGGTCACACCTATCCGTGGTCACACATTGCTCAAATGATAACTGATCAATATAATTTTCTTCAAACTCAGCGAATAAAGTATTTTCCAATGATGAAGAATCTGGACAATCCGATCAAGATCGTAGATAGCAATTTGATGTTGTATTTTCACACAAAAGACTACCAGTTAACATTTTAATATCCTTTGATAAATTGATTCTTTTCAAACTATGTAAGATTAGGTTAATATTTTCGTGTGTTGTGCACACACAAACATTATGTGTTCCTGAATTGGATAGAAGCTTGCATTGCCTTGGACGAAGGCTTGCAAATGAGGAAAAACTACCTTAATATTTTCGTTAATTTCCTTGAAGCGTGTATACGCTTCTTTCAAAGTAGTCATCATTAATCGTTTTTGGATTGCTTGACGCTTTCCATCTTTTTTACAGATACATAATCTTTTTGGCCAGGCATAGCTCTACTTACTTCATCGTCTTCAAAATATTGAATTATTTTTTCTTTTGTCTCATCTGTTAATGAAGTACTCGACCTAGCATTTTTGGTTGCAAGACAGTTATTTTTGAATTGTTTTGCCTCTTTTGCTGTATTTCTATTGGTTTTGAACTCATCAATGGCGTCTTGAATAGACCACGAGCTTGGCAGCATCGACAAAATCAATAATTTTTCTTTCCTTGCGTGGCTAGATTCGAGAACCTTTCCTTCATATTCATAATTACCTCATCGTAGTCTGTATTTTCCACATCCTCAGGTCCTAATTTGAAGAGGTTTCTTCGTACAGCTTCGTTGATTTCACGGTATTTTTTCTCGGGATAATTGATGTAACCCATCTTCGTCCATTTAATCGGAGTCACTTTTATTCCAGCTATCCCTTCGTTGAAGTGTTCGATGTTGACCTTCTGGATGCACTCATCTTCTGATTGATTTGTTGAAACAGATGTCGCTGATGGTACCGTGGCAAGACTATCTGCACTTGGTACTTCTGGTAACTCCTCAGTTGTTGTCGGTGCATCTAGTAATTCCTCAGTTGTTGTTGTTTTCGAACTTCCTGCAACCTGATCCACCGATGATGTACAGATTGCCCGTTTGTCAACGTTTAAACGGCAGGACGTACAAATGCGTAAATTTGTATTCAATGTAGACATTGGAGCATAACCAGCCGCTTTCAGTTTATCTATGGTGCTTTCGGTGAGATTTCGTAGCTCTTTCGAACACTTTTTTTCTGCAAACGGCCTGCAACAGTTGAGAAAGCGACTACTCATGTTGCTCGTTAGATTTTAATAAACAAAATCACTTTTAAGTTTTACTGACTAGTTTGGTGTCGTTTGCTTGCCTGAAGAAAAATTTTACAATTAAATCTTTCATAACCATAGTGGTAGTATATTTTTAGCTTTTTCGTGAGTATGTTCATGGTATGTACCTATCATGTTTTTGATGTTGTTGAAGTTACTCGCTTTCTCCCAAATATGATTAACAAAGTCTATTCTCTACCAAGGCGGGTCTATACCCAGGTGTAATCAGATTTTAACTTTGTGGAGAAAACCAGCGCCGAGAAAACCGACCTGCTTTACGTATACTAGATCACCTGGGTATAGACCCGCCTTGTTCTCTACGAGGTAAACTTTTTGCAGGTAAACTAGTCGTATACCTGTATAGAAAACTTTTTTTGTATCAAAAGGTTTCAACACTATTGAGAGAATTTTTATTCAGTTACGTACAATAAAAAATATGACACTATCAAGACTTTAGATCACAACACTGGATCGCGTCTAACTTTCTAATAGATGCTATAATAGTTATGAATAATTAAATAAAATATCATGAAAACAACTTGTTAACCTCATGTGGTACCCTTAACAAAAAATTCAGCAACAAACTGCGGTCCTAAAAAAATTAACAATGAAAAAAAAAAAAAATTCACTAAGTGTCAAATTTGTGAAATATTTGAAATGTCATAACTTTTTTGTTTATTGGCTTATCATCACCAAATTTTTATGGTAGATAGCTAATATAATGGACCGTTTTCCCTCAAAAAATTACGTTGGTATTCCGATAGGGTTTTGAGATATTTGAGTTTTTGTGACAAAAATGATGTTTTTTAATGCATAAAAAATGTTTTTTTACTGTGTGTATTTTTTTGGAATCTTTATTTAGTTGTCTATCTTTGTTTCTTTAGTTGTCTAACAATCGAACGAACCGTTTTTGCTGTGCAGCTTTTTGAATATTTTTGAACCATTTTCACATACACCCTTTTGAAAAGTTAGTCGTGACTCAACTTGAAGATTTGATAACGGAAAATGACGATTTAGATGGAACTGAAAAACTGTGCAAATTTTCAGATATTTTTGAAATGGTCGATCAGAATCGACTTGCATGCCTACGTGGAATCCCTCAGTAGAATACCCTTCAGATTTGTTGGAACGGATCAAATTTGTTACACGTAAAAGTTGATGAGTGGTCGAATATCCATGGCGAAATCCGAACTGTTCATTGGCAAAAAATGAATTTTCGTTGATATGGACCTGGTTGTCTGGTTTTAAAATTGGAACAACCTTAGCATGTTTCCATTTGTCAGGAAAATATGCTAATTGAAAACATTTGTTAAATATATCAACTAAAAATGGTAAGTAGATGAAAAAACAGAATTTAGTACTATACCATTTAATTCCACTAGTACTAGTCGAGTCTAGTACACGACACTGAAGACGGCCTTACAGTTGAGGTCGAAATACGCGTATCTGTCAAAGGATACAAACTCTAGTGGAATTAAATGGTATAGTACTAAATTCTGTTTTTTCATCTACTTACCATTTTTAGTTGATATATTTAACAAATGTTTTCAATTAGCATATTTTCCTGACAAATGGAAACATGCTAAGGTTGTTTCAATTTTAAAACCAGACAACCAGGCCCAACTTGATTCAGAATGTTTTCGAAGTCCTGAGTAACTTGATTTTCAATTGGACTAGTAAGTCCTAAATTAAAATTGTGCGCGCTTTCAAACTGCATAGCAAGTTTTTGAGCTTTTTCGCAATTACAGTCGCCTCTCCACATCTCGATATCGAAGGGACCATCGAGATAAGGAGAGATCGAGACAGAGAACAATAATTTAATGCACACTAGATTGAAAATCACTCCGTTACTAGGAAAATAATAAACAAACAAACTTCATTTCGAGTTTCCATTTTTTTCTGAATAACTTAAATCTGGTCTAGTAACCTTTGATAGTGTTCATATCGACATATGGAGAGAAAACTGGGAACGAATATCAACAGAAACACATCGAGATATGGAAATATCGAGATAAGGAGGATATCGATATGTGGAGAGGGAATTTGTATGCAGAATGAAGGGACCGAAGCAATCATCGACATAGGGAGAGATATCGAGATGTAGAACATCGAGATGTGGAGAGTAGACTGTAGTTAGTAATTATTTGTTTTCCTCTTTCAATGCCGGTATTGGCTTCTAAGGTTTTTTCAAAATTTTAAATAATTTACAAAAAGGCTTAGAGCTAGGGTTCAATTGAGAAATTTTATTTTCTAAACTTTTGTTTCTTAATTGTGCTAAACGTATCTTGATTTCTTTCTGCAAATCCTGCCATATAATTTTCATAGCAGGATCGCGAGTACGTTGAAATTGCCTTCTCCTCACGTTTTTAAGGCGGATCAAGAGTTTAAGATCATCGTCTATAATCACGGATTCAAATTTTACTTCACATTTTGGAATTGCAAAGCTCCTGGCTTCAACAATGGAATTTGTTGGAGTTTCAAGAGCATTATCAATATCAAGTTTAGTTTGTAAAGAAATATTGACATCAAGATTAGAGTCAATATACGTTTCAAATGTATTCCAGTCGGCTAAAAAATAATTGAAAGTGGAGCTTATAGGATTGGGAATCGCTTCATGGGATATTTGAAATGCAACAGGGATATGATCAGAATCAAAGGAAGAACAGAAAGAGAAAAACTAGAAGAGGAAAAACATGTTGGGCTCTCAGGGTTCTTCTTCTTCTTGGCATTAAGGCGAAGTAGGCCGTCATTGAAATCTGTACGCGTCGTTGATGATTGTTGCTAATTCATTTCACAATTTTGAATCAAAGAAAATCATATGGTTTTGCACTGACACAGCTGAAAAAGTATCAGCATACTTTATGCATGTTAGCGCGTACAGTGATACTTTTTCAAGTCGATATAAACTATCAAGAATGAGTTTTATCACATTGAAATGCAAGCTGAAGAGTCATCATTGTTGCCAAAACGAATGACGGGCTACTTAGCCTTAACGTCCCCACTGGGACAGAGCTGGCTACTCAGCGTAGTGTTCCAAGAGCACTTCTACAGTTATTAGCTGAGAGCTTTCTTTGTCAAAGTTGCCATTTTTACATTCGTATATCGTGTGGCAGGTACGATGATACTCTATGCCCAGGGAAGTCAAGAAAATTTCCATTACGAAAAGATCCTGGACAACCGGAAATCGAACCCAGACACCTTCAGCATGGCTTTGCTTTGTAGCCGCGGACTCTAACCACTCGGCCAATGAAGGCCCCAACATGGGCTATCAGGGTATTGTATTGAGAAATATACTGAAGAGCACTCAACAAATAAAATTCTGCCGTTGGAATTACTTTGAGAACATGACCGATGTTTGGCATTAAAGTCACCAATGACAAACAATTTTGGCTTATTGCGAGTCAATTTTCGCAAGTCAGTTTGGAGCAAATTAACTTGCTGTCCAGAGCATTGAAAAGGTAAATAAGCAGCTATGAAAGTATATTTACCAAGCTGTGTTTCAACTAAAACACCTAAAGTTTCAAAAACATTAGTTTCAAATGACGAAAACAGTTGATGTTTTA
Source organism: Aedes aegypti (assembly GCF_002204515.2). NCBI lineage: Eukaryota > Metazoa > Arthropoda > Insecta > Diptera > Culicidae > Aedes > Aedes aegypti. The sequence goes on from NC_035107.1 coordinate 141,684,188, forward strand.
TACGCCTATGCATGGATTCCTAATCAAGCGATTGTTAACTGAAAATGAGTATTGTTCGATACTCTACCAGGCAAATTCCGGAAACGACCGTTATCGTAACGGATATTATCTTTCATCTGCCTGGCACGAGCCTCAACGACTCTCTTGCGTGAAGGGCATTCCCAAAAATTTGACTTATGATTGTTCCCGCGATTTGAGCAAATAAACTTGGTGGTATCTTCCTTCACTGGACAGACGTCCTTAGTGTGAGAAGAACCTCCGCAAATCATGCATTTAGCATCCATGCGGCAATTTTTTGTACCATGACCCCACTTTTGGCACCGACGGCACTGAGTGGGGTTCTGGTAATTTCCTCCAGGTTTCTGGAAATGTTCCCATGTCACACGTACATCAAACGAAAGTTTTGCTTTTTCTTAAGCTTTAGTATTAGTTAGTTTTTTTTTGTTAAAATGAACTAAACAATATTCTTGAGAAAGCCCTTTCCGAACAATGCCAGATTTTGTTCTCTTTTTCATAATGATTACTTGGACTGAGGAAAAACCAAGTAAATCATTTATTTCATTTTTGATCTCTTCAGGTGACTTATAGATACTTGAGAGACCTTTCAAGACGACTTTGAACAAACGTTCAGTTTTGTGCTTCTTCTCTTCAAGATGTTTGAGAAGAAATTCGCAATCTTTAAGAGTTTCCGGCAAAACGCGACAGTCTCCTTGCTTTGCGATTTAGAAGGAAACCTTGATTCCCCTAATGGAGTTCAAGATCTCCTGCCTAAATCCCCCAAATTCGGAACAACTGACCACGATAGGCGGCACTCTTTGCTTCCTCACTTGAATCAAAGAGCCTGGGCTAGAGACTGCTTCGATTTGGTGTTCGGAAAATTTGTCTAGAGCATCAAACTGATTGCTCATTTTGATACAATTATTCATGTCACCCTTGGAAGAAACTTCGCATTCCGGGGAAGCGTCCTTTCTTCCATTCTTGCCACGTGTAGTGATAGTTTTAAAACCCACTTTTTTGGAAGGAAGTAGTGAATTCAGAGATTCACCCTTCCTTTTGTTAGTTGTTGATACCATGTTTAGTTAATAAACGAGAAAGACGTGACCTTCGAGAGGTTTTTTTTCCCAATACGGTGTCCAAGAAGGCTTAGTACCGCTAGCTTTCGCCAACGGGTCCAACGAAAAATCGAAGGCACGGGTCCAAACAAGGATCGTAAAGGGATCAATAGTAGAAAAAATAGTACTGAAAAGTACTGTTTTAGTAGCACTGAAAAGTACCGTTTTTAATTTTAGCACTGAAAAGTACTGTTTTATTGCTTTATGTAGTTTTTAAGAAAACTTCCAAGAGAGAATTCGTGTACGCACAGCACGAATGTACGCTGCGTACTGGATGAACAGGTTTAGTCGCGAGCATATCCGCAACATAACAGTTTGCATAGCAGTAGTGGTAGGTGAAGGAGAGTGATAAAAACACACCTGTCGATGTGTAGATGGGTAGAAATTGCATTGCGTTGTGTGCGTTGCGTGGCAACGGAGTATTTCGTATATTGCATACTGAAAACTGTCATGTTAGAAACTTTACAACACTTATTCCAAATGCTCATGGAAAACTATTTTGGATCAAATAGTTATCCAAACGGAAGTCAGAGATTTAAAGACATGATAATTTCCATTGCCGGCCACGCCCATCTTCTCCGTTACGAGGAAAGGAAAGGAAAATGATGATATGACACCTACTTGAAGAGAGGCCAGCGACTCACCGACGCCCTCATAGATGACAAGGAGTTGGATGATTGGAAGGGTAATGGTCTAGGATTCACTATAAGCGAGTAATGGGATCGGATTGAAATTTAGTGTATGTGTAGTTTAGTATACTTTTTGTAATTGAGTGTAAGTGTGAATGTAATGTTTTCATCATCGTTGGGAGTGACGGTGCTAAGAAAGTTAAAGTCACTCCATGCGTGTTCGTTTTCCAGGGATGAGACACAGGTATTTCCACCTTGTGCCCTAGCTAAGAAGCTTTGGTTTGAGCGCCATTACTCGCTCTCTGAAACGAGAAGATAAAATTACCCAACCCCATGCTACAGAAATAGCCCAGTCAGTTAATAATAGCGATTAAATCGGAACAAACTCACCAAATCCGTCCATTTATCGAAACGCCTAGTAAAAACACCTTTCCTTAAAAGCTTTATAATATTAAACTATTGGAAATTTGAATCGACATCCTCTAAATTTGGTTTGAACTAATTTCTGCGTAGCACAATAATCATCATCAAAGGCGACTTTCATACTTAACACAGGTTTTCAAAACTTATTATCAGAAAGCATAAAATTAAAAATGATGAAAATGGACCCTCTTGTGTGGTTTCATCTATAAAACTGTTCAAATATCTGTATTAATGCATCTCAAACCAAATATTTTGCCTGAAACTGCTGACTAACAATGCAATCGAAGTTCCCCCGGTGGATTTTCATAGGAATTAGGTTGCTTTGAGTGTTAATTTTATGTTTTTCTGTAGGGGGTCCATAATACGCAAAGGGTCCATAACCGGCATCGACTCCCTAAATAAAAGAATTTCGACATTTTAAAATTATAAAATTGTTCATTGTTCATTGAGTAGAGTTCATTTGTCTTAAATATATAATATCCTGGTGATAAATAGTGCTGACGCTAGATAACTTGACGGTTACTGTTTTACTGTTCGAAAGGGAATCCGTGAGTACAACCTGAAAAAAAATTGAAAACGAGTGAGAAATTAAATGTAAACGTTTATCGTATCGTAGCTGCAGGCTCGGTAAAACCAAAAATTGTCGACGAAAACCTGTGCCAAAACTGCCGTTTTGCAATATAGACTATAAGTAGAATTGAGATCAATGAATTGAGAAAACGAGCAATATTTTGATAAAATTTAACAGCAAAGCTATCGAATGAAATCCGGTGAAACTAGTTGAACACCAATACCGTGGATCGGAAGAAATTGAACATCAAGACGAATCAAATTAATTGTAAGTAAATCCTACTGACCTACTGAAATTTAAAAAAAAATAGTTTGGGCGTTGCTGAAAACCAGTCAGCCGTTGTGGAAAATTATGGTTTCCCTTCGGGAACACCAAGCATTTACCAGCCCAGACAATCTAGGTTTTAAAACCCACTTTTTTGGAAGAAAGTTGTGAATTCCGACATTACCACCGCTAGCTTTCTCTAATCGATCCAACAAAAAATCGAAGGCAATTCTCCCTTACTCGTTTTTCAGTATCTCCATATTGAGTTAGAGAACCATAGTAAAAGTTGGATTTTATGGCTACCTCGATGGTTCCTTGTATCGCATTCTACGACTCGATGGTCCCTTTAATATCAATTTATGGATGTATCTTCTTTCACAGGATAAACGTCCTTAGCGTGACAAGAACCTTCATAGATCATACATTCAGTATCTATCACTGTCTAAAAGTGCTTATTAAAGTTGAAGATCAACTCCGTCGACCCTTGCCGATGCTGTTCTCATGTGCGAGGCTAGCTACGGGCCGGCCTGGGCTGCTTTGACCAAACGTTATTCGAACGTGTATCTGTAGAAAAAACGCCACTAAATACACTTCTGTAACGCCACTAAATACACTTCTGCAATATCCAAAATTAAAGAAGATGTCAGCAAGTGGGATTCATGACGTCATCGACTATTTCGACCGGCATACAAAGATTTTGGATCAATTGGTGGAAGTATCTGCGGGCTGGGGGGCGTTGCTGGCGCAGCTGTTGGTGTCGACGATTCTACCCAGAAGGATTGGGAAGAATACGCGTTGAAGAAACCGGATTCTAGTTTCCGGCACCTAATGGAGTTCCTGGAGGGCCAAACCCGGATTCTGGATGCTGTGGCGGTCAATCAACGTCCTGATATTCAACGTATTCAACCTACAGCTCCTGGTACGTCCTTCAAGAAGTTCATCCCAAAGTTAACGGTGAATACAGCGTCGGATAATTCGTCGATGAAGTGCGTATCCTGCAACGGGCAGCAACTGTCTCCGTCGTGATCACTATAGTCGGGATTGCAAGCCATCGTACCGTTGACGTACGTGCAACAAGAAGCACCACAATCTACTCCATCCTGGCGTGTCAGCAACTGGCTCTGGTTCATCAGCAGGCGCTCATGACTCAGCACAATCGCAAGCGGGCGGTTCTGATGTTTCATCAGCAACGGAAGTTCCTCGGCAGGCAGTACAGAGCTCTGTCGCTACCATCTACGCGGCGAATGTAGCTGTTGGGTCTCGAGAGGTACATATTTTCCTATCAACAGTTCTCGTATCGGTAAAGGATCGCAACGGGCGAAGGCGTTTCTGCACAGCAGATCACAGGCGAATATCATCTCGGAAAGGCTGTGTCATACCTATTTCCGGAATCGGCAGCGCGCAGATTCAAATAAGCAGTTCTGTGTCTGCAACAATAGTTTCGCGGATTATTCTGTTCCGATGGAGTTCTTGCTACTGAAAAAGGTGAAAGAAGATCAACCGGCAACGACAATTCATATCGATGCAAATAACCTACCCTCGGATATGGTTCTGGCGGATCCGGGCTTCAACGAGCGTGCTCCTATCGATCTTCTGCTAGGGTTGGAGTATTTTTACGAGTTCTTGTTGTTGAATGACGGCCGTGTTCAAATACAACGCGTGGGTGATGGACTTCCACTCTTCGTCAATACCGTTTTTGGATGGATCGCTGTTGGTAAAGCAGATCTGGCCAAACTCAATCCAGTTCCTTGCTGCCACGTGACGGATGACACCTCGCTGGATGAGAAAATCATTTTTTTTTTTTTTTGGAAGATTTTTGGAAGATCGAGGAGTTGCAAGATGTACCTCGTCAAACCCAGGAAGAGCATCACTGCGAACAATATTTTCGAAATACATTTTCTCGTACTCAACGGGGAGATACGTAGTGTGTTTGCCGAAGCGAATGGGTTTCGAGCGGATGATTGGCGAATCGAAGGATATGGCAGTGCGGAGACTTGTACAGACACAACAGTAAAAACTATAATCGAATTAACGAATTACCTAGCTATCCCATTCAAAATTTGAAGGACTTGTGCAGTCTCAGTTTTCATCCAAATAAGCGAAACCAAATAGGTGTACACTTTTTTTGGGTAATACAAAATATAGTTTTTGGCCCAAATCCAAACCTAATATTCATAGAAATCTAGTACATAAGAAGGCCATGTTTACTGGTTATGTTCCAATATAGATCTGTCAATCTTAGTAGAGAAATATTTAGAGATCGAGTAAATAACCATAGTTTGTTGAATGTTTAATCTAAAGATTCTAAAATCATATCTCCTACAAGCAAGATGGAAAACATTACGGCTGCGGTATCCCAACCGAACATTAAAACTTTCGATTTTGAACTGCGAAAGAAATGGATCGACCTTATCGTTGATGAATTAGAAGATAACCTGCAGTTATTTTTCTGTCTTGTAAACAGTATTCAAAATTTGCGTCACTCTCAAGCGCGAGAAGAATCATGGACCGAAATCTATAAGCTATCGAAATTGGAGCCGATCGATTTGATAGACCGATTAAAGTCCTTGCATACAAAATTGGGCTTCTGTAGATATGAAGTACATATTTCATTCATTATATTTTTGTTCAATATTTACATCAACCATTCTTAAGATTCCAGATAAGTATGAATACATCTTGAGAGAGGTACAAAGATTACGACGAATGTTGCCCATTGAAATCGAAACTCTTCTCCCATACAAGCGACTGCGCACACAAGACGAGAAGCTCCAGTGGATCACAAACATTCTGGTCACCAAAACAAAAATTCAAAGTTTACGGAATAAAATTCAAACTACACAGAGTGCTACAGAAGAAATGAAACAGGAAACTGTAACGTTGATCGACGGAAGTTCCGATGAAATTCAACAAATTATTGATGAGTCCCAACAGGTGCTGATTGAACTAAAACACGCCGAAGATCTGAAGTTTGCCGATCTTCAAAATGAAACTTCTAGAAAGACGTTAGACTTAGGCAGCCTCACCGAGTATCACAATCTAGTGAACGAACATGATCAAAAACGTCGAAAAATCACCAAACTGACGGTTCAGTTGCAGTTGTGGATAAAGCAGTATGACAAGTTTGTTGGAGAGCCCATAAAGGAGCTGCAAGAGTTAGAAGAAGAAGTTGACCAGTTTGAAGGATGGAAAGAAACCGTGTATGATCCCCAAATGGAGCGGTATGAAGCACTAAAAGCAAGTGTTGATCAGTTTGAGTCCGAGCTGATCGAGGAGCAGGTTGGAATGTTTCGGATAGCACATGCTGCTCGCATAATCCAAAGGGGTTGGCGAAGGGTACTCGAGAAAAGGAAACGAAAGAAGAAAAATAGAAAGAAGGGCAAGAGGAAGGGCATGGCAAGAGTTGCGAAAATTAAAAGGAAATAAGAGTTACTTGAAGGATTGCCTTGGTTCGATGCAAATAAATCTCTATTTAGGAAAAACTAACACACTTGTTATATTTTTCTTTTTTTAAATACATGCGCACAGAATGCCTTTGTTAACTTTTTGAATGACCCCAATCCTGAACTTCATAAATATAATCGAAAATATTTATAACGATCGATTTTTGAAAATTATCAATTTAAATTATTATTAGAGATAAGCCTAAATGTTAAGCGATTCATTTTTTTTTATTTTCAGCTCGTCCTTCAAAAGCATTATCAGTAAAGCCTTCCGAAAAAAGTATAATTTGTTAGCATAATAGTCGTACACTAAAACAAGCGTTGAAGTAATGAGAACCATGAACAAGTTCTTAAATTTACTATTCCAATCACGATTGAGCTATCCAGAACCCTTTTTATTTGCGTTTTGGTCCCTCTCAATCCAACCACATCGATAGCCGAGCGGTAAGCGTTCGCGCTTGACAATCGCGAGATCCTACAATATTTTTATTTAATGAATTTAAATATGAATGGGATAAATGTTCGTTAAATGGTCAAGTTTGAAGGTCTGGCTCTCGGCTTCTAGTGCTCCGATTAACTCAAAATTCTAATCGCAATTCAGACATAGGGGGCTATTTTGTAAATCGAGCAGATTCATGTGATTCGTCTGTATTCATTGTCGATCAAAGCAAGCATGCATATTTCAGATGTCACCCGTCGACTTCCATAGTAATCCAGTCACATAGAGTGACAGCTGTCGAAAAACTCGTGTGACAGAGATGAGTCGAGCGAATTTTTCGGTCGACAGTGACACCAGTCGAGTCATTTCGGTCGACTCGACTTATAAAATAGACCCCATAATTTGATCTTTACGCATTCTTTTAGTTATCGCAGCACATTTTTTTTGGTTATCGCAGCTGTCATACGGCTAATATAAGGCATGACAGATTTATATTAGCACTATCCAGCTTTTTACGAGCGTTAATGGCTGCCGCAAACAGGCTCGCTTTCTGGTAGGGATCAAACGATTTGACGTTTGGCTTGGGTCCACTCAATATAAAATGATCCAAACCTGGGAGGGAGAAACCGATACGAAATTTGTGTACGTCATAGTGAGCCGAGATTATGCTGTCACGAACTGTCACTGTGAGCCCAGATCTTAGACAATGGACTAACTTGAAAAAAGCGCGTAATTGATCAAAATGTATTTTGCATTTCATCAAATGTGACAAAGAATCGATTAAGAAACTATTCATGCTTATTCAAAAGTAATGTCACGATAGCACCTTATATTCTGATTGAATATAAAGTATTCAAATACTCATAATTTTACTTTTTCCAATAAAAACGGAAATGAAATGTATAGAACACTTTGGCCCTTTTTCTATGTATGTCCGAAAAGATCGAAAGTACACAACAAAAGAAAACAAACACGGAGAAATATTTTTACCTAATTTTTGAGTTTACTTTACCCAAAATTAAGTATATCGATTATAGTTTCAACCCAAAATCTCTCGGTTTTCTCTTTCTCCCACACGAATGTTGTCAAAAATAGAGAGAGCTGCATCTACCCAATGGGGGTACTTTGGCCCAATAAGCCAAATTTGGGTAAATGCAACTTTTCTTATGTTTGGGTCGAAAGAACTCAATTTTGCGTTAAATCAACCCAAAATTGAGTATATTTTTCTAACGGAATTAAAGCCAAACTACCTAGTGGGGACCTTGGAAATTTAGCCAAAATTGAGTTATTGGGCTCAACTACGGAATTGCGTTGAAACAACCCAAAATTGAGTTTAATTCCGTCTCCGTGAACGATTTTCATCAAGTCTGCCTTGATTGTCGTTGGCAAGCTGGAGTTTTCTTGCAGTTTGCAAAACCTTTGTGTCAAATTTCGTGTGTAGTATCTGTGCCTCCCTCCCAGATCCAAACCAAACGTCTAATCGATCGATCCCTACCAGAAAGCTAGCCAGTTTGCGGCAGCCATTACCATGCAGAACGAATAAAAGTGGTATTTAGTAACTTGGGATGTCGGGATAGCAAGTGTACCTAAATTTACTATATTTTGAATCTTTTCTCATGCTGTCTCTTGATTCAAAAGTCATTTTGCTTCAGACACATTTTGAAGTTCGATCGGCCTGCTGCAGCATGCTGGTTTTCTGAACTAAGTCCATGTTCATCCATGTTAGTTTAAGTTACTTCAGGCGAAGATTTGAACTTATTTTGATCAAAATAATGTTCACTTCTTGTTGTACACTATGAAAAGGATATAAATATGAAAAAAAACAAAATCATTTTGCCAATACACAACTATATTTAGATGTTCAACATTTTAAAATGTGAAATCATCGAAAAACACATAGAAATTTCAATTGCATTTACTTAAATTCTGACGGTTTTTCACGTTCTGCCCTTCCAATGTGCGGGTTTTCCAGTGACAGTTAGTGACAGCCCAAGTAACAATTCTCGCGGAACATTACTAAAGGACCTATGTACAAATGAGAGATTCTCTCCTCTCTCGTTCTCTTTCGATTATAACAGTGGAATACTAAAGATTTTGGGAAGTTTTTCACTATAGATCGAAAGTCAATTTCCTTGGCTAGCGTTTCATACAAAAAGCGCAACAGTAGAGGTTAATGTGACTCAGTTATTAATGAAAGAGAAAGTAAACAAAGAGAGTCTCTCAATGTTAGATAGGTCCTTTAGTAATGTTCCGCGAGAATTCCACAGCAATTTGGCATTTGTGTTGATTTATGACAGTTACGTGAATGCTATGATAGCTAGAGGCGACATTTAACGTTGCTAGAAGATGATATTTTGTAACTCAGCTCTTAGTTGTTTTCAAAACCTTTTAAAGACAAACTATAAAGTTGAAATTTTGTGGCTACAAAACCAGCTTTATTAAAGTATATAATGAGCCTCGGGACGTGCCATAAATTCTTCCGTTCTTTTGACTTTTACTGTGCGCCGTGTTTTGGTGATGTCTCGCTCTCCCTCACGGGCAACTTGACAACAGGGCGCACAGTAAAAGTCAAACTTTTTATAGCATGCATAGGCTCATGTTTTACTCGCCTACTCATCTCCACATTTTCTCGTACTCAAGGCGAACATTTGCTTATTGCTCTAGGATGCCTATCTGTTCTGTGATACATGGCTTTCTGAAAAATAATATGGCATGTCGATAAATAAGTCCATAAAAATTTATCTTTCACGGATTCATCTTACCTGCACTACACATGGTCCTCTGAACTAATTCACTTACGTTTGAACTTCATTGATCACTAATTGAACTTCAAATCTGGTCAAAAAATCGTGCAAAATTTGATTACCGACATAGCAATCAACAAAAAACCGGCCATATTTATTTTTGCTAATGTGTGATCTTTTATTTGAACGCTAGATGGCTCTAGTGGGCATGGAAGTTGTACTCTTGTTTTGCAGATATTTCAGGAGCCTGACCATTTAGAAGGATGGCGTCTTCGGCAAAGTTTTTTAGTAAGTTAAGGACTATAATTGTTCAAGCTAGTTGATTCAAAATTTTGCCACTGCGAAAATTCACGCGACGACCGGAAGGTTAATAATGTCTTTGAGGTCGTTTACCCCCTTAACCCCCCGCAGATGATAATCCTTGCAAATCCCTTGCACAATCCCCCACTACCCCCTGGTGTGAACTTGAAACTGCACCCCTTATCGCTGAAGTTGTTTTTAACAGACAGATAGACCGAATTCCAAATTGTTTTGCTCTCGGGAACAGCCCATTTTGATTAACGAGGTTTTTGACTGTGACGGTTAATCTGTGTTAAGTGATGCATAAGGTAAACATGATTTACGCGAGAATTGGCATTTCTTTCGTTACTTTTCCGTTTGCCAAGAATTATTGAATTGTTGGAAAATATACCTATCAATAATAATGGTACAATACATAACATTATGGTAAAAAATAACAACTCACCAACTTTTTCGTGTAACAAATTTGATACGTTCCAACAAATCTGAAGGTTATTCTACTGGTCTTGCTCTTCTAGATATAAAAAAAGCATTCGACAGTGTTTGGTATGAAGGCTTGATCGTAAAATTAAAGACTTTAATTTTACAACATACATTTTTAGAATAATTCAAAGTTATCTGTCAAATCGTACACTTTAGGTTAATTATCAGAACTCCAAGTTTGCAAGACTTCCTGTAAGAGCGGGTGTTCCTCAAGGCAACATTTTGGACCAATACTTACTTGATACTTGATACTTGATGGGCAAAAATTCCTTGCTATTGCGTTGAATCTACGCCGAATGAAGAAGCTTTCTCCATTGGTCTCGGTCCTGGGCCAATCGCTTTCAGTCGTCCTGAACGTTAAGCGACCTGAATTCCTCCTCAACTGCATAAAGCCATCCGATGCGCGCAGAGGAGGCGGCGGCCTCTCCCTGGTTCTCTGCTGAATATTAGTTCAGCTTGACGTTCCTCCAACATGCGAGCTACATGCCCAGCCCACCGCAGCCTGCCGTGTTTTATACGCTTAACAATATCCATTTCATTATAGACTCGGTATATCTCGTGATTCATGCGACGTCGCCAGATGCCATTGTCCAATTTACCGCCGAGTATTGTTCGCAGCACTTTACGTTCAAAGACCCCAAAAGCTCTCCGGTCGACCTCTTTCAACGTCCAAGATTCGTGGCCGTACAGAGCTACCGGAAGAATTAGAGTCTTGAACAACGCGAGTTTGGTCTTCGTCTGTATGCTGCGGGTCTTTAGCTGGTTACGAAGTCCGTAAAAAGTCCGACTTGCAGCTGCAATACGCCTTTTTACCTCGCGGGTGTTGTGAACCCTATTAGCATTGCAGAATCCATCAACTGTATACTGTGGCAATTTAGCAATAGTAGTAGTGTATAGAAGTAGTCATGACCTTGAACGTAGATTATTCCCGCACACTTTCTCCCCGCTCAATAGATTGTAAAACAATGCCTTTTGTTCTGCACCCTATAAAAGACCATGCGTCCCCATGATCGGTCTCTTTTACCGATCGACCGTATAGTAAGTATCACGATAGCCGTAGTAATAAATTAGTGATAGTGAAAGTCCGGTGTACGACATTACAGCGGGTAACATCATTATCGCAAGTCACTAGAGTTCCAAGATACACAAATTCTTCAACTACTTCAAAAATATCACCACCTCTACCAACATCTCCTATGGGTGAAACACCCACGGTGTTTACCAGCGACCATGTAATTTGTCCTAGTGGTATTGATAGTGAACCCAATTCGCGTTGTCTCCCTTTTAAAAGGCATGTATGCCTCTTCCACGGCTCGGCGATCAATCCCGATTATGTCGTGTGATAATAATGTCATAACTATGCACGTAAGCTCTCTTTATTGCTCCTTCTAACGCTTTGTTGAACAATAGATTTGAAAGTGCATCGCCC